>NC_080385.1:129312450-129643456 GCF_014773155.1 Arachis stenosperma | reverse complement strand
CTTTGCAGACTATTTAAGGACTCTGAAATAAAGATTCCTTTTGCAGAGGCACTTGAGCAAATACCTTCTTATGCTAAGTTCATGAAAGAGATCTTAAGTCATAAGAAGGATTGGAGAGAAACTGAAAAAGTGTTTCTCACTGAAGAATGCAGTGCAGTCATTCTAAAAAGCTTACCAGAAAAGCTTCAAGATCCTGGAAGCTTTCTGATACCATGCACATTGGAAGGCACTTACACCAGGGTGGCCTTATGTGATCTTGGAGCAGTATTAATTTAATACCTGCATCCACTATCAGAAAGCTTGGGTTGATTGGAGAAGTCAAACCAACCAGGATATGCCTCCAACTTGCTGATGGTTCCATTAACACCCATCAGGCTATAGAGGACATGATTGTCAGGTTGGACCATTTGCCTTTCCAACTGACTTTGTGGTGCTGGAAATGGAGGAGCATAAAAATGCAACTCTCATTCTAGGAAGACCTTTCCTAGCACTGGACGAACTCTCATTGATGTACAAAAGGGAGAAGTGACCTTGAGAGTCAATGAGGATGAGTTCAAGTTGAATGCTGTAAAAGCAATGCAGCATCCAGACACCCCAGAGGACTGCATGGGCGCTGACATTATTGACTCTCTGGTAGAAGAGATCAATATGGCTGAAAGCCTAGAATCAGAGCTTGAGGACATCTTCAAAGATGCTCAAACTGATCAGGAAGCGCCAGAGGAGGCAATGGAATTTTCGAAAATTCCTCAGGAGGAAGATAAGCCTCCTAAGCCTGAACTCAAACCATTACCATCATCCCTGAAATATGCATTTCTGGGAGAGGGTGACACTTTTCCAGTGATTATAAGCTCTGCCTTAAATTCACAGGAAGAGGAAGCACTAATTAAAGTGCTAAGGACACACAAGACAGCTCTTGGGTGGTCCATAAGTGATCTTAAGGGCATTAGCCCAGCCCGATGCATGCACAAGATCCTATTGGAGATAATGCCAAACCAGTGGTTCAACCACAAAGGAGGCTAAATCCTGCCATGAAGGAGTGGTGCAGAAAGAGGTCACTAAATTACTAGAGGCTGGGATTATTTATCCTATCTCTATAGCCCCTGGGTGAGCCCTGTCCAAGTTGTTCCCAAAAAGGGAGGCATGACAGTGGTTCATAAAAAAAATGAACTGGTTCCTACAAGGACAGTCACAGGGTGGCGCATGTGTATTGGACTAGAAGACTCAATACAGCCACCAGAAAGGATCATTTTCCTTTACCATTCATAGACCAAATGCTAGAAAGACTAGCTGGTCATGATTACTACTGCTTTTGGATGGCTATTCAGGCTACACCAAATTGCAGTAGACCTCAGGACCAAGAGAAAACAGCATTCACCTGCCCTTCAGGCGTGTTGCCTACAGGAGAATGCTTTTGGTCTGTGCAATGCACCTGCAACCTTTCAGAGGTGCATGCTCTCTATCTTCTCAGATATGGTAGAGAAATTTCTGGAAGTCTTCATGGATGACTTTTCAGTATATGGAGACTCATTTAGCTCCTGTCTTAACCACTTATCACTTGTCCTGAAAGATGCCAAGAGACTAACCTGGTTTTAAACTGGAGAAATGTCACTTTATGGTGACTGAAGGAATTGTCCTTGGGCACAAATTTCAAGCAGGGGAATAGAGGTGGATAAGCAAAGGTAGAGGTAATTGAAAAATTACCACCACCTGCCAATGTTAAGGCAATCAGAAGCTTTCTGGGGCATGCAGGATTCTACAGAAGGTTATTAAGGATTTTTCGAAAATTGCTAAACCTCTGAGTAACCTGTTAGCTGCTGACACACCATTTGTGTTTGATACACAGTGTCTGCAGGCATTTGAGACCCTGAAAGCTAAGTGGTCACAGCACCAGTAATCTCTGCACCAGATTGGGCATTACCATTTGAACTAATGTGTGATGCCAGTGATCATGCCATTGGTGCAGTGTTGGGGCAGAGGCATAATAACTTCTGGCATGTCATTTATTATGCTAGTCGTGTTCTAAATGATGCACAGAAGAACTACACAACCCAGAAAAAGAATTACTTGCAGTGGTCTATGCCATTGACAAGTTTAGATCCTACTTAGTGGGTCAAGGTGATTGTGTACACTGACCATGCTGCTCTTAAATACTTACTCACAAGCAGGATTCAAACCCAGGCTTATCAGATGGGTGTTGCTTCTGCAAGAGTTTGATATAGAAATAAGAGACAGAAAAGGGACAGAGAATCAGGTAGCTGATCATCTGTCCAGAATAGAGCCAGTAGTTGGGGCGTACCTCCCTTCTACTGAGATCTCTGAGACTTTCCCAGATGAGCAACTCTTTGCCATTCAGGAAGCTCCATGGTTTGCGATATTGCAAACTATAAAGCTGTGAGGTTCATACCCAAAGAGTACAGTCATGTGCAGAGAAAGAAACTAATTTCAGATGCCAAGTACTACCTTTGGGATGAACCATATCTCTTAAGAGATGTGCTGACGGAGTGATCCGCAGGTGTGTACCCAGAGAAGAAGCACGAAAGATCCTATGGCACTGCCATGGATCACAGTATGGAGGACATTTTGGAAGTGAGCGAACAGCCACTAAAGTTCTCCAGTGCGGCTTCTACTGGCCTACTCTCTATAAAGATTCCCGAGAGTTTGTGCGTAACTGTGACAGTTGCCAAAGAGCTGGTAACCTGCCTCACGGATATGCCATGCCTCAACAAGGGATATTAGAGATAGAGCTGTTTGATGTATGGGGAATTGACTTCATGGGGCCATTCCCACCATCATACTCAAACACTTACATTCTGGTGGCAGTGGACTATGTATCCAAGTGGGTAGAAGCAATTGCTACACCCACTAATGATACCAAGACTGTGCTGAAATTCCTCCAGAAAACATTTTCAGCAGGTTTGGCGTCCCAGAGTGCTAATCAGTGATGGAGGCACTCATTTCATCAATAAACAGCTATACTCTGCTATGGTTAGATATGGAATCAGCCATAAAGTGGCAACTCCATATCATCCACAGACAAATGGGCAAGCTGAGGTCTCTAACAGAGAACTAAAAAGAATCCTAGAACGGACTGTGATGTCCCGAAGAAAGGATTGGGCAAAGAGCTTGGATGATGCTCTGTGGGCATACAGAACAGCATTCAAGACTCCTATAGGCACCTCTCCATACCAATTGGTGTATGGGAAGGCCTGCCATTTGCCTGTGGAACTGGAACTAAAGCCTACTGGGCAACCAGATTCCTAAACATGGATGCACAGTTAGCTGGTGAGAAAAGACTGCTCCAGCTAAATGAGCTAGAGGAGTTCAGACTCAATGCCTTTGAAAATGCTAAAATCTATAAGGAAAAGGCAAAGAAATGGCATGACAAGAGATTGTCAACAGAGTCTTTGAGCCAGGACAAAAAGTTCTGCTCTTCAACTCTAGGCTCAGACTGTTTCCAGGAAAACTCAAATCCCGTTGGAGGGGTCCATATGTGATTACAAAAGTGTCACCATATGGATATGTTGAGCTTCAGGATATTGATTCTGACAGTAAGTTCATTGTTAATGGACAGAGGATCAAGCACTATCTTGAAGGAAATTTTGAGCAGGAATGCTCAACACTGAGACTTGAGTGATTCTCAGTGAAAGTCCAGCTAAAGACAGTAAAGAAGCGCTTGCTGGGAGGCAACCCAGTCATTAGAAAGTTGTATGATTAGTTCTTACAGAGGCAAGTATCAAAAATGAAGGAATTCACAGAGTTACAGAAGGATTCAGCTCAAAAAGCAGAGAAAATGAGCTTACTGGCGAAAAAACGCCAGTAAGGGCATTTTGGGCGTTAAACGCCAGAATGGGCACCATTCTGGGCGTTTAACGCCAGGAATGGTACCTTTCTGGGCGTTAAACGCCAGAATGGGCACCATTCTGGGCGTTTAACGCCAGGTGTGCAGCATCACTGGGCGTTCAGAAAAACGCCCAGTGAGGAAGGTTTTCTGGCGTTTAACGCCAGCCAGGGTACCTGGCTGGGCGTTAAACGCCCAAAGAGGGTAACAATTGGGCGTTAAACGCCAGAATGGGTGCCATTCTGGGCGTTTAACGCCAGCTTGGTGGGGGGACCACTTTTTCGTTTTCAACTCAATTTTTTTTCAAACTTTCCTTTTCTTACCCAATCTTTTCTACATAAATGCACTTCAACCTTTCATCATTCACTTTCAAATCTCACAAATCAAAACCATTCTTCAAATCTATTTCAAAATAATCTCAAATCTTCTTCAAAAACTCACCCTTTTTCTCAAATTTTTTTAAAATCTTTTCAAATTTCCTTTCAAATCTCTCTTTTTTCGAAAATCTCTCCCCCCCACTCTATAAAGGAACGTCCCTCACCCTTCCTTCCTCACACCATTCGAATTTCCTCTCTCTCTCTCTCTCTTCTTTCTTTTCTTTTTGCTTGAGGACAAGCAAAACCTCTAAGTTTGGTGTGCTTTTCCGTAATCACTAAGCCAAGATCATGGCTCCTAAGGGAAAACAAACCAACTCAAGAGGAAAGAAAGAGACTAATCCAAAGAATACTTGGAATGAAGAGAAGTCTTAACCAAAGAACATGAAGACCATTATCACAAAAATAATGGGTTTGAGATCAGTGATCCCGGAAGTTAAATTTGATCTGAAAGAAGATGAATATCCGGAGATCCAAGAGCAAATTCGAAACAGGGGTTGGGAAGTTCTGACCAATCCTGAGACAAGGGTTGGAAGGAACATGGTTCAGGAATTCTACTCAAATCTGTGGCTGACAGATAAGCAAAGAATGACTGGAACCGCTTACCATACCCAAAACCATGGTCAGAGGGAAAGTTATGTACTTCCATCTGGACCAAATAAGAGAAATCTTCAAACTACCTCAACTACAAGATGATCCTGACTCCTTCAAAAGGAGGATGGTGAGAGTAGATAAAGGGTTGGATCAATCCTAGAGGACATATGCCTCCCTGGGACTAAGTGGATAACCAATTCAAAGGGTGTCCCAAACCAACTCAAGAGGGGAGACCTCAAGCCAATTGCAAGAGGTTGGCTAGATTTTATTGGGCGTTCCATATGCCCACTAGCAACCGTTCTGAGGTCACCATCAAGAGAGCAGTGATGATTCATTGCATCATGCTGGAAAAGAAGTGGAGGTTCATCATGTGATTGCTTGTGAGATCTACACAATAGCAAATAAGAACTCCACTGAGGCCAAACTAGCCTACCCAAGCTTGATTTCCAAGCTCTGTAAAGAGGCTGGGTGAAGATGGGGGTAGATGAGTTCATTCCCATTGAACACCCAATCACCAAGAAGTCAATGGAAGGACAAGTACAAGACAACTCCATCAAGAGGAGGGCGCAGGAATTCCTCCCTGAATTCCCAAGAATTGACTACTGGTCCAGCCTAGAAGCATCTATTAACAAGCTGCAAGAGACTATGGAGCAACTGAAGGAAGAACAGCAGAATCAGAACTGCATGCTCTGCAAATTGCTAAAGGAGCAAGAGAAGCAGGGGCGTGAGATCCAAGAGATGAAACGCCAAAAGCTCTCCTCTCAAGCTGAGGGAGCATCCACTTCTCAAAATCAAGGTTGTTGAGTCCTAACTCTGTGAACACCTCTATCATTAGAAGCCTCTGTTTGTCGTTTTTTTTTTCTTGTTTTGTTTCCATTCCTATTTTATTTTTTTTATATCTATATTTGAGTCTGTTCTTAGTTAATAATTAATAAAATTTGAGTTTATGCCTTAAAGCTATGAATGTCCTATGAATCCATCACCTCTCTTAAAAGAAAAATGCTTTAATCACAAAAGAACAAGAAGTACAGGATTTCGAAATTTATCTCTGAAACTAGTTGAATTAGTTTGATGTGGTGACAATACTTTTTGTTCTCTGAATGAATGCTTGAACAGTGCATATGTCTTTTGAATTTGTTGTTCTAGGAATGTTAAATTTGTTGGCTCTTGAAAGAATGAGGAGAAAGAGAACTGTTATTGAGGATCTGAAAAATCATCAATTTGATTCTTGAAGCAAGAAAAAGCAGTGAAAAAAAAAAAGAAAAAAAAAATAAAAAAAATAAAAAAATTTCGAAAAAAAAGGGAAAAAGAAAGAAAAAAAGAAAAGAAAGAAAAGAAAAAGAAAAGGAATAAAGTGGTGATCCAAAGCAATAAGAGTGCTTAAGAACCCTGGACACCTCTAATTGGGGACTTTAGCAAAGCTGAGTCACATCCAAAAGGTTCACCCAATTATGTGTCTGTGGCATGTATGTATCCGGTGGTAATACTGGAAGACAGAGTGCTTTGGGCCACAGCCAAGACTCATACACTGGCTATGTTCAAGAATCAATATACTTAACTAGGAGAATCAATAACATTATCTGAGTTCTGAGTTCTTATAGATGCTAATCATTCTGAACTTCAAAGGATAGAGTGAGGTGCCAAAACTGTTCGGAGACAAAAGCTACTAGTCCCGCTCATCTAATTGGAGCTATGTTTCTTTGATTTGGAGTCTATAGTATTCTCTTCTTTTTATCCTATTTTGATTTTCAGTTGCTTGGGGACAAGCAACAATTTAAGTTTGGTGTGTGATGAGCGGATAATTTGTATACTTTTTGGCATTGTTTTTAGTATGTTTTTAGTATATTTTAGTTAGTTTTTAGTATATTTTTATTAATTTTTAATTAAAATTCACTTTTCTGGACTTTACTATGAGTTTGTGTGTTTTTCTGTGATTTCAGGTATTTTCTGACTGAAATTGGAGGTTCTGAGCAAAAATCTGATCCAGAGATGAAAAGGACTGCAGATGCTGTTGGATTCTGACCTCCCTGCACTCGAAGTGGATTTTCTGGAGCTACAGAAGCCCAATTGGCGCGCTCTCAACGGTGTGGAAAGTAGACATCCAGGGCTTTCCAGCAATATATAATAGTCCATACTTTGTCCAAGATTTGATGGCCCAAACCCGCGTTGCAATCCGGCTCAGAAATTCCAGCGTTAAACGCCGGAACTGGATTAAAAGTTGGAGTTAAACGCCCAAACTGGCACCAAAGCTGGCGTTTAACTCCAGAAAAGGTCTCTACACGAATTTCCTTGATTGCTCAGCCAAGCACACACCAAGTGGGCCAGAAGAGGATTTTTCTGTCATTTATCATTTCTGTAAACCTTAGGAGACTAGTTTACTACATATAGGACCTTTTTACATTGTAATCAGCACCGAATACTACTCGAAGACATTGTACACGTTTCTTCCACAGTATGAGTCTCTAAACCCCATGGTTGGGGGTGAGGAGCTCTGCTGTGTCTTGATGGATTAATGCAATTACTACTGTTTCTTATTCAATCATGCTTGCTTCCATTCTAAGATAACACTTGTTCTTAATCCGGATGAATGTGATGATCCGTGACAATCATCATCATTCTCAACCATGAACACGTGCCTGACAAGCACCTCTGTTCTGTCTTAGATTGAGTAGTTATCTCTTGGATTCTTCGGAGTCTTCGTGGTATAGGCAGGACCTGATGGCAGCATTCAAGAGAATCCGGAAGGTCTAAACCTTGTCTGTGGTATTCTGAGTAGGATTCAATGATTGAATGACTGTGACGTGCTTCAAACCTGTAATCTACTGGGCGTTAGTGACAGACGCAAAAGAGTGATTCTATTCCGGTAGAGGAGGGAACCAAACCGGTGATTGGCGGCACTGTGACAGAGTGCTCTGCATTAGCTTTCACTGCGCGGATGGGAGGTAGCTGCTGACAACAGTGAGACCCTACACGAGCTTGCCATGGAAGGAGACATGCGTGTTTGATGAAGAAGACAGTAGGAAAGCAGAGATTCGGAAGATGGAGCATCTCCAAACCTCAACCCATTCTCCATTACTGCAGTACAAGTAACTATTACATGTTCTTTTGCTTCTTACAATCAATCCTGATACTTTCTAATCTCCTAACTAAGATTTACAAGATAACCATAGCTTGCTTCAAGCCGACAATCTCCGTGGGATCGACCCTTGCTCACGCAAGGTATTACTTGGACGACCCAGTGCACTTGCTGGTTAGTTGTGCGGGATTGCAAAAGTGTTATTGCAATTTCGTGCACCAAGAAGCTAGGGATCTTTGAGGTACAAGATGCAAGAATCTCACTAGAGATGGCAGACAATTCAAGAAAATAAGCTTATGGACTTGTAGAGGATGTTCTAGTAAAGATTGAAGACCATTACATCCCTGCTGATTTCATAGTCCTAGAGACTGGGAAGTGCATGGATGAATCCATCATCCTTGGCAGACCCTTTCTAGCCACAACAAAGGCTGTGTTTGATGTTGACAGAGGAGAATTGATCATTCAAGTGAATGAAGAATCCTTTGTGTTTAAGGCTTAAGGATATTCCTCTGTTACCATGGAGAGGAAGCATGAAGAGCTTCTCTCAAAACAGAGCCAAACAGAGCCCCCACAGTTAAACTCTAAGTTTGGTGTTGGGAGGCCACAACCAACTTCTAAGTTTGGTGTTGAACCCCCACATTCAAACTCTAAGTTTGGTGTTGGGAGGTTTCAACATTGCTCTGAGTATCTGTGAGGCTCCATGAGAGCCCACTGTCAAGCTACTGACATTAAAGAAGCGCTTGTTAGGAGGCAACCCAATGTTATATTTATCTATTTTCCTTTGTTATTTTATGTTTTCTATAGGTTGATGATCATGGGAAGTCATAAAATCAATTGAAAAAACAAAAACAGAATGAAAAACAGAAAGAAAAATAGCACACCCTGGAGGAAAACCTTGCTAGCGTTTAAACGCCAGTAAGGGCAGCAAATGGGCGTTTAACGCCCAGTCTGGCACCATTCTGGGCGTTTAACGCCAGAAAGGGGCACCAGACTGGCGTTAAACGCCAGGAAAGGGCAAGAAGCTAGCGTTAAACGCCAGAAATGGGCACCAGCCCAGCGTTTAACGCCAGAATTGGCATAAAGAGCATTTTTGCTCGCCACTTGGTGCAGGGATGAATTTTCCTTGACACCTCAGGATCTGTGGACCCCACAGGATCCCCACCTACCCCACCACTCTCTCTCTTCTTCACCCATTCACCAATCACCTCAACACCTCTTCCCCAAAAACCCCTCACCTATCAAATCCCATCTTTTTCTTCACCACTCACATCCATCCTTCATAAAACCCCACCCACCTCACCATTCAAATTCAAACCACTTTCCTTCCCAAACTCACCCATTCATAACCGAACCATACCCCTCTCTCCACTCCTATATAAACCCATCTTCACTCCTTCATTTTTACACAACCTACACACTACTTCTCCCCCTTGGCCGAACCACAACGCCTCCTCTATCTCCTCTATTTTCTTCTTCTTCTACTCTCTTCTTTCTTCTTTTGCTCAAGGACGAGCAAACCTTCTAAGTTTGGTGTGGTAAAAGCATTGCTTTTTGTTTTTCCATAACCATTTATGGCACCTAAGACCGGAGAAACCTCTAGAAAGAGGAAAGGGAAGGCAAAAGCTTCCACCTCCGAGTCATGGGAGATGGAGAGATTCATCTCAAGAGTGCATCAAGACCACTTCTATGAAGTTGTGGCCTTGAAGAAGGTGATCCCCGAGGTCCCTTTCAAACTCAAAAAGAGTGAATATCCGGAGATCCGACATGAGATCCGAAGAAGAGGTTGGGAGTTCTCACCAACCCCATTCAACAAGTCAGAATCTTAATGGTTCAAGAGTTCTATGCCAATGCATGGATCACCAAGAACCATGATCAAAGTGTGAACCCGGACCCAAAGAATTGGCTTACAATGGTTCGGGGAAATGCTTAGATTTTAGTCTGGAAAATGTAAGGTTGGCATTCAACTTGCCCATGATGCAAGGAGATGAACACCCTTACACTAGAAGGGTCAACTTTGATCAAAGGTTGGACCAAGTCTTCATAGACATTTGTGAAGAGGGCGCTCAATGGAAGAGAGATTCAAGAGGGAAGCCGGTTCAACTAAGAAGGCATGACCTCAAGCCCATGGCTAGGGGATGGTTGGAGTTTATCCAACGCTCAATCATTCCCACTAGCAACCGGTCCGAAGTTACTATAGACCGGGCTATTATGATTCATAGCATCATGATTGGAGAGGAAGTAGAAGTTCATGAGGTTATAGCCCAAGAACTTTATAAGGTGGCGGACAAGTCCTCTACCTTGGCAAGGTTAGCATTTCCTCATCTCATTTGTCACATCTGTTATTCAGTTGGAATTGACTTAGAGGAAGACATCCTCATTGATGAGGACAAGCCCATCACTAAGAAAAGGATGGAGCAAACAAGAGATCTCACTCATCATGAAATCCCTGAGATGCCTCAAGGGATGCACTTTCCTCCACAAAACTATTGGGAGCAAATCAACACCTCCCTAGGAGAATTGAGTTCCAACATGGGACAACTAAGGGTGGAGCACCAAGAACATTCCATCCTCCTCCATGAAATTAGAGAAGATCAAAGAATCATGAGAGAGGAGCAACAAAGGCAAGGAAGAGACATTGAAGAGCTCAAGCACTCCATAAGATCTTCAAGAGGAAGAACAAGCCGCCATCACTAAGGTGGACCCGTTCTTTGATTTCCTTGTTCTTTATTTTTCTGTTTTTTTTTTCGAAAAATCATGCTTATGTTTATCTATGTTTGTGTCTTATGATCATTAGTGTCTTAGTGTCTATGCCTTAAAGTTATGAATGTCCTATGAATCCATCACCTTTCTAGAATGAAAAATGTTCTTAATTGAAAAAGAGAAGAATTGCATGAATTTTGAATTGCATAACAGATTAATTATTTTGATGTGGTGGCAATACTTTGACTTCTGAATGTATGCTTGAACAGTGCATATGTCTTTTGAATTTGTTGTTCATGAATGTTGGCTCTTGAAAGAATAATGAAAAAGGAGACATGTTACTGAGGATCTGAAAAATCATAAAAAAATGATTCTTGAAGCAAGAAAAAGCTGTGAATATTAAAAAAAATAAAAAGAAAAAGAAAAAGAAAAGAAAAAAAATAATTAATAAAGTCATGATCCAAGGCAAAAAGAGTGTGCTTAAGAACCCTGGACACCTCTAATTGGGGACTCTAGCAAAGCTGAGTCACAATCTGAAAAGGTTCACCCAGTTATGTGTCTATGGCATGTATGTATCCGGTGGTAATACTGGAAGACAGAGTGCTTTGGGCCACGGCCAAGACTCATAAAGTAGCTGTGTTCAAGAATCATCAAACTTAACTAGGAGAATCAATAACATTATCCGGATTCTGAGTTCCTATAGAAGCCAATCATTCTGAATTTCAAAGGATAGAGTGAGATGCCAAAACTATTCAGAGGCAAAAAGCTAAAAGCCCCGCTCATCTAATTAACACTGATCTTTATAGATGTTTTTGGAATTCATTGCATATTCTATTATTTTTATCTTATTTTATTTTCAGTTGCTTGGGGACAAGCAACAATTTAAGTTTGGTGTTGTGATGAGCGGATAATTTATACGTTTTTTGGCATTGTTTTTAGTATGTTTTTAGTATGTTTTAGTTAGTTTTTATTATATTTTTATTAGTTTTTAGTTAAAATTCACTTTTCTGGACTTTACTATAAGTTTGTGTATTTTTCTGTGATTTCAGGTATTTTTTGGCTGAAATTGAGGGATCTGAGCAAAAATCTTATTCAGAGGCTGAAAAGGACTGCAGATGCTGTTGGATTCTGACCTCCCTGCACTCGAAGTGGACTTTCTAGAGCTACAAAAGCCCAATTGGCGCGTTCTCAACTGCGTTGGAAAGTAGACATCCTGGACTTTCCAGAAATGTATAATAGTCCATACTTTGCCCGAGATTTGATGGCCCAAACCGGCATTCCAAATCAGTTTAAAACTGCCCGGCGTTAAACGCCGGAACTGGCACAAGAATGGGAGTTAAACGCCCAAACTGGCACAAAAGCTGGCGTTTAACTCCAAGAAAAGTCTCTACACATGAAAGCTTCAATGCTCAGCCCAAGCACACACCAAGTGGGCCTGGAAGTGGATTTTTATGTCATTTACTCATTTCTGTAAACCCTAGGCTACTAGTTCTCTACAAATAGGACCTTTTGCTATTGTATTTTCATCTTTGGACGTCTAGTTCTTAGATCATCTGGGTAGCTATCTTTGAGTAGTCTTATGATATCTTAGATCATTGGGAGGATGGCCTCACGGCCATGCCTAGACCTTGTTCTTATGTATTTTCAACGGTGGAGTTTCTACACACCATAGATTAAGGTGTGGAGCTCTGCTGTACCTCGAGTATTAATGCAATTACTATTGTTCTTCTATTTAATTCAGCTTATTCTTGTTCTAAGATATCACTTGTTCTTCAACTTGATGAATGTGATGATCCGTGACACTCATCATCATTCTCACCTATGAACGTGTGCCTGACAACCACCTCCGTTCTACCTTAGATTGAGTGGATATCTTTTGGATCCCTTAATCGGAATCTTCGTGGTATAAGCTAGAATTGATGGTGGCATTCAAGAGAATCCGGAAGGTCTAAACCTTGTCTGTGGTATTCTGAGTAGGATTCAATGATTGAATGACTGTGACGAGTTTCAAACTCCTGAAGGCTGGGCATTAGTGACAGACGCAAAAGAATCACTGTATTCTATTCCAACCTGATTGAGAACCGACAGATGATTAGCCGTGCTGTGACAGAGCGCGTTGAACATTTTCACTGAGCGGACAGGACTGTAGCCACTGACAACGGTGATGCCCAACATACAGCTTGCCATGGAAAGGAGTAAGAAGGATTGGATGAAGACAGTAGGAAAGTAGAGAGACGGAAGGGACAAAGCATCTCCATACGCTTATCTGAAATTCTCACCAATGAATTACATAAGTATCTCTATCCTTGTTTTATGTTTTATTCATAAATCATCCATAACCATTTGAATCTGCCTGACTGAGATTTACAAGGTGACCATAGCTTGCTTCATACCAACAATCTCCGTGGGATCGACCCTTACTCGCGTAAGGTTTATTACTTGGACGACGCAGTGCACTTGCTGGTTAGTAGTGTGAAGTTGTGATAAAGAGTTGAGAATTCAATTGAGCGTACCATGTTGATGGCGCCATTGATGATCACAATTTCGTGCACCACCCCTCCCTATATATACCATTCATACCACACACTCTCTCATCCACATTCCATTCGAATCCCTCTCATCTTCTTCGTCTTCTTTATCTTCTTTTTGCTCGAAGACAAGCAAACCTTTTAAGTTTGGTGTGAAAAGAGCCTTGCTCTCTTATCCAGTCAAATTTCATGGCTCCAAAATGTGGAAAACCCACTTCAAGAAGCAAAGAAGATGACCCAACAGCTGTTTTCAAACCTTTTAGATTCTACACCAAGCAACATGAAGAAAATTATTACAAAATAATAAGCAAGAGGACAGTGATCCCGGAGGTCAGGTTCGAATTAAAAGAAGATGAGAACCCAGAGATCCAAGATCAGATTCGAAAGAGAGGCTGAGAAACCGGATGAGCATATATTTTATACACTTTTTGGTGGTATTTTCATGTAATTTTTAGTATGCTTTAGTTAATTTTTACTATATTTTTATTAGTTTTTATGCAAAAATCACATTTCTGGACTTTACAATGAGTTTGTGTGTTTTTCTGTGATTTCAGGTATTTTTTGGTTGAAATTGAGGGACTTGAGCAAAAATCTGATTTAGAGGCTGAAAAAG
The DNA here is from genome assembly GCF_014773155.1 of Arachis stenosperma. Lineage (NCBI taxonomy): Eukaryota > Viridiplantae > Streptophyta > Magnoliopsida > Fabales > Fabaceae > Arachis > Arachis stenosperma. The sequence continues at coordinate 129,629,733 of NC_080385.1, read as the reverse complement.
GACTGCAGATGTTGATGGATTCTGACGCTCCTGCACGCGAAATGAATTTTCTGGAGCTACAGAAGCTCAATTGGCACGCTCTCAATTGCGTTGGAAAGTAGACATCTTGAGCTTTCCAGCAATGTATAATACTTTATACTTTGCCTGAGATTTGATAGTACAAACTGGCGTTTAAACGCCAGCTTTTTCCCTTTTCTGGCATTAAACGCCAGAACTGGCATAAAAGTTGGAGTTAAACGCTCAAACTGGCACCAAAGCTGGCCGTTTAACTCCAAGAATAGTCTATGAACATGAAAGCTTCAATGCTCAGCCCAAACACACACCAAGTGGGCCCTGGAAGTGGATTTCTGCACTATCTATCTTAGTTTACTCATTTTCTGTAAACCTAGGTTACTAGTTTAGTATAAAAACTACATTTAGAGGTTTATTTTGTACCTCATGACATTTTACATCTGAATTTGTATCTTCTACAGGATGAGTCTCTAAACCCCATGGTTGGGGGCGAGGAGCTCTGCTGTGTCTCGATGGATTAATGCAATTATTTCTATTTTCTATTCAATCACGCTTGTTTCTATTCTAAGATATTCATTCGCACTTCAACATGATGAATATGATGATCTGTGACACTCATCACCATTCTCAACTTATGAACACGTGCCTGGTAACCACTTTCGTTCTATCTTAGATTGAGTGTGTATCTCTTGGGTTCCTGGTTCACGAGTTTGATTGCCTCTCCTGACAACAGAGTGTTCAAATCCATGAAACCAGAGTCTTCGTGGTATAAGCTAGAATCAATTGGCAGCACTCTTGACATCTGGAAAGTCTAAACCTTGTCTGTGGTATTTCGAGTAGGATCTGGGAAGGGGTGACTGTGACGAGCTTCAAACTCACAAATGTTGGGCGCAGTGACAGTGTGCAAAAGGATCAATGGATCCTATTCCAGCACGAGTGAGAACTGACAAATGATTAGCCCTACGGAACCCATAGTTGGACTATTTTCACTGAGAGGACGGATGGTAGTCATTGACAACGGTGATCCACCAACATACAGCTTGCCATGGAAGGAGCCTTGCGTGCGTGAAGAAGACAACAGTAGCAAACCAGAGATTCAGAAGACAGAGCATCTCCAAAACCTCAACCTGTTGTCCATTACTGCATAACAAGTATTATTCATTTCATGTTCTTTTACTTTTTACAAACAAAACTCTTTTCATTATTAATCTCCTGACTAAGGTTTACAAGATAACCATAGATTGCTTCAAGCCGACAATCTCCGTGGAATCAACCCTTACTCACGTAAGGTATTACTTGGACGACCCAGTGCACTTGCTGGTTAGTGGCACCGGAGTTGTGAGAAGTATGAATCACAATTCCGTGCACCAAGTTTTTGGCACTGTTGTCGGGGATTGTTCGATTTTGGACAACTCACGGTTCATCTTGTTACTTAGATTAGGAAAAATTTGTCTTTTTGGTTTAGAGTCTTTTATTTTCTTTTAAAAAAAATTTCAAAAATATCATTTTCCTTTATTAATCTTTAATTTTCTTTAAGTTTAGTTTCATGTTTTAAGTTTGGTGTCAATTGCATGTGGTTATTTTCTTTCAATTTTTTGAGTTGTTCTTGTTTATTTTCCTTGTTTGATCTTTGAATTTTCTTGTTTGGTGTCTTTCCTTGTTTTTCCTATGTATTTTTGAATTATTAGTGTTTAGAGTATAAAAATTTTTAAGTTTGGTGTTTCTTGTGTTGATATTACCTTAAAAATTTTTCAAAAAGTGTTCTTGGTGTTCTTTCTATGTTCCTTTTGTTCTTGTGAGTCTTCAAAGTGTTCTTGAGTCTTTTTTTTTTGTGTTTTGATCTTAAAATTTTTAAGTTTGGTGTTCCTTGGTGTTTTCCCTTCAAATTTTTGAAAATAAGGAGTATTAGATCTAAAAATTTTAAGTCTTGTGTCTTTTTATTATTTTTCTCTTTCCTCATTAAATTCAAAATATATATATATATATATTTTCCTTTATTCACTCATAATTTTTGAATTCCTTGAGTTGATTTAGTCAAAATTTTTAAAATTTGGTAGTTTCTTGTTAGTCAAGTCAAAATTTCAATTTTTAAAATTTTAAGATCATATCTTCTTTCAAAACTTCCTAACCACTTTCTCTCTCTTCATTTTTCGAAAATCCTCACCCAAAATCTTTCATTTATTTTATTTTATTTTATTTTATTTTCGGTTTTCAAAAAAAATTTAAATAATAAATATAATATTTCTATCTCCAAACCACATCATCTTCCTTTCTCCATCATGGACCTAAGTGGAAATGAACAGTCCAGAAGGACTCTGGGGTCATATGCTAACCCCACTACTGCTTCATATGGGAGTAGTATCTGTATACTCCCATAAGAGCTAACACTTTTGAGCTAAATCCTTAACTCATTATCATGGTGAAGCAAAATTGCCAATATTCCGGTCTTCCACAAGAAGAACCTACTGAGTTTCTGGCACAGTTCTTACAAATTGCTGATACAGTACGTGATAAGGAAGTGGATCAGGATGTCTACAGATTATTGATGTTTCCATTTGCTATAAAAGACCAAGCTAAGAGGTGGTTAAATATCCAACCCAAAGCCAGCATAAGAACATGGAAACAGTTTTCAGACAAATTCCTGAATTAATATTTTCCTCCAAAAAGGATGACACAACTAAGGCTGGACATCCATGGCTTTAAACAAGAGGATGATGAATCTCTTTATGATGCCTGGGAGAGGTACAGAGAGATGCTAAGGAAGTGCCCCTCTGAAATGTTTTCAGAATGGGTGCAGTTAGACATATTCTATTACGTGCTTACAGAAAAAGCCCAGATATCTCTAGACCACTCAACTAGTGGATCTATACACATGAGAAAGAAAATTCAAGAGGCTCAAGAGCTCATTGATACAGTTGCTAAAAATTAGCATATGTACTTAAGCAATGAGTCCTCCATGAAGGAAGAAGCTAAGGCAGTATCCACTGAACTTGGTCCTCCAGAACAAGTTGCTAAACTCAATCAGCAATTATGTTTTTTAACAAAATAGCTAGCAGAATTCAAAGAGATGCTACAAGAAACCAAAGATGCTAACCAGAACATGGAAAAATAATTGAATCAGACAAAATAGCAGTTATCCAAACAGATAATAGAAGAGTGCCAATATGTTCATTTAAGGAGTGGGAAGACATTAAATACCTCAACTCAAAGCAACAAAAAGTCAAAGAAGGAACAATTGATAGAGGATAAGCAAACCACTGCCCAAAATCCCTATGAGGACAGTAAGAGCCCAAAGAGGAATAATTCTGGCATTCAAACGCCAAAAAAGGATGAAAAATTGGCATTAAACTCCCAGTGGATGCCCACTTCTAGCATTCAAACGCCAGAAAAGGGTGAAAAACTGGCGTTAAACGCCCTGTCCATGTCCAGTTCTGGCGTTCAAACGCCAGAAAAGGGTGAAAAATTGGCATTAAACGCCCATCCAACCCCTAATCTTGGCGTTCAAATGCCAACGAGGGATCAGACACGTGCAAGTGCTTATTGTAACCCTCCTAAGAAGGCTTCTCCAACCACCTCTGTAGGAAATAAACCTGCAGCAACTAAGGTTGAGGAATATAAAGCTAAGATGCCTTATCGTCAGAAACTCTGCCAAGCGGAACAGGATAAGCAATTTGCCCGCTTTGCAGACTATCTCAGGACTCTTGAAATAAAGATCCCGTTTGCAGAGGCACTTGAGCAAATACCCTCTTATGCTAAATTCATGAAAGAGATCTTAAGTCATAAGAAGGATTGGAGAGAAATTGAAAAAGTTTTCCTCACTGAAGAATGCAGTGTAATCATTCTGAAAAGCTTACCAGAGAAGCTTAAAGATCCCGGAAGCTTTATGATACCATGCACATTATAGGGTACTTGTACCAAGACAGCTCTATGTGATCTTGGGGCAAGTATCAACCTAATACATGCATCCACTATCAGAAAGCTTGGCTTGACTGAAGAAGTCAAACCAACTCGAATATGCCTCCAACTTGTTGATGGTTCTATTAAACATCCATCAGGCATAATTGAGGACATGATTGTCAAGGTTGGGCCATTTGCCTTTCCTACTGACTTTGTAGTTCTGGAAATAGAGGAGCACAAGAGTGCAACTCTCATTCTAGGAAGACCTTTTCTAGCAACTGAACGAACCCTCATTGATGTCCAAAACGGGGAGGTGACCCTGAGAGTCAATGAGGATGAGTTTAAGTTGAATGCTGTCAAAGCTATGCAGCATCCAGACACATGAAAAGACTGCATGAGGGTTGATATTATTTACTCTCTGGTGGAAGAAGTCAATATGACTGAGAGTCTCGAATCAGAGCTAGACGACATCTTTAAAGATGTTCAGCCTGATTTGGAGGAACTAGAGAAAACAGAAGAACCCCTGAAAACTCCTCAGGAAGAGGATAAGCCTCCTAAACCCGAGCTCAAACCACTACCACCATCCCTGAAATATGTGTTTCTGGGAGAAGATGCAACTTTTTCTGTGATCATAAGCTCTGCCTTAGAACCACAGAAAGAGAAAGCACTACTTCAGGTGCTAAAGACACACAAGACAGCTCTTGGGTGGTCCATAAGTGATCTTAAGGGCATTAGCCTAGCCAGATGCATGCACAAGATCCTATTGGAGGATGATGCTAAGCCAGTGGTTCAACCACAGAGGCGGCTAAATCCGGCCATGAAGGAAATGGTGCAGAAAGAGGTCACTAAATTACTAGAGGCTGGGATTATTTATCCTATTTCTGATAGCCCCTGGGTGAGCCCTGTCCAAGTCGTCCCAAAGAAGGGAGGTATGACAGTGATTCATAATGAAAAAATGAACTGATTCCTACAAGAACAGTTACAGGGTGGCGTATGTGTATTGACTACAGAAGGCTTAATACAGCCACCAGAAATGATCATTTTCCTTTACCATTCATAGACCAGATGCTAGAAAGACTAGCAGGTCATGACTATTACTGATTTTTGGATGGCTATTCAGGCTATAACCAAATTGCAGTAGATCCTCAAGATCAAGAGAAAACAGCATTCACATGTCCATCTGGAGTATTTGCCTACAAAGGATGCCATTTGGTCTGTACAATGCACCTGCAACCTTTCAGAGATGCATGCTCTCTATTTTCTCTGATATGGTAGAAAAATTTCTGGAAGTCTTCATGGATGACTTCTCAGTATTTGGAGACTCATTTAGCTCCTGTCTTGATCATCTAGCACTTGTTCTGAAAAGGTGCCAAGAGACTAACCTAGTTTTAAACTGGGAAAAATGTTACTTTATGGTGACTGAAGGAATTGTCCTTGGGCATAAAATTTCGAATAAAGGAATAGAGATGGATCAAGCTAAGGTAGAGGTAATTAAAAAATTACCACCACCCACCAATGTTAAGGCAATCAGAAGCTTTCTGGGACATGCAAGATTCTACAGGAGGTTTATAAAGGATTTTTAAAAAATTACAAAACTTCTGAGTAATTTGCTAGCTGCTGATACACCATTTGTCTTTGACACAGAGTGTTTGCAAGCCTTTGAGACTCTGAAGGCTAAGTTGGTCACAGCACCTGTCATTTCTGCACTAGACTAGACATTACCATTCGAATTAATGTGTGATGCCAGTGACCATGCTATTGGTGCAGTATTAGGACAAAGGCATAACAAGTTTCTGCACGTCATTTACTATGCCAACCGTGTTCTAAATGACGCACAGAAGAATTACACAACCACAGAAAAAGAGCTGCTTGGAGTGGTTTATGCCATTGACAAGTTTAGATCCTATTTAGTAGGATCAAAAGTGATTGTGTACACTGACCGTGCTGCTCTCAAATATCTACTCACAAAGTAGGATTCAAAACCCATGCTCATAAGATGGGTGTTGCTTCTGCAAGAGTTTGATATAGAAATAAGAGACAGAAAAGAGACAGAGAACCAAGTAGCAAATCACCTGTCCTGAATAGAACCAGTAAAAGGGGCGTCCCTCCCCTCTACTGAGATCTCTAAAACCTTCCCGGATGAGCAACTCTTTGCCATTCAGAAAGTACCGTGGTTTGCAGACATTGTGAACTATAAAGCGGTAAGATTCATACCCAAAGAGTATAGCAGGCAACAAACAAAAAAATTAGTTACTGATGCAAAGTACTACTTGTGGGATAAACCATTTCTCTTTAAGAGATGTGCAGACGGAGTAATCCGTAGATGTGTGCCTAGAGAAGAGGCACAGAAAATCCTATCGCATTGCCATGGATCACAATATGGAGGAAATTTCAGAGGTGAACGAACAGCCACAAAAGTCCTCCAATGTGGCTTCTACTGGCCTACCCTCTATAGAGACTCCCGAGAGTTTATACGTAACTGTGACAGTTTCCAGAGATCTGGTAACCTGCCTCACGGTTATGCCATGCCTCAGCAAGGGATCTTAGAAATTGAGTTGTTTGATGTATGGGGTATTGATTTCATGGGGCCTTTCACACCATCATACTCAAACACTTACACTCTGGTGGCAGTAGATTATGTATCTAAATGGATCGAGGCAATTGCCACACCCACTAATGATACTAAGACAGTGTTGAAGTTCCTCCAGAAGCATGTCTTCAGCAGATTTGGTGTCCCCAGAATATTAATCAGTGATGGAGGAACTCATTTCTGCAATAAACAACTTGATTCTGCTCTGATCCGATATGGAATTAACCACAAAGTGGCAACTCCATATCATCCATAGACAAATGGGCAAGCTGAAGTCTCGAATAGAGAACTAAAACAAATCTTGGAACGGAGTGTAAGTACTTGTAGAAAGGATTAGGCAAGGAGTCTGGATGATGCTCTATGGTCATACAGAACTGCATTCAAAACTCCTATAGGGACCTCTCCATACCAGCTTGTGTATGAAAAAGCCTGTCACCTGCCGGTGGAACTGGAACACAAGGCCTAATGGACAACCAGATTCCTAAACCTTGATGCCAAGTTAGCTGGAGAGAAAAGATTGCTCCAGTTGAATGAGCTAGAGGAATTCAGACTCAATGCTTTCGAAAATGCAAAAATTTACAAAGAGAAAGCAAAAAGGTGGCATGACAAGAAACTGTTATCTAGAGTCTTTGAGCCAGGATAGAAGGTTCTGCTGTTCAACTCTAGGCTCAGATTGTTCTCTGGGAAATTAAAATCCTGGTGGAGGGGACCATATATGATCACAAGTGTGTCACCATATGGATATGTAGAGCTTCAGGATATTGACTCTGACAAAAAGTTCATTGTTAATGGACAGAGAGTCAAACATTATCTTGAAAGCAATGATGAGCAAGAATGCTCAAAACTAAGACTAGACTAAAGCTCAGTAAAAGTCCAGCTAAAGACAATAAAGAAGCGCTTGCTGGGAGGCAACCCAATCATTAGCAAAGATTTTTGTTATTTAAATAATAATTATAGGAGTTTAATATCAATTATCTTTAAGGTTAATTGTCAATTACAGAAGTTTACAGAGTTACAGAAGGATTCAGAGCATAAAGCAGAGAAAAGGAGCTCATTGGCACAAAAATGCCAGTAAGGGGCGTTTTGGGCATTAAACGCCAGAATGGGTACCACTCTGGGCGTTTAACACCAGTAAAGATACCATTCTGGGCGTTTAACGCCAGAGTTGCAGCATCCTGGGCGTTCAGAAAAATACCCAGTAACAAAGGATTCCTGGCGTTTAACGCCATCCAGGGTACCTGGCTGGGCGTTAAACGCCCAAATTGGCCAACAAATGGGCGTTAAACGCCAGAATGGATACCATTCTGGCCGTTTAACGCCAAAACAGACACGAGGAGGTGATTTTGTTTTCACTTGAATTTTTTTCAAATTTTCATGTTTTTATTCGTAATTTTCTGCATAAACATGTTACAAATTTTCATCTCTCAAATTCAATTTTCAAAAATTTAATAATCTTCTAAATTCTTTTTAGTTTTTTTCAAAAATCCCTTTCAAATCTTTTTCAAAAACTCATTTATCTTTTCAATTTCTTTCCAAATCTTTTCCAACTCATCATATCATCTTGTCATTCTTAGATGCATCAACAAAAATTTAGATTTAACTTCTTTATATCTTTTCCATATCTTTTGAATTTTAAAATCTCATCTTTTTCATATCATGATTCATCTTTTACAAATCATATCTTTCTATCATATCTTTTTCAAAATTTTTGAAACCCACCCCCTCTCTTTTAAATACACGTTCGGCCATCCCCATACCTCCACCATTCGAATCTGTCTCCCCCTCTATTCCTCTCCTTTCCTTTCTTTTGCTTGAGGACAAGCAAACCTCTAAGTTTGGTGTGTTTTTCCATGATCACTGAGCAAAACCTCACCAAGATCATGGCCCCTAAAGGAAAACAAACCACTTTAAGAGACAAGAAAGAGAATAATCCAAAACCACTTTGGAATCATGAGAGTTTCTTAACCAAAGAATATGCATACCATTACCACCAAATAATGGGTTTGAGGTTAGTGATCTCGGAAGTTAAGTTTGATCTGAAAGAAGACAAATATCCGGAGATCCAAGAACAGATTTGAAACAGAGGTTGGGAAATCCTAGCTAATCCTGAGACAAAGGTAGGAAGAAACATGGTCCAGAAATTCTACTCAAATCTGTGGCTAACAGATAAACAGAGAATGACAGGAACTACCTTTCATACCTTTCGAACTATGGTCAGAGGGAAGACTATTTACTTCCACATTGACAAAATAAGAGAGGTCTTCAGGCTGCCTCAACTACAAGATGATCCAGAATCCTTTAATAGGAGAATGGTGAGAGTAGATAAGCGTTTGGACCAAGTTCTAGAGGACATATGCCTCCCTGGAACTAAGTGGATAACCAACTCAAAAGGTGTCCCAAACCAACTCAAGAGAGGAGATCTCAAACCAGTCGCTAGGGGCTGGTTGGACTTCATTGGGCATTCTATACTGCCCACTAGCAACTGCTCTGAGGTCACTGTCAAAAGAGCAGCGATGATTCATTGCATTATGCTGGAAAACAAAGTGGAGATTCATCATCTGATTTCTTATGAGATTTACACAATTGCAAATAAGAACTCCATTGAAGCCAAATTAGCTTACCCAAGCTTAATCTCTCTGCTATGTAAAGATGTTGGGGTAAAGATGGAAGTGGATGAGTTCATCTCAGTCGAGCATCCAATCACCAAAAAGTCAATGGAGGGACAACAAGTGCATGACAACTCCATCAAGAGGAGGGCGCAGGAGTTCCTCCCAGAAATCCCTCAAATTGACTACTAGGCCCGCCTAGAAGCATTTGTCACCAAGCTGCAAGAAGCTATGGATCAACTTAAAGAAGAACAGCAAAATCAAAATAGCATGCTCTGCAAACTGCTTAAGGAACAAGAAAAGCAAAGGCGTGAGCTACAGGAGCTGAAGCACCAGAAGCTCTCCCTTGAGGGACCAGACACCCCACAGATTGAAGGAGCATCCATCTCCCAAAATAAAGGTTGTTGAGTCCTATTCTTAAATCTGTGATAACTTTTATTATTAGAAACCTATCTTAAGAATTACATGAGTATCAGTAATTAGGGTCTTTATTTTTATTTTTCTTTTATTTTTATTATCTCCGAGTAAGCTATAATTTGTTCTTCACATCATCACTAAACATGAATAAAATAGTAGATTTTCTTTAGAATAAGGAGGCAATTATTTCAAGTTTTCAATAAGAAAAATTCTTATTATTTTTATGTGGTGGCAACACTTTTTGTCTTCTGAATGAATGCTTGAACAGTGCATATTTTTTATAGTGAAGTTTATGAATGTTAAAATTGTTGGCTCTTGAAAGAATGATGAAAAGAAAGAGAAATGTTATTTATAATCTGAAAAATCATAAAATTGATTCTTGAAGCAAGAAAAAGCAGTGAAAAATACAAAGCTTGCAAAAAAATGAAAAATAAAGAAAAAACAAGCAGAAAAAGCCAATAGTCCTTTAAACCAAAAGGCAAGGGTAAAAAGAATCCAAGACTTTGAGCATTAATGGATAGGAGGCTCCAAAGGAATAAAATTCAGGCCTAAGCGGCTAAATCAAGCTGTCCCTAACCATGTGCTTGTGTCATGAAGGTCCAGGTGAAACGCTTGAGACTGAGTGGTTAAAGTCGTGATCCAAAGCAAAAGAGTGTGCCTAATAACTCTGGACACCTCTAACTGGGGACTCTAGCAAAGCTGAGTCACAATCTGAAAGGTTCACCCAATTATGTGTCCGTGGCATTTATGTATCCTGTAGTATTACTGGAAAACAAGATGCTTAGGGTCACAGCCAAGACTCATAAAGTAGCTGTATTCAAGAATCAACATATTATACTAGGAAAATCAATAACACTATCTGAATTCTGAGTTCCTATGGATGCCAATCATTCTGAACTTCAAAGGATAAATTGAGATGCCAAAACTATTCAGGAGCAAAAAGCTACTAGTCCCGCTCATCTAATTAGAGTCTGAGCTTCACTTAAAACTCTGAGATGTATTGCCTCTTGATTTTTTTTCTATCCTATTTTATTTATCTAGTTTCTTGGGGACAAGCAACAGTTTAAGTTTGGTGTTGTGATGAGCAGATATTTTATACGCTTTTTAGTGGTATTTTCATGTAGTTTTTGGTATGCTTTAGTTACTTTTTAGTATATTTTTATTAGTTTTTATGCAAAAATCACATTTCTGGACTTTACTATGAGTTTGTGTGTTTTTCTGTGATTTCAGGTATTTTCTGGCTGAAATTGAGGGACCTGAGCAAAAATCTGATTCAGAGGCTGAAAAAGGACTGCAGATGCTGATGGATTCTGACCCTCCTGCACGCGAAATGGATTTTTTGGAGCTACAAAAGCCCAATTGGCGCGCTCTCAATTGCGTTGAAATGTAGATATCTTGGGCTTTCCAGCAATGTATAATAGTTCATACTTTGTGCGAGATTTGATAGCACAAACTGGCGTTTAAACGCCAGTTTTTTACCCCTTTTTCTGGAGTTAAACGCCATAACTGGCATAAAAGTTGGAGTTAAACGCCCAAACTGGCACCAAAGCTGGCGTTTAACTCTAGGAATAGCCTATGCACGTGAAAGCTTCAATGCTCTATCCAAACACACACCAAGTGGGTCCCGAAAGTGGATTTCTACACTATCTATCTTAGTTTACTCATTTTCTGTAAACCTAGGTTACTAGTTTAGTATAAAAACTACGTTTAGTGATTTATTTTGTACCTCATGACATTTTACATCTGAATTTGTATCTTCTACGGCATGAGTCTCCAAACCCCATGGTTGGGGTGAGGAGCTCTGCTGTGTCTCAATGGATTAATGCAATTATTTCTGTTTTCTATTCAATCATGCTTGTTTCTATTCAAAGATATTCATTCACACTTCAATATGATGAATGTGATGATCCGTGACACTCATCACCATTCTCAACTTATAAACGCGTGCTTGATAACCACTTCCGTTCTACCTTAGATTGAGTGTGTATCTCTTGGATTCTTGGTTCACAAGTTTGATTGCCTCTCCTGACAACAGAGTGTTCAAATCTGTGAAACCAGAGTCTTCATTGTATAAGCTAGAATCAATTGGAAGAACTCTTGAGATCCGGAAAGTCTAAACCTTGTCTGTGGTATTCCGAGTAGGATCTGGGAAGAGGTGACTGTGACGAGCTTCAAACTCACAAATGTTGGGCGCAGTGACAGTGTGCAAAAGGATCAATAGATTCTATTCCAGCATGAGTGAGAACCGACAGATGATTAGCCCTACGGAACCCGTAGTTGGACCATTTTCACTGAGATGACGGATGGTAGCCATTGACAACGGTGATCCACCAACATACAGCTTGCCATGGAAGGAGCCTTGCGTGCGTGAAGATGACAACAGTATGAAAGCAGAGATTCAGAAGACAGAGCATCTCCAAAACCTCAACCTGTTCTCCATTACTGCATAACAAGTATTATTCATTTCATGTTCTTTTACTTTTTACAAACAAAACTCTTTTCATTATTAATATCCTGACTAAGGTTTACAAGATAACCATAGATTGCTTCAAGCCGACAATCTCCGTGGGATCGACCCTTACTCACGTAAGGTATTACTTGGACGACACAGTGCACTTGCTGGTTAGTGGCACCGGAGTTGTGAGAAGTATGAATCACAATTCTGTGCACCAAGACCCTTGCCAACCCTGTGACTAATCTTGGAATAGTGATAAACCCATATTTTATGATATAATTTGTGCTGAATTTAAGTGTTTTATTCAATCTTTCACCCACTTATGCATGTGAAATTGCATGGTTTTTACCTTCCCTTCCTTATTATGAGATGTATGTGAAAAACATGTTTTCTAGGCTTTAAAAGTATTAATTTTAATTATCTTTTATTGCCATTCGATGCCGTGATTCGTGTGTTGAGTAATTTCAGATCTTCTAAGGCAGGAATGACTTAAAGGATGAAAAGGAAACATGCGAAAATGGAAGGAAAGCATAAAATGGAGTTTTTGAAGAAATTGGCAGCGATGCGATCGCATGGGCGACGCGGCCGCATGCCAGCGCGAAATGGCAGTGACGCGATCCATGATTGACGTGATCGTGCGCCACAAGCGAAACGCATATGACGCGGACGCATGACTGAAGCGACCGCGTGACAAGAAAAATTCCACATGACGCAACCGCGTGACCCACGCGGATGCGTGACAGAGGCCACACACCATAAATTACAGAAAGCGATCCCAGCGATTTTTGAAGCCCTTTTTGGCCCAAATCCAAGTCCAGAAAGCACAGACCAGAGGTTATGAAGTGGGGGAATGCATCCGAAAGGAGGGGAGCTAGCCAATTAGTTACTTTTCATAGTTTAGATGTAGTTTTAGTGAGAGAGGTTCTCTCCTCTCTCTTAGGATTTAGAAATTAGGATTGTTTTAGAAATTAAAGATTTAATTCAACTCTTCATATCAGGTTCAATATTCCTTTATTTTGACCTCTCTACTATTTTGAGATACTTTAATGCTTTTATTTATGTTTGATTTATGTTGCCCAATTGGCTTATGAATATTTTTCATGTTAGATTTGACTGCTTTGAATGAATGTTATTTGAGGTATTCCAGATATTTATGATTCTAATTTAGCTTTCTACATTCCTGGCTTTGGTTAAGAAATCAGTAACTCTTGAGTTATCGAACTCAACGTGATCGATAATCGCTATCTTTGCTAATTAGCTTGAACTTCTATAATCCCAATCTTTTTCTAGGAATTAACTAGGATTTGAAGATCAAACTAATTAGCCACTTGACCTTCCTTCGCACCAGCAGAGGTTAACTAAGTGGAATTAAGATTCAATTTTCATCATCATTGATAAGGATAACTAGGATAGGACTTCCAATTTCTCATACCTTGCCAAGAGTTTATTTTACAGTCATTTATTTATTTTATTTGTCATTTATCATACTTGTTCCTCATTCTCAAAACCCCCAATTTACAAAACTCATAACCAATAACAAGAACACACCTCCCTGCAATTCCTTGAGAAGACGATCCGAGGTTTAAATACTTCGGTTATCAATTTATTTAGGGGTTTGTTACTTGTGACAACCAAAACGTTTGTACGAAGGGATTTCTGTTGGTTTAGAATCTATACTTACAACGCGACTATATTTTTATGAAATTCTTTACTAGCAAAAATCCCGACGTCAAAATGGCGCCGTTGCCGGGGAATTGCAACAATGTGCCTTATTATTGGTTATTGTAAATATTTTTCTTTTACTTGTTTATTTGTTTTTATTTTCTTTTCCCCCTTATTTCTGATAACTACTATGAATTCTCACCCCTCTCGCTTTGAGTTTGGTTCTACTTTTGTTGCAAGGAATGGAAGCTATAACAGGACTATGCATCAAGGTCTAAGCAATCAAAGATGGTTGGAGCCACGAGGATCTGATCACCCCTTTAGGCAACAACACCTTCCTAGATATCATGGACAGAGACTATTCTACAATGCATACCAAGCTGATAGATATGGTGGACCACCTTGTAGCTACCAACAAGCCCCACCCTATGCTCAGAGACCATCCTTTCAACACAACCTCAACCCACCATACTCACAAGCTTCTTTTCACCATTCACCACCATATGATCCTTATCCACCCCAACGCCAATCCAATTACGCCCAAGAACCACCACTCCCCCATACACCAGGTCCATATCCATCAAACCAAGAATCACAGGTTCGCTTCGAAGAATCAGTCAACCAATTTAATGCAACCCTTCATCAACTGGAGCAAGCAAGAAATCAATTATCTTTCAGACATTCGGACACTCAACAGACTCCCATGGCTTCATGTGGAGAATCTAATGAAGAATGTATTGTGAAGAAGACACGAGAAGCTCCAGTGGACAGTATAGAGCATAACTTCGTACTGGAACAAGTAGAGAAAGCTGTCATTGTAGAAGAAGAAGAGTTGGTTGAAGATTTAGGAGATGCTGAACCTCCGCAGGAATACAGAGTTGTAGAGAATTCCGCCGAAGACGTTGCAATTAATGTTAAGGAGGATAGTGCACAACCCCTAAGGCAGGTATCTTATGAGGAACTGGACGGAGTGATCCAAGACTCAAGTTTTCTTGATGATGATAGTCACCACTCGAGTTCTCCTGGTAATGCACTTGCATCCGCAAGTGAATTCTTTGAGACAGACGAATCTTCCCCAAGTGAATACGAAGATGATGCAGAGGTCGACTTTTCTCAACCTCCCAATTATGACTCAAGTGATGAAGAAGATATCGGTGACATTGATCAAGACATGGTTGAACTGGAAGAAGATTGCCCAGAAGTGGAGGAATTCACTGAAGACCACAAGGGAGTAGAGCTTGCAGAACCACTGGAAACACCTATCCCAAGGCCATTACTGCCCAACACAGATTTCAAGTGGGTAAAATCCTTGACTTTCACTTTTATTTTTCCACTTGAATATGGTTTACTTGAGACAGATGGCCAGCTTAGAGCTCTTTGCGGCTTTAAAAGCAAACGGGAAATGACCCGCACTCAGAGTTGGTGCACAAGACTCAATAAGGTTTCACACTTCAATTTGAGGTGCAGGAATTGGTGACAAGCTCAATTAGAAGGATCTCGAAGGCTATTTGGTCACTGCAGTGAGGATTCAGATCACTCATCACCCGGCTGGAAAGATGCAGATCAAGACAAAAACGGGTGTAAAAGTAGAATTTGGGATCCTAGAATCTATTCCGACAGTCGTCACCCCGGGAGCCTGAGAATATGTTTGAAGCTGCTCAGAAGCTTTACATGCCTAGTTTGGGACCCCGGAGGATGCTGGCATTCTAAACACTGGTGGAGATTCCTGGACGAATTCAAGCACAAGCCGCCCTAGCAGGAAGCTCATCAAATGTCCAACTTAAGGACTTTAACTAAAAGTGCTAGGTGGGAGACAACCCACCATGGTATGATCGTTCCTTTTTCAGTTTTTATTATTAGTCTGTTTTGTTCATTTTTGAATTTTGTTTGAACCTGAATTTCTGCATAACATTCACTACATTCTGCATTCTGCATACTGCAAAAAAAAGAGAGAGAGAGCACGCGACGCGACCGCATCGCTGACGCGTCCGCGTCACAAGTGCAGTAAAAGAAAAAGAAAGTGAACAGAGAGTTATGCTGAAGCACGGCTGGAAGTATGCCTTTGGCTCAAAATTGTTCCACGCGATCGCGTCATTTGCGAAAAATACTTCCCACGCGTCCGCGTCATTCACGCGAACGCGTGATCTGGATATCGGTGTAAAGATCCAACGTCAAGAAAGTTGGGCTGGAATCGTGCGGCTAGTGTGCTATTAGCACAGAACACCCACGCGTGCGCGTCTCTGACGTGAACGCGTCACATACATAACCTCCATCCCATGCGAAAGCGTGAGTGACGCGATCGCGTCGCGCGGATATAATGACCCCCAAACCAAACAGAGAGTTGCGCTAAAACGACGCTGGAATCGTGCGTCTAGCACAAATTTCAGCGACGCGGTCGCGTGCGCCACGCATCCGCGTCACCCATCTTCTCTTCTAACCCATGCGATTGCGTCAGCCACGCGATCGCATCAGCCCCCATCTACCCCAGCCACGCGACCGCGTCTCCCACGCGATCGTGTGGATTCAATTTCACTAACCTTCAGTGATGCGAAATGATTCCCCATCGCGCCCCAAACCCTAACCCCATTTCATCTCAATCTCTGCAACTCCCTCTCTCAACCACCATTCCACCACCAGCCACCACCGCGCCGCAGCCAGCCACCCTCAACCACCCAAACACCACCGCAACCACCACCCCTTTTTTCTCTACTCTTCTTTCTCTCCCCCCACTCTCTCTCTCTTCCGCCACCATTCCACCACCGCAGCCCACTTCCGACCGGCACTGCACCATCCGCCGACCACCACCCCGAACCCCCTCTCATCAATCCCCACCAAACTCGCCGCCCTCCACCAGCCACCCCCAACCACCTCCGATGACCGGATCCGCACCGCCGTTCACCCAGCACCGCCGTACACCACTGGTACACAAAATTGTGATCATCAATGACGCCATCAACATGGTACTCTCAATTGAATTCTCAACTCTTTATCACAACTTCGCATAACTAACCAGCAAGTTCACTGGGTCGTCCAAGTAATAAACCTTACGCGAGTAAGGGTCGATCCCACGGAGATTGTTGGTATGAAGCAAGCTATGGTCACCTTGTAAATCTCAGTCAGGCAGATTCGAATGGTTATGGATGATTTATGAATAAAACATAAAACAAGGATAGAGATACTTATGTAATTCATTGGTGAGAATTTCAGATAAGCGTATGGAGATGCTTTGTCCCTTCCGTCTCTCTGCTTTCCTACTGTCTTCATCCAATCCTTCTTACTGCTTTCCATGGCAAGCTGTATGTTGGGCATCACCGTTGTCAGTGGCTACAGTCCCGTCCTCTCAGTGAAAATGTTCAACGTGCTCTGTCACAGCACGGCTAATCATCTATCGGTTCTCAATCAGGTTGGAATAGAATCCAGTGATTCTTTTGCGTCTGTCACTAACGCCCAGCCTTCAGGAGTTTGAAGCTCGTCACAGTCATTCAATCATTGAATCCTACTTAGAATACCACAGATAAGGTTTAGACCTTCCGGATTCTCTTGAATGCCGCCATCAATTCTAGCTTATACAACAAAGATTCTGATTAAGGAATCCAAGAGATAAACATTCAAGCCTTGTTTGCTTGTAGAACGGAAGTGGTTGTCAGGCACGCATTCATAAGTGAGAATGATGATGAGCGTCACATAATCATCACATTCATCATGTTCTTGGGTGCGAATGAATATCTTAGAACAAGAATAAGCTGAATTGAATAGAAGAACAATAATAATTGCATTAATACTCGAGGTACAGCAGAGCTCCACACCTTAATCTATGGTGTGTAGAAACTCCGCCGTTGAAAATACATAAGAACAAGGTCTAGGCATGGCCGAATGGCCAGCCTCCCAATGATCTAAGATAGCATAAGACTACTCAAAGATAGCTACCAAGATGATCTAAGAACTAGATGTCCAAAGATGATCCTAAGATCTAAAGTGATCAAAAGATGAGAATACAATAGTAAAAGGTCCTATATGTAGAGAACTAGTAGCCTAGGGTTTACAAAGATGAGTAAATGACATAAAAATCCACTTCCGGGTCCACTTGGTGTGTGCTTGGGCTGAGCATTGAAGCATTTTCGTGTAGAGACTTTTCTTGGAGTTAAACGCCAGCTTTTGTGCCAGTTTGGGCATTTAACTCCCATTTTTGTGCCAGTTCCGGCGTTTAACGCCGGGCAATCTTGAGCTGATTTGGAACGCCGGTTTGGGCCATCAAATCTCGGACAAAGTATGGACTATTATACATTGCTGGAAAGCCCAGGATGTCTACTTTCTAACGCAGTTGAGAACGCGCCAATTGGGCTTCTGTAGCTCCAGAAATTTCACGTCGAGTGCAGGGAGGTCAGAATCCAATAGCATCTGCAGTCCTTTTCAGCCTCTGAATCAGATTTTTGCTTAGGTCCCTCAATTTCATCCAGAAAATATCTGAAATCACAGAAAAACACACAAACTCATAGTAAAGTCCAGAAAAGTGAATTTTAACTAAAAAATAATAAAAATATAATAAAAACTAACTAAAACATACTAAAAACAATGCCAAAAAGCGTATAAATTATCCGCTCATCAACCGCCCAGCACTGCCACCCTTCCGCCCTCATCACTGCCCCATCTCATCCCTCTTTACACACCAGGTTCCGCCATACGGCGATCCATCCCTGCGACTCTTTCGTTCATTTTTCAATTTCTGTTCCGAATAGGCTAGGTAGAGATGCATGTTTGTAGTGGATTCTTGGTGGTTAGGTAGCTAGGATCTGGATAGTGGATTTAGGCCTGATAATTGCACCGTTTCTGTTATCTGTTACCTGTTTTGCAATCTTATTCTGGCTGTGTTATTCGTACTGTTCATCTGATATGTTCATGCTGTTAAACTATTCTTTAATATTCCTACTGTTTGTGACTATTTTTAGCATTTGTAATCTCATTTGAACTGTTTTTCTTGATATCTGTTTTTCGGGAACGTTCAATTTTAGCCGGAATGCTGCCCAATTTTCTACAAATTAATTTTGTACTTTTACATTCAGATATTGGTTTTGGCATTTCTCATTTTTGTCTTGCTCTACGAATACCAAACCAATTCTTGAATGACCGGCCCAACATTCTTATTATTTTTATTTTTCTGATCATTAATATAGACTCTTGATGATGTAATTCTACTCTTTACTACTTCTATATCTATGTAAATCATCATCCATACCCTGTTATCCATGCTTGAATATTTGTTGCCTGTTGCTTCAATTTGTGTAATTCTTGTTACTTAGACACCAATCTTCATGCCACTTACTATAACTTCCTTTTTACTAACTCACTGATTTTTAACTTTCTCACTTCCCATTTCTCCTTTTCAACTAATTTCACTCATGGCATGATTATTGTTTTTCTATTTAACAAGCTTTCCACTTCTAACATATTTTGGAATGCGATTTCTCATCTTAGCTTTTTAACTCCAAAACATTCCATAAATATGCATCTACATAACTCATTTCATTTTCTACTGTTCTTTTGCCACTTACTGCTTATCTTGTTATTTGCCTTCTTATTTTTCTGCTTTTACTTCTTGTTATATCTTAGATATTTGTTTTTCAGGATGTCTGACTCTCAAGGTAGGGAAAAGGGCAAAGTTACCACTGGCAAACGGAAAAGAAATGAATCCTCTGGTTCCATCCTGGGCATTTTACATGATGATTCCTGGAGGGAGAAGAACTTTACCCCGCAGAAAAAGGATAATCAGTTGGTACCTTCAGCTGACCCGATAAAATTTACGAACAAATACTGTGAGGTGAAATACCCAACCTTTGCCACCGGCAGGAACCTACACCTGGAAAGGACCCTCAAAATTCCAGAAGAACTTCAGCAGTACACCTCAGATTAGATCAAACAGAGAGGCTGGTTCTTCCTGGAGAGGAACCTAACTGAGGTCAATTCATCCTGGGTTAGAAAATTCTACAGTAATTACTTTCTCTCTTCCCTGGATGCAGTCCAGCTCAGAGGCAAACAGATTCTGGTTACTGAGGAAACAATTGAAGAAATCCTCCATCTTCCACCTAAATCAGATCAGTCAGATGGTTACCAGAGAGCTGAGGAAGATATGAGATTTATGAGGTTTGATTGGGATGCAGTGAAGAAGGACATCACCCTTGATCCTACTGTTCCTTGGGTTATGGGTACAAGCACATTGGTACCAAAGGGAATCAGGCTTATATATCTGAATGATGAGGCTCGTCTATGGCAACAGATTCTGAGCAACTATGTGATGCCGAGTACTCATGAGACAAAGGTGCCAGCTGCCATGATTACCCTCATCTGGTGTGTGATGACGGGTAAGGACCTTTATCTACCTCGCTTCATCCGGAATTACATGGCCAGAGTCCATGTTAGAGGTACCCTCTCTTTTCCTTACCTGATTACTCAGTTGGATCGCCGAGCTGAGGTACCTTGGGAGGCTGTTGATGAAAAGCCACCTGCCACAGAGTACTGAAAGATCATCCGTCACAGTCGAAAGTTCCTGGCTTTCGGCTACCGGCCTTCATTTCTCACTGACACTACTGAGGCCGCCACTTCTTCAGCTACCCCTTCTGCCTCTACTGGCCCAGCACCACCCACTACACCCCCACCTGCTCCTGAGCCCGTCTATCATTTGGTGCGCTGCCTCTTTGACCGCCTAGATCAGATGGAGTGCCATCACCAGCAGTAGATTGAGAGATCTAACCGCCGCACCAGGCGACTTTTTGAGAGGTCTGAGAGTCACCACAAGTGACGCTATGAGCACCTCAAGCTGATGATCTGCTCTGGTGGTGACATTCCCTCCGAGCCCGACACGCCCTCCGACACTTCTGAGGAGGAGGTGAGCGATCATGAGGAAGCACCTACCCAGGCAGAGCAGGGAGGTCCCAGCCACACTGCACCACATCGTGAGGAGCACCACCAGCTACAGACTGCAGATCAGGAGATTCCTCTACGAACAGAGCCCCCGCTTTAGCAGAACACTCTTCTGATCCTCACAGCGACTGCAGACCCTCAGCCTACCATCGAGACACCAGCAGCCCATCCTTCCGGAGATGACACTCCTTCACACCCAGCTTGAGTGAGCATCAAGGACGATGCTATTATTTTAAGTGTGGGGAGGTTGCCATCTCTGGCATATATTTATTTTGGTGAACCACTACAAACTCTCTTCTTATTTTGTTCATTTTCTATATTTTTGCATATTTTTCTCTTTTTGCTTTTTATTGTACTTTTTGCATTATGCACTTTGAGCTATATGTATACTATCTTGGATATTTTAGCTTGAGTTGCACATTAGTTCACTAGTTATATTTTAGGTGGATTAATTAGTATAGTTTACCCTTTTTAGCATATGATAGTTGATTTGATTGAAAATAAAAAAGGAAGTAAGCTAGAGACTTTAACAAAATCAATCCACACACCTTGTATATATAACATTACATGTTAGTTAGTTAACAACATTTTATCAAGGAGGAACACTAAAACTTTAAAGCCATCCAATATATTTTACATTGAGAATAATGGAAACTCTTAATTTCTACTTGCATGACATACATAACTGATATATGATTTATGAGCTTGAGAACACACAGCCTGTGAGTTTTGAGCTTGATTGCATGGTTACATTTAAACCATAATATTTTATTCCTGTGTGTTCCGTCCTTCTTATTTATTCTGGTGTTCTTTATTTTGTTTTAATCTATATGTCCGATTATAGAATATAGATACATACCAAGAAAGTGATTGAGGCCATTGTTTGATTCTAGCTCACCATTCCCAAATTAGCCTACCTTCTACATCATCCTTGTTAGCCCCTTTGAGCCTTTAAATCCCCTCTTATTTTATAACCACATTACTAGCCTTAAGCAGAAAAACAAAATAAAAATCCCAGGTTGAATCCTTGGTTAGCTTAAGATAGATATTGTGTATAATTTAAGTGTGGGAAATTTTATGGGAATATGAGATGATAGAAAAAATAGGAAGATAAATTGAATAAGTCATGAAAAATTTTTTTTTTGGGAAGCGTGCTCATGTGAAATCAAAATAATTAAAATTACCATGTGCATTAAAAAAAAGTTTAGGGGACACAAATTCCCCAGTTACAAAATAAAAAGAGTTAATGCACATGGGTCAATGTTGAATTTTAATACATGAGTTTGCAACATAAAGTGGGAAAATATGGGAAAATAAGTAAAGAAGCTTTGCTTTACAAAATATGTATGTTAGGTGAGATCTTAGACTAATCAAGGATTCACTTAATTAGCTCACTTAGCCTTATACATATACCCTTACCTTTACCTTGGCCCCATTACAACCTTAATTAAAGACCTCATGATTTTTGTATGCCTATATTCTATAATTGTTGATTGGTTAGATGAAGAACAAAGCAATAGAAAGTAAGAATAAAAGAAGATTAGAGTGATTAACCCAATAAACACTGAGTGACTAGAGAATAAACACAAAATCCAGTGAGGGTTCAATAGCTCATCACCATATATCTCTACCTCTATTATAAATTGTTTTGCAAGTTTGAAAAATATTTTATTTACCCATCTCAATTGTAAAAGTGCCTTAACATTATCTAAGGTTGGCTATGCATATATGATTCCTTGAGAATGTGAATTAATTTAACTACATGTAAAGTTTTATATATAAGTGGATAATAACTAGATTTGCATGACTCATTTAGGTAGATGCATTTAGAATAGATTGCATTGCATGAGATTCCACCACTTTACCTTACTCTTTATCTTGGATTTAGCATGAGGACATGCTATTGTTTAAGTGTGAGGAGTTTGATAAACCCATATTTTATGATATAATTTGTGCTGAATTTAAGTGTTTTATTCAATCCTTCACCCACTTATGCATGTGAAATTGCATGGTTTTACCTTCCCTTCCTTATTATGAGATATATGTGAAAAACATGTTTTCTAGGCTTTAAAAGTATTAATTTTAATTATCTTTTATTACCATTCGATGTCGTGATTCGTGTGTTGAGTAATTTCAGATCTTCTAAGGCAGGAATGACTTAAAGGATGAAAAAGAAACATGCGAAAATGGAAAGAAAGCATAAAACGGAGTTTTTGAAGAAACTAGCAGCGACGCGATCGCATGGGCGACGCGGCCGCATGCCAGCGCGAAATGGCAGTGACGCGATCGCATGATTGACGCGATCGCGCGCCACAAGTGAAACGCATATGACGCGGACGCATGACTGAAGCAACCGCGTGACAAGGAAAATTTCGCATGACGCGACCGCGTGACCCACGCGGACGCGTGACAGAGGCCATGCACCAGAAATTACATAAAGCGATCCCAACGATTTCTGAAGCCGTTTTTGGCCCAAATCCAAGTTCAGAAAGCACATACCAAAGGTTATGAAGTGGGAAAATGCATCCGAAAGGAGGGGAGCTAGCCAATTAGTTACTTTTCATAGTTTAGATGTAGTTTTAGTGAGAGAGGTTCTCTCCTCTCTCTCTTAGGATTTAGAAATTAGGATTGTTTTAGAAATTAAGGATTTAATTCAACTCTTCATATTAGGTTCAATATTCCTTTATTTTGACCTTTGTTCCATTTAAGATACTTTAATGCTTTTATTTATGTTTGATTTATGTTGCCCAATTGGCTTATGAATATTTTCCATGTTAGATTTGACTGCTTTGAATGAATGTTATTTGAGGTATTCCAGATATTTATGATTTTAATTTAGCGTTCTACATTCCTGGCTTTGGTTAAGAAATCAGTAACTCTTGAGTTATCAAACTCAACGTGATCGATAATCGCTATCTTTTCTAATTAGCTTGAACTTCTATAATCCCAATCTTTTTCTAGGAATTAACTAGGATTTGAAGATCAAACTAATTAGCCACTTGACCTTCCTTCGCACCAGCAGAGGTTAACTAAGTGGAATTAAGATTCAATTTTCATCATTATTGATAAGGATAACGAGGATAGGACTTCCAATTTCTCATACCTTGCCAAGAGTTTATTTTACAGTCATTTATTTATTTTATTTGTCATTTATCATACTTGTTCCTCATTCTCAAAACTCCCAATTTACAAAACTCATAACCAATAACAAGAACACACCTCCCTGCAATTCCTTGAGAAGACGACCCGAGGTTTAAATACTTCGGTTATCAATTTATTTAGGGGTTTGTTACTTGTGACAACCAAAATATTTGTACGAAGGGATTTCTGTTGGTTTAGAATCTATACTTACAACGTGACTATATTTTTATGAAATTCTTTACTAGCAAAAATCCTAACATCAAATAGCAATGGTCTATAAATTCTATACAAATCTGTGGATGACAGATAAGCAAATGAAAGATAGACAAAGGTTCCATACTTTTCGCACCATGGTCCGAGGGAAGACTCTCTATTTTCATCTTGACAAGGTGAGAGAGATCTTTAAATTACCCCCACAAAGGGATGATCCAGAATCTTTTAATAGGAGGGTATTAGCTAATCCAAAACTGGATCAGATTTTAGAAGACATATGACTACCTGGAACTCAGTGGATCAATAATACAAAAGGTAAACCAAACCAACTGAGAAGAATGGATCTCAAACCAGTTGCTAGGAGTTGGTCGGATTTCAGTAGGCATTCTATATTCTCCACTAGCAACCGCTCTGAAGTCACCATTAGAAGAGTTGTGATGATTCACTGAATCATAATAGGGAATGAGGTGGAAGTCCATCAATTAATCCCCATTGAGCTGTACAAGGTTACAAATAGGAT
This sequence comes from Arachis stenosperma, assembly GCF_014773155.1. NCBI lineage: Eukaryota > Viridiplantae > Streptophyta > Magnoliopsida > Fabales > Fabaceae > Arachis > Arachis stenosperma. Next base: position 129,605,305 of record NC_080385.1, on the reverse strand, counting down.
GTCAACTCAAGCCAAATTGGCCTATCCAAACCTTATCTTTCGCTTGTATAAAGAGGCTGGAGTCTTGATTAACAGAGACTCATGTATCCTAGCAGGTAGCCCAATCACCAAGCAAGTAATGGAAAGCTCCAGAATATCAGATGATCATCCCAAAAGGAAGACACCTGAGCCTCCACAAATACAGGAGGTACCTCCAATTGAATATTGGACTCAACTGGAAGCATCTATTGTATAGTTGCAAACCGCCTTAGATCAATTAAGAGATGAGCAAAAAGACCAGACTAGCATGCTTTGCAAACTAGTCAAGGAACAAGAGAAGCAGGGGCGTGAGCTAGAAGAATTGAAGCATCATAAATTATCCCCTGAAGAGCCTAACACCAACCATGATTAAGGTGGTTGAGTTCCACCTCCCTATTTCTATGCCTATTTTAATTGTTGTTGCTTATGTTTAGATTTACATGATCACTAGTAGCATTTACGTTTTTATTTAAGGTTCTGTCTTTTAATTTAAGAATTGCATGAGCATTATTACGATTTAAGTTTCTATTTTCCTTTTCTTTTTCCAATTAGGTATAAAATGTTCCTCTTATCATCTTATTAAACTTGAATAAAATTTTGATTTTTTTGAAGTAGTAAAGATGCATAAATTTTGAGTTATATAATAAGAATAGTTCAATTATGTGATATGGTGGCATTACTTTTATTTTTTGAATGCATGAATGGACAGTGCAAGTTTGATGTTGGAGTTAAGAATGTTGGCTCTTGAAAGAATGATGAAAAAAGAGAAGTATTATTGGTAATCTAAAAAATTCAAAAATTGATTCTTGAAGCAAGGAAAAGCATCAAAAAGAAAGAAAAAGAAAAAGAAAGAAGCAGAAAAAAAGGGAAAAAGAAAAAGCCAAAAGCTCTTTAAACCAAAAGGCAAGAGCAATGATCCAAGGCTTTGAGAATCAATGGTTAAGAGGGCCTAAAAGAAACAAATTTTTGGCCTAAAAGTTCAAAAAAGCTGATTCCCTTAACTATATGCTTGTGGTGTGAAGGTGTCAAGTGAAAAGTTTGAGACTGAGCAGTTAAAGTCGTGATCCAAAGCAAAAAAGTGTACTTAAGAACTCTAGACACCACTGGCTAGGGATTCTAGCAAAGCTGAATAACAATTCTAAAGGGTTCACCCAATTAAGTGTCTGTGGCGTCTATGTATCTGGTGGTAATACTGGAAAATAAAGCGCTTAGGGTCACGGCCAAGACTCATAGGAAGCTATGTTCAAGAATCAAGAAGAACTAAACTAGGAGAATTAATAATACCATCTGGATTCTAAGTTCCTAAACATGCCAATACTTCTGAGCTTCAAAAGATAGTGAGATGCCCCCCACTCATCTAACTGAAACTGAGATTCATTGAAAACTCTGAGATTTATTGTATCCTTATCTTCTTTTAATCCTACTTTATTTTTGGTTGCTTGGGGACAAGCAACAGTTTAAGTTTAGTGTTCTGTTGAGCGGATATTTTATACGCTTTTTGACATCATTTTTATATAGTTTTTGTTATATTTTATTTAATTTTTATTTTATTTTCATAGGTTTTAGTGCAAAATTCACATTTTTAGATTCTACTTTGAGTTTGTGTTTTATGATGATTTCAGGTATTTTCTGGCTGAAATTGAAGAGTTTTGGCAAAGTCCAATTCAGAGGCAAGGAAAGCGTAGCAGAGGCTGTCAGGATCTGACCTCTGTGAATAAAAATGAGCATTTCTGTAGCTACAGAGGTCCAAATGACGCGTTCTCAACGGTGTTGGAAAGCTAACTTTTAGCGCTTTTCAGCAATATTTAATGGTCTATACTTTTCTTCGAAGGAGCCTGCCCATTCTGGGCTTTAAACTCCAAGTAGCCACATCCTAGCTCACGTTCAACGCTCCAAATGAGATCCAAAGCTGGCGTTGAACGCCAACCACCCCCCTAGTGGGCGTTCAATGCCTAACACAAGCATAAGGCAGTGTGGTTCACTCCCCATTCCTCAAAGTGGATGCTAAGCTCAGCCCAAGTACTCAACCAAAGTGGGCCCAAGGATGGATTTTGCACCTCTAGTCTATTTTATCATATTTTTGTACTTCTTAGTTATTAGATTGGTATATATAGAACAAGAATCACCCTTGTTCAGGACTTTTATTCCATATTTTCGAATTCATTACTATTTTTTGTAAGCTGTGAGTCACTAACCTCCTAGGTTAAGGTTAGGAGCTCTGCTGATTCTTATGGATTAATAATGTCACTATTCTATTTTAATCTATGCTTGATTCCATTCTAAGATGTATATTTGTTCTTCACCCTAATGAATTGGAAGTGTAACTTGACCATCATCCCTATTCTACATGGGTTCTTGCGATTCCTTGACGGGATAGTATTGAACCACAAGCTTGATTATACATCTCTTAGACAGCTAATCCATGACTTCGTTGGGGACTTGGAGACATCAGTTCAGCCGAGGTACGGGGTGATTAGGGCCTTTGTGGTATAGGCTAGAATTAAGAAGCAGCGTTCCATGATCCAGAAGATCTGACCATATCTGTGGTATTTTGAGTAGGATCATCAAGGGAATGTACTGCAGAAGCTTCTCCCCCATTCAGATTGGATGACCACTGACCTCACGTTAATCACTTACAGTCTGCCATGGAATGAATCATTAGAAGTTAAAGTAGACTGTGAGAAAAGTTGATCCAGAAGGAGGAAGCATCTTCGAAACCTCAACCATTCTCAAATCACTGATTTCATACTAATTAAGTAGTTCTATCTTTATTTATTCTATTTTATGCATTTTTCCACAACAACTATATTTTCTATCCTCCTGACTAAGATCTACAAGATAGCCATTACTTGTTCAATTCGACAATCTCTGTAGGATCGATCCTCACTCACCTGAGGTATTACTTGGACGACCTGGTGCACTTGCCGGTCTATCTGTGCAAATATTACGGAGTCAAATTCGTACACCACTACGTAACTAATAATAATAATCATTCGGCTACGTATAGAGATGGACATCTGACTTTTACGAACAAAAAAAAATCCAATTAGTCACTAAAATAACCATCTATTGTATGTCGCGGATAAAGACGCTGGGACGGTGAAACCCGCCAACTGGGGGGCTGTAGTGGGCAGGGCGGCGTCGGCTGGTGCTCTGGGCAGCGGCTGGTGTTCCTAGCGGTGACGGACCGGCAAGATGGGAAGAGAATGGGAAAGAGGAAGACTTTGAAGCATTGACCTCATGTGCGGAGAGAAGGAGATACGTAATAGCCCCTATTTGATTTTTTTTAATTCAAAATGGAGAATTATTAAAAATTAATTAAATTAATTATCATCTGATTTTAATTTTTTTATCTCTATTGTACACATTGTACACTAAACTCATTGTCTCCTTATACTTTCTCATCTTTTATATATCATCCTTTAGTAGGGGTGGAAAAATAGGTCGAACCCTTCGGGTCGACCCAACAAACCTGCTAAAAAAGCGGGTCGGTTTAGGATTTGGAGCCCGTCAAATTAAAAAAATTGTCAAACCCGCACCGCCAAATTGACGAATTTTGCAGGGCGGGCCGACCCGCCGAGACGAAGATTTTTATTTTTTCTTTTTTATTAAATAAAAGAATGATTACTATTATAAAATTAATAATTATATAATTTTCAAACACTTTTTCATTTTTTGTTTTTATCCTTCTTTTAGTTATTAACATTATTTATTTTATTTTATAATTTCATATATATACTCAAATTATGTAACTTATTTTTTAAAATAAAGATAGTTCTATTGACAAATTTTATTTTGAATAATTTTATTGAAGTTAAAAATTTAAAAAAAGATAGTGAAAATTTATATTATAATTTAACTATTTTTTATCTGTATTTAATTTTTTAATTATTATTTTTTAGTTAATTTTATTGAAATTTATTTAAAAAAACAAGCTATCCCGCCAACCTGCCAATCCGCCATAAAGTGGGGCGGGCTAGCATTTTAAACAAATCTTAGTTGGGTGGGCGGGCCGTTTATGGTACGGGCATAGGCGGGTTGGGGCGGGCCAGTCTGCTTTGCCACCCCTATCCTTTAGTACGCTTTTTATTTTGAAACCGAGATGGAAGTAGTGTAATCCAATGTTATTAGAGTGTTTAACGTTACTATAGAGTAGTCAGAACATAAATTGGACAATCCATCATGTGAAAAAAAATTAGAAGTCCGACTAGAATACACAAATTAAAAAGTTTGATTTGTATACCAATGCTACTTGTTGCGCATGCAACTCACCAAATTTCCTTCCACTCTCTCATGCTTCTTTTAGTATTTGTTTCGCTCTCTTATATCCGTCACACTTCATTTTTTTTCTTTACACATTCACGGTAATAAAATAAAATCTCTTTCTCCCTCGATTAACTTCTTCTTAGTGAAGCTCTAGCCGATGAAAGAAAAATAGAATAACTATTAGAGTATAATTAGGATCAATTAGATCAATTAACATTATTTAGTATATCTGAAAATTTATTATAGATATTCTGTCTTTATTATTTCGATTCTCTTAGTACATATAAATACCCTTCTATATTGTATTATTCTACACTACTTGAATATACACAAACCTCTACTACTCTCTCTTATCCTTTCTAACCTAGTATCAGAGCCATTGTATCATCCTTGAGGAGGATATGTTAATTTTCTTTTGGTAAAATCACCGTACTTTTCATACTTTTCTTCTGTGTCAATTTTTTCCTTCTCTTTTGTCAATGTTTTGATGCTTTTCTTACTTCACCGATTAGCTCATTCACTACTTACTTATTCTTATGCAGAAATCATAGTTTTTTGTCACCTTCTAATAGTTTACCATCTTTTTGCACTTTGTCACGTTTCAGCAGTTTTTCAGTAGTTCGTCATCTTTTCAGCAGTTTTTTGGCAGCTGGCCACTCTTGTGGTAGTTCCATCTACGTTTTCTTTCGGCAATTCCGTATGTGTTCCCTTCTGGAAGTTATGTTTGCATTCCCTTTTGACAATTCCGTCTGCGGTTTCTTTGTGGTAGTTTAGTCTGCACTTTTCTTGTGGTAGTTCTTTCTGCATTTTCCATGTGGCAGTTCTGTCTGCACTTTTTTTCGGTAGTTTCGTCTGTGCTTTAAAGTTGTATGTTTGAACTGCTAAAAGTATTTGATATATCATGATTATTGATTCTAATTTTAGTAAATTTAGTGGATTTATAGATTTTGCTTCTTGATTATTGACTTTGTTCATTGATTGTTGACAATTGGTGCTATTTAAGTTAATTATTGATAGATAGAGTTTTTGGCGCATTCCAGTTATAGATGAAATTCTACCAAAATTTCTAAAAAAATCTCTATATATTATGGTTATTTGCTTTTGAAGTTTTAATTTATATTGCCATATTAGTTTGTTTGTGAATTGTTGATAGGTTTACACCAAACAACAACATATGTACTCAGGAGATGACTAATGTCATGAATTTGATGTACGACCATCCATGGCCGAGCTACAAGAGGATCCCCCCTAAGACCAAAGAGCAATGGTTCCAGAATTGGGCGCTAAAAACATAATATAGTCAAACCTTATTAGCTAGTTTATATATTCTATGTTATTTAATATGGTACATTTTGATTAACTGATTTTAAAGTTTCTTTGTGCAGGTGCACTTTATATGGGACAATGAGCATGATGCCCTCATCAGGAAAATATACGACCATTGAATGGGTATGTGGCTGCAACAGATGCTGGAGGATGTACGTGAGAGGCGCGACTACCTCACTTCTTGGCTCTGCCCGGAAATCAAGAAGGCTCTGTATGTTCATTGGGATAGTGATGAGGGATTCAAGAATTGGCGACTCAGAAATAGAGCTAACAGGACATCGGCCAGGTCATCTAAGTATTCTGGCGTCAGCGACCTTCACGAAGACCAAGGTCGGACTGGTATGTAGCTTCTCTAATTTTGTTATTTAGTTATATTCTTTGACATATCATTAGTAGGCATCCTAATATATTATTTCAATACAACATGTGTAGTCAAAGTTGTTAGATCGCAATGCGACATTGGTGGAGACCTTCAAGTACATCCACACTTTGAAGAAGAACAAAGAGAGATTTGCTGATCAGCGGTTTACAGATCATTATGTGAGTAAACGTCTAATCTTGTGATATAAAATTTTCAACAAACTGTACAGTTATCATCCTAATCATAATAACGTGTTTTACACAAGAGTTCTACATGCAGAGACTGCAGGCCGCAACCCAGCAATCTTAACAAAGTGGGGAGGACACTAGTGGCTCTGCTACTTCAGTCATCGATCCCGATGCGGTTTGGCATGAGACCGCCGCAGCGCCGTACAAGAACTACGTATACGGGCTGGGGTCGTTCTTCACCAGCAATCTCTGCACCTCCACGTCCGCCTCTGCCACCAGTCGACCTGTTGATCCCAAAGAAGGCATTGATTTGAGGATGCAGGTGCAAGAGCTCACCCAGAGCCTTCACAAACAAGCTCAGAAGTTGAATGAGATTCGAAAGAGGTATCAAGAGATCCTCACACATGTGACAGACACGGATGAGCTCAAGCTGAAGTGGAGGGAGCAGCTGGAGCGGCATCAATGGATGGTGCAGCAAATGGCGGTGTACTAGGCTCATGCGTGCGCTAGTGGCAGCGGCATTGCTGGTGGGACACAGACATCATCGCTTTCTCCGCTGCCTCACAGAGCCACGGGAATGACGACAACGATGATGACTACCAGGATAATTGGTGATTAGGGCTTTGTTTTACTGTTTCATTGTATTTGATTTATTTGGATTTTAATTTATTTGAATATTTGATATTTAATGTTTAATAATTGGTTTCTATTATTTATAATATAACCACTAATTGTGTGAAAAATAAGTTTAAATAAAAATTAAAAATAAAAAAGGGAAAATTTTTAAAAAATTGCATCACAATATTTCTTTTAAAAAAATTGACATTACCGTCGGATATACCGAGGGAATAATCCGACGTTAATAGTGTGGAAAAAAAGTATAGTGTGGCGCCAATTTTACCACGGAAAAAATCATCAGTAATTAAATAATTTTTCAGGCAGGTAATCTATTGCAGAATCCGATAGTAATTACCGTCAAATGAAGGAATACAACAGTAACTGGTTACCGACAGGTCTATACTATCAAATTTTATTCATTTTCTAGTGGTAATTTCGATGATACTCAATGTTTTTCTTATAGTATCCTTTCTCAACCATAGAACCTTCTCTCTAGGATTTTTCCCTCTTTAGAGCTCCGGTCAACGTTCCATCACTACCATTGTGTTCATGGTAAGTTTTTCTTCAATTTAATCGATTTTAGTTTTTTGTTATTAGTTAAGATTTTTTTATCTTTTTGTGTGTCTCCATTTTTTAACACGATGAGTTTTGTCTATAACTCAGCTTTGATTTTTTTTTTAAAGATTTCTGGCGGTCTTCGGAGATTATGGCTATTGCTAGATCAAGAATTATTCGTTGAAATTGTTATTTTTGGATAACTAATAAATTTTTCTATAAATTGATATTTATTTATCTAATGATCTTTCTTATTATTAAACTTTATTGAAATTAAAAATTATAAATTAATATAAGTGAGAATCATATTTAAATTCAAAAAATGTTTATTTTAACAATTATTGCATGTTTAGGATAAAACTTGAATAGAGGTGGCAATGGATAGGGTAGGACTTGAATCCAACCCTAACCGTACCTGCACTTAACCTGCGTGTAGAGTAAAAAAGAAACATCATTATGTAATCTAAAAAACATACAAATAAAAAAATCAATTTAAACATTCAAACAACACAAATTATTCTACAAATAACACAATTATCTCATACAAAACATAACAATCAAATATTTAATTACACATAAAAGTCTATGCCTAAGTAAATAACACAAACATAAATAAAATTATTTAATTCTATATTTCCATGAGCATTTCATGTGTTACAACAACACCATCAATAGTCTATGACTTTAGATACAGCATCATCATCATCATCATTTGTAGTTTGATAAATAGGTTTTTCACCTAAAAATAAAAGAGAATAAATTTATTTATTAATCAATCTATATATAAATTTAACATTACCATAAACAAATAGAAAAGTTAATTCACAAATAACCTCTTTGATGATATGCTGTTGGTGGACGAAATTGTGATCGTGCTTGTATCATTTGTGATCAATGTTCTTTATTATGGCACTGGTTGAATTCACAACTCCGTTCAACTAACCAGCAAGTGTACTGGGTCGTCCAAGTAATAAACCTTACGTGAGTAAGGGTCGATCCCACAGAGATTGTTAGTATGAAGCAAGCTATGGTCACCTTGCAAATCTCAGTTAGGCAGATTAAAATTGTTTATGGGTTCGAAAATTAATTATAGAATAGAAATAGATGAAATAATAAAAAGGGATAGAATACTTATGTAGATTCATTGGTAGGAATTTCAGTTAAGTATATGAAGATGCTGTATGGCTCAAGGACGCCTGCTCTCCTATTGCTTCAACTCAATCCTTCTTAATCCTTTCCATGGCAAGCTGTGTATAGGGGTTCACCATCAACGGTGGCTACTTTCAATCCTCTCGGGAAAATGGTCCTCTGCGGCTGTCACTCGCATGGCTAATCGTCTGGAGGCATCACCCATGGTTGATGGCTACATCCCATCCTCGCAGTGAAAACTACGCTCACGCACTCTGTCACAGCACGGCTAATCACTGGTTGGTTCCTGCGCCTACTGGAATAGAATCCCTTGATTCTTTTGCGTTTGTCATCACGCCCAGCACTTGCAAGTCTGAAGCTCGTCACAGTCATTCATTACCGGAATCCTACTCGGAATACCACAGACAAGGTTAGACTTTCCGGATTCCCAGGATCCTACTCGGAATACCACAGACAAGGTGAGACTTTCCGGATCCTCATAAATGCCGCCATCTATCTAGCTTATACCACGAAGATTCTGTTGGAGAATCTAAGAGATACACATTCAAGCTCTGTTGCATGTAGAACGGAAGTGGTTGTCAATCACACGCGTTCATAAGTGAGAATGATAATGAGCGTCACATAATCATCACATTCATCATGTTCTTGGGTGCGAATGAATATCTTGGAATAAGAATAAGATAGAATTGAATGGAATAAAATAGAATTGCATTAATACTTGAGGTACAGCAGAGCTCCACACCCTTAATCTATGGTGTGCAGAAACTCCACCGTTGAAAATACATAAGTAAAAGGTTCAGGCATGGCCGAATGGCCAGCCCCCATGATCTGAGAACTAATCGTCCCCAAGATGTCTAATACAATAGTTAAATGTTCTATTTATAATAAACTAGCTCCTAGGGTTTACATGAGTAAGTAATTGATGCATAAATCCACTTCCGGGGCCCACTTGGTGTATTTTTGGGCTGAGCTTGATCAATCCACGAGTTGAGGCTTCTCTTGGAGTTGAACTCCGAGTTATGACGTGTTTTGGGCGTTCAACTCCGGATCATGACGTTTTTCTGGCGTTTAACTCCAGACAGCAGCATGTACTTGGCGTTCAACGCCAAGTTACATCGTCAATTTCCGAATAAAGTATGGACTGTTATATATTGCTGGAAAGCCCTGGATGTCTACTTTCCAACGCCGTTGAGAGCGCGCCAATTGGAGTTCTGTAGCTCCAGAAAATCCATTTCGAGTACAAGGAGGTCAGATTCCAACAGCATCAGCAGTCCTTTTGTCAGCCTTTTTCAGAGTTTTGCTCAAATCCCTCAATTTCAGTCAGAATTTACCTGAAATCACAAAAAAACACAAAAACTCATAGTAAAGTCCAGAAATGTGAATTTAACATAAAAACTAATGAAAACATCCCTAAAAGTAGCTTGAACTTACTAAAAACTACCTAAAAACAATGCCAAAAAGCGTATAAATTATCCGCTCATCACAACACCAAACTTAAATTGTTGCTTGTCCCCAAGCAACTGAAAATCAAATAGGATAAAAAGAAGAGAATATACTATAAATTCAGAAATATCAATGAATATTAATTATAATTAAATGAGCGGGACTTGTAGCTTTTTGCTTCTGAACAATTTTGGCATCTCACTTTTTCCTTTGTAGTTTAGAGGGATTGGCGTCTCTGGAGAACTTAGAATTTGGGATAGTGTTATTGACTTTCTTAGTTAAGCATGTTGATTCTTGAACACAGCTACTTATGAGTCTTGGCCGTGGCCCTAAGCACTTTGTTTTCCAGTATTACCACCGGATACATAAATGCCACAGACACATAACTGGGTGAACCTTTTCAGATTGTGACTTAGCTTTGCTAAAGTCCCCAGTTAGTGGTGTCCAGAGCTCTTAAGCACACTCTTTTGCTTCGGATCACGACTTTAACCACTCAGTCTCAAGCTTTTTACTTGGACCTTCATGACACAAGCACATGGTTAGGGATAGCTTGATTTAGCCGCTTAGGCCTGGATTTTATTTCCTTGGGCCCTCCTATCCATTGATGCTCAAAGCCTTGGATCCTTTTTACCCTTGCCTTTTGGTTTTAAGGGCTATTGGCTTTTTCTACTGCTCCTTCTTTTTCTATATACTCTTTTTTTTTTCGAATGCTTCTTCTTTTTCACTGCTTTTTCTTGCTTCAAGAATCAATTTCATGATTTTTCAGATCCTCAATAACATTTCTCTTTGTTCATCATTCTTTCAAGAGCCAACAATTTTAACATTCATAAACAACAAGATCAAAAGACATATGCACTGTTCAAGCATTCATTCAGAAAACAAAAATTATTGTCACCACATCAATATAATTAAATTAAATTCAAGAGCTATTTTCGAAATTTATGTACTTCTTGTTCTTTTGAATTAAAACATTTCTCTTTTAAGAGAGGTGAAGGAGTAATGGATTTTATTCATAGCTTTAAGGCATGGTTTCATACTAATGATCATGAAATAAAGACACAAAAACATGGATAAACATAATACTAAAAACCGAAAACAGAAAGAAATAAAGAACAAGGAATGAATCCACCTCTAATGGCGTCTTCTTCTTGAAGGACCAATGATGTTCTTCAACTCTTCTATGTCCCTTCCTTGCCTTTGTTGCTCCTCTATGTCTCTTCCTTGTGAATGGAGTGGGGAGGAGAATATGAATTTTGAAGGTGAGTGGGGTTTATGGGAAAGAGTGAGTGGTGAATGAAAAACAGAAGGGATGACCATGAATGGAGAGAGAGAGGGCGAGGTAGGTGGGGATCCTGTGAGGTTCACAGATCCTGAGGTGATCCTGTGGGGTCCACAGATCCTGAGGTGTCAAGGAATTCCATCCCTGCGCCAAATAGGCATGTAAAATGCCTTTGCACACCATTCTGGTGTTTAAACGCCCATTGGTGCACATTCTGGGCGTTCAACGCCCATGTAAAGCATGTTTCTGGCGTTGAACGCCAGTTTCATGCTTGTTACTGGCGTTCAGCGCCAGTTTTTCCTCTCTGGGCACATTCCTGGCGTTCAACGCCAGGATGTTGCTTGTTTCTGGCGTTCAGCGCCAGAATGGTGCTCTGTTCTGGCGTTGAACGCTGGCCAGATGCACCTTACTGGCGTTGAACGCCAGTCTGCGCTACCTCCATGGTGAAAAAATTTTTTTCTTCTGTTTTTGACTCTGTTTTTAATTTTTTTTGATTTTTTTTTCCTGACTCCTCATGATCATGTACCTAATTAAACACAAAAATAACAAAGAAACAAAATAAAATAAAATTAGATAAATAAAATTGGGTTGCCTCCCAACAAGCGCTTCTTTAATGTCAATAGCTTGACAGTGGCTCTCATGGAGCCGCAAGGTGATCAGGTCAATTTAAGTGTGGCCCCAACACCAAACTTAGAGTTTGGATATGGAGTTTGAACACCAAACTTAGAGTTTGGTTGTGGCCTCACAACACCAAACTTAGAGTTTGACTGTGTGGGCTCTTTTTGACTCTGAACTGAGAGAAGCTCTTCATGCTTACTCTCTTCTGTCACAGAGGGATGGCCATGTGCCTTAAACACAAGATATTCCCCATTCAATTGAAGGACTAATTCTCCTCTGTTGACATCTATCACAGCTCCTGCTGTGGCTAGGAAAGGTCTTCCAAGGATGATGCAATCATCCTCTTCCTTCCTAGTGTCTAAGATTATGAAATCAGCAGGGATGTAAAGGCCTTCAACCTTTACTAGCACGTCCTCCACTAATCCATAAGCTTGTCTCACTAACTTGTCTGCCAGTTGTAGTGAGAACAAGGCAGGTTGTACCTCAATGATCCCCAGCTTCTCCATTACAGAGAGTGGCATAAGATTTATCCCTGACCCCAGATCACACAGAGCTTTTTCAAAGATCATGGTGCCTATGGTACAAGGTATTAAGAATTTGCCAGGATCTTGTTTCTTTTGAGGTATAATTTTCTGAATCCAAGTATCCAGTTCATTAATGAGCAAAGGAGGTTCACTTTCCCAAGTCTCATTACCAAATAACTTGGCATTCAGCTTCATGATAGCTCCTAAATATTGAGCAACTTGCTCTCCAGTTACATCTTCATCCTCTTCAGAGGATGAATAGTCTTCAGAGCTCATGAATGGCAGAAGGAGATTTAATGGAATCTCTATGGTCTCTGTATGAGCCTCAGATTCCTTTGGATCCTCAATAGGAAACTCCTTCTTGCTTGAGGGACGTCCCAGGAGATCTTTCTCACTAGGATTTTCGTCCTCCTCCTCCCTTGTGCATTCGGCCATATTGACTATGTCAATGGCTTTGCACTCTCCTTTTGGATTTTCTTCTGTACTACTTGGGAGAATACTGGGAGGAGTTTCAATAACTTTCTTACTCAGCTGGCCCACTTGTGCCTCCAAATTTCTAATGGAGGATCTTGTTTCATTTATGAAACTGAAAGTGGCCTTTGACAGATCAGAGACTACATTGGCTAAATTAGAATTGTTCTGTTCAGAATTCTCTGTCTATTGCTGAGAAGATGATGGATATGGCTTGCTATTGCCTAGCCTGTTGCGTCCACCATTGTTAAAACCTTGTTGAGGTTTTTGTTGATCCTTCCATGAGAAATTTGGATGATTTCTCCATGATGAGTTATAGGTGTTTCCATAAGGTTCACCCATGTAATTAACCTCTGCCATGGCAGGGTTCTCAGGATCATAAGCTTCTTCAGAAGCTGCCTGATGAGCGGATAATTTGTACGCTTTTTGGCATTGTTTTTAGTAAGTTTTTGGTAGTTTTAGTTGAGTTCTTAGTATATTTTTATTAGTTTTTAATTAAAATTCACTTTTTTGGACTTTACTATGAGTTTGTGTGTTTTTCTGTGATTTCAGGTATTTTCTGGCTGAAATTGAGGGATCTGAGCAAAAATCTGATTCAGAGACTGAAAAGGACTGCAGATGCTGTTGGATTCTGACCTCCCTGCACTCGAAGTGGATTTTCTGGAGCCACAGAAGCCCAATTGGCGCGCTCTCAACGGCGTTGGAAAGTAGACATATTGGGCTTTCCAGCAATATATGATAGTCCATACTTTGCCCAAGATTTGATGGCCCAAACCGGCGTTCAAAGTCACCTCAAGAAATTCCAGCGTTAAACGCCGGAACTGGCATAAAACTTGGAGTTAAACGCCCAAACTGGCATGAAAGCTGGCGTTTAACTCCAGAAAATGTCTCTACACGAAAATGCTTCATTGCTCAGCCCAAGCACACACCAAGTGGGCCCGGAAGTGGATTTTTATGTCATTTACTCATCTTTGTACACCCTAGGCTACTAGTTCTCTATATATAGGACCTTTTACTATTGTATTTTCATCTTCGGACATCTAGTTCTTAGATCATTTGGGGGCTGGCCATTCGGCCATGCCTAGACCTTATGCTTATGTATTTTCAATGGTGGAGTTTCTACACACCATAGATTAAGGTGTGGAGCTCTGCTGTACCTCGAGTATTAATGCAATTACTATTGTTCTTCTATTCAATTCCGCTTGTTCTTTGTCCAAGATATCACTTGTTCTTCAACATGATGAAGGTGATGATTGACGCCCATCACCATTCTCACTCATGAACAAAGTGACTGACAACCACTCTTGTTCTACAAGCATCTGAGGCTTAGTGAATATCTCTTGGATTCCTGATTGCACGATGCATGGTTGATCGCCTGACAACCGAGTGCTCGCCTGACAAACGAGCCAACCATTCCGTGAGATCAGAGTCTTCGTGGTATAGGCGAGAACTGATGGCAGCATTCAAGAGAATCCGGAAGGTCTAACCTTGTCTGTGGTATTCTGAGTAGGATTCAATGATTGAATGACTGTGACGTGCTTCAAACTCCTGAGGGCGGGGCGTTAGTGACAGACGCAAAAGAATCACTGGATTCTATTCCGGCCTGATTGAGAACCGACAGATGAATTCCGCTATGCTGTGACCAGAGCATATGCAATCGTTTTCAATGAGAGGATGGGAGGTAGCCACTGACAATGGTGAAACCCTACACAAGCTTTCCATGGAAAGGAGTAAGAAGGATTGGATGAAGGCAATAGGAAAGCAGAGAGACGGAAGGGAAGGCATCTTCATACGCTTATCTGAAGTTCCTACCAATGAATTACATAAGTATCTCTATCTTTACCTTTATGTTTATTTCGTTCATCATCTATACCCATTGAGTCTGCCTGACTGAGATTTACAAGGTGACCATAGCTTGCTTCATACCAACAATCTCCGTGGGATCGACCCTTACTCGCGTAAGGTATTACTTGGACGACCCAGTGCACTTGCTGGTTAGTTGTGCGAAGTTGTAGTGATCACAATTTCGTGCACCACTGCCTCTCTAGTACTGTTGGATGCATGTTGCAATCCATTCAGATTTTGAGAGATTATGTTGACCTGTTGAGTCAACATTTTGTTCTGAGCCAATATGGCATTCAGAGCATCAATTTCAAGAACTCTTTTCTTCTGAGGTACCCCATTATTCACGGAATTCCTCTCAGAAGTGTACATGAACTGGTTATTTGCAACCATGTCAATGAGTTCCTGAGCCTCTTCAGGCGTTTTCTTCAGGTGAATAGATCCACCTGCAGAATGGTCCAATGACATTTTCGAAAATTCAAAGAGACCATAATAGAATATATCTAATATGGTCCATTCTGAAAACATGTCAGATGGACATCTTTTGGTCAGCTGCTTATATCTTTCCCAAGCTTCATAGAGGGATTCACCATCTTTTTGTTTGAAGGTTTGAACATCCACTCTCAGCTTGCTCAGCTTTTGAGGAGGAAAGAATTTATCCAAGAAGGCAGTGACCAGCTTATCCCATGAGTCCAGGCTATCCTTGGGTTGTGAATCCAACCATACTCTAGCTCTGTCTCTTACAGCAAAAGGGAAAAGCATGAGTCTGTAGACTTCAGGATCAACTCCATTTGTCTTTACAGTCTCACAGATCTGCAAGAACTCAGTTAAGAACTGATAAAGATCTTCAGATGGAAGTCCATAAAACTTGCAGTTTTGTTGCATTAAAGCAACTAGTTGAGGCTTAAGCTCAAAGTTGTTGGCTCCAATGGCAGGAATGGAGATGCTTCTTCCATCAAACTTGGACGTTGGCTTTGTGAAGTCACCAAGCATTCTCCTTGCATTATTATTATTTTCGGCTGCCATCTCCTTCTCTTGTTCTAATGTTTCTGAA
Source organism: Arachis stenosperma (assembly GCF_014773155.1). Taxonomy (NCBI): domain Eukaryota; kingdom Viridiplantae; phylum Streptophyta; class Magnoliopsida; order Fabales; family Fabaceae; genus Arachis; species Arachis stenosperma. Next base: position 129,589,593 of record NC_080385.1, on the reverse strand, counting down.
AGGTTACCTTTAGAATAATTTAATTTAGCTTCTCTTAATTTTCTCTTCAGGGTCCTTTCAGGTTCTGGATCAATTTCAACAAGAGTGCCTTTATCCTTGTTCCTGCTCATATGAGAGAGAAGAAAACAAGAAAAGAAAGAGGAATCCTCTATGTCACAGTATAGAGATTCCTTTATGTTAGTAGAAAAAGAAGGGGGTAGAAGAATGAAGAAGAATTCAGATTTTTAGATGAAGGGAGGTGAAGAGAAGTGTTAGTAATTAAATAATTAAATAGAATAAGAAGAGAGAGAGGAGAAATTTCGAAAATAATTTTGAAAAAGGAGTTAGTATTTTTTGAAAATTAGAGATAAGTTAAAATTAAAACATGAAACAATTAATTAATTAAAAAGAATTTTTGAAAAAGAGAGAGATATTTTCGAAAATAGAAGAAGGAAAAGTAGTTAGGTGGTTTTGAAAAAGATAAGAAACAAACAAAAAGTTAGTTAGTTGATTGAAAAAGATTTGAAATCAAATTTGAAAAAGATAAGAAGATAGTAAGTTAGATAAGATATTTTTGAAATCAAATTTTGAAAAAGATAAAAATTTTTTGAAAAAGATCAAATAAAAGATAAAAAGATTTAATTCAAAAATTTTTGAAATTATTTACTTTACTAACAAGAAACTACAAGATAAGATTCTAGAACTTAAAGATTGAACCTTTCTTAACAAGAAAGTAACAAACTTCAAATTTTTGAACCAATCACATTAATTATTAGTGAATTTTCGAAAATATGATGTAAAGATAAGGAAAAGATTTTGAAAATAATTTGAAAAATGTTTTTGAAATTTTCGAAAAATAAAAAAAATGAAAAAGATATGATTTTTGAAAAAGATTTTGAAAAGATAAGATTTTTAAAATTGAAATTTTGACTTGACTTCTAAGAAACAACTAATTTTTGAAAATTTTTGACCAAGTCAACCCAAAATTTCGAAAATTTGGAGGGAAATAAGGAAAAGATATTTTTTTATTTTTGAAATTTTTTATTATGAAAGAGAAAAACAACAAAAATACTTTATGCATGAAATTTTTGGATCAAAACAATGAATACATGCAAGAATGCTATGAATGTCAAGATGAACACCAAGAACACTTTGAAGATCATGATGAACATCAAGAACAAATTTTTGAAAAATTTTTGATGCAAAGAAAACATGCAAGACACCAAACTTAGAAATCTTTAATGCATGGAAAATATGAATGCAAAAATGCACATGAAAAACAACAAACAATACAAAACAAGAAATCATCAAGATCAAACAAGAGGATTTATCAAGAACAACTTGAAGATCATGAAGAACACTATGAATGCATGGGATTTTCGAAAAATGCAAGAAAAAATTTTTAAAGCATGCAATTGACACCAAACTTAAAAATTGACTCAAGACTCAAACAAGAAACACAAAATATTTTTTATTTTTATGATTTATTAATTTTTTTGGATTTTTATTAATTTTTTTTTCGAAAATAAAGTTGGAAAAAACGAAAATAATAAATAAAAAAAATATTTTTGAAAGATTTTTGAAAGCTTTTTGAAAAGAAAATTACCTAATCTAAGCAAAAAGATGAACCGTCAGTTGTCCATACTCGAACAATCCCCGGCAACGGCGCCAAAAACTTGGTGGACGAAATTGTGATCATGCTTGTATCATTTGTGATCAATGTTCTTTATTATGGCACTGGTTGAATTCACAACTCCGTTCAACTAACCAGCAAGTGTACTGGGTCGTCCAAGTAATAAACCTTACGTGAGTAAGGGTCGATCCCACAGAGATTGTTGGTATGAAGCAAGCTATGGTCACCTTGCAAATCTCAGTTAGGCAGATTAAAATTGTTTATGGGTTCGAAAATTAATTATAGAATAGAAATAGATGAAATAATAAAAAGGGATAGAATACTTATGTAGATTCATTGGTAGGAATTTCAGTTAAGTATATGAAGATGCTGTATGGCTCAAGGACGCCTGCTCTCCTATTGCTTCAACTCAATCCTTCTTAATCCTTTCCATGGCAAGCTGTGTATAGGGGTTCACCATCAACGGTGGCTACTTTCAATCCTCTCGGGAAAATGGTCCTCTGCGGCTGTCACTCGCATGGCTAATCGTCTGGAGGCATCACCCATGGTTGATGGCTACATCCCATCCTCGCAGTGAAAACTACGCTCACGCACTCTGTCACAGCACGGCTAATCACTGGTTGGTTCCTGCGCCTACTGGAATAAAATCCCTTGATTCTTTTGCGTTTGTCATCACGCCCAGCACTTGCAAGTCTGAAGCTCGTCACAGTCATTCATTACCGGAATCCTACTCAGAATACCACAAACAAGGTTAGACTTTCCGAATTCCCAGGATCCTACTCGGAATACCACAGACAAGGTGAGACTTTCCGGATCCTCATAAATGCCGCCATCTATCTAGCTTATACCACGAAGATTCTGTTGGGGAATCTAAGAGATATACATTCAAGCTCTGTTGCATGTAGAACGGAAGTGGTTGTCAATCACATGCGTTCATAAGTGAGAATGATAATGAGGGTTATCTAATCATCACATTCATCATGTTCTTGGGTACGAATGAATATCTTGGAATAAGAATAAGAGAGATTTGAATAAAAGAAAATAGAATTGCATTAATACTCAAGGTACAGCAGAGCTCCACACCCTTAATCTATGGTGTGCAGAAACTCCACCGTTAAAAATACATAAGTGAAAGGTTCAGGCATGGCCGAATGGCCAGCCCCCTAAAATGTGATCAATAGCCTCTTAGGATGAAGAATAAAACAAAACTGAGACCAAAGATGAAACGTGGTCAAAAGACGTCTAATACAATAGTTAAATGTTCTATTTATAATAAACTAGCTCCTAGGGTTTACATGAGTAAGTAATTGATGCATAAATCCACTTCCGGGGCCCACTTGGTGTATGCTTGGGCTGAGCTTGATCAATCCACGAGCTGAGGCTCCTCTTGGAGTTGAACTCCGAGTTATGACGTGTTTTGGGCGTTCAACTCCGGATCATGACGTTTTTCTGGCGTTTAACTCCAGACAGCAGCATGTACTTGGCGTTCAACGCCAAGTTACGTCGTCAATTTCCGAATAAAGTATGGACTATTATATATTGCTGGAAAGCCCTGGATGTCTAATTTCCAACGCCGTTGAGAGCGCGCCAATTGGAGTTCTGTAGCTCCAGAAAATCCATTTCGAGTGCAGGGAGGTCAGATTCCAACAGCATCAGCAGTCCTTTTGTCAGCCTTTTTCAGAGTTTTGCTCAAATCCCTCAATTTCAGTCAGAATTTACCTGAAATCACAGAAAAACACACAAACTCATAGTAAAGTCCAGAAATGTGAATTTAACATAAAAACTAATGAAAACATCCCTAAAAGTAGCTTGAACTTACTAAAAACTACCTAAAAACAATGCCAAAAAGCGTATAAATTATCCGCTCATCAGCTGTCCGCAACCAGTTTTGATTACACATAAGAGCTTCCACAATATCTTCATGAAGACTACCACGATAAGGAGCAATTACTCAACCACTTGTGCTAAAAGACGACTCAGAAGCAACAGTAGACACAAGAATAACAAATATATCTCTCGCAATTCTTTGAAGGGTTAGAAATCTAGCCCCATTCACTTTTCACCATACTAAAATATCAAAGTCGGCACTCAAAGGATGAACATCTTCCTCTATGTAATGATCTAATTTAGTCTTCATAAATGAACTCTTTTTCCTCTTCTTTTGTCTGATTTGTTAAGTAGCATCATCATCTTGCTCTGCATTCATCTATAGCTCTTATGTAGAATCCTCAAATGCATTACTTGAATTAGACGGATTCTATTGGTACTCATGACGCAAGTCATAGCATATCTGTTTGATCCTCTCAATTTTACTTGAGCACTCATCTTCATTTTGATATAACATTGAAAATTTATACTCGAGCCTAACAAGCTTATACCTAGGGTCTAAAATGATAGCAACACCCATCATGCCATGAATTTCTTCCCAATACTCATCAAATTTTGCCTTCATACTACATGCCATATTACTAATCAGTGAATTCGGAGAAGCAGACCATATTTTCAAGGCAACATTTATATCACATACTTTGTTAAAATAAATATTGGTTGTTCAAACCTGAGTACTAGAAAATAATTATGTCACATCATAACAATTTTAATTTACCACAAATTTCTTTAGCAAGGTTCCACTCCTTATTGATTGGCAAACTTTTGTAATTAGGATCTTTCTGTCTTAATCAAGGAAACACATTTCAATACAACCATGTAGTCTCTAACATCACATAAGTGGAGTTCCATCTAGTTGAAAAATCAAGAGCTAATTTTTTTTAAATTGAACATTTGACTTACTACACCAATTCACAAAGGTTTCATGTCTTTTAGGGGTTGAAGTCCAAGACAACACACTAGCATGAATTTTTTCCACACTTTTCTTAACCAAGTTTAAACCATCTTTCATAATTAGGTTCAAGATATAAGCACAATAACGCATATGCAACATGGAACTCCCTAACAACAAATATTTTTTGAATCTAAATGCCCCAATAACTCATCAACCATAACATCATTAGTAGAACAATTATCCAATGTAATAGTTGACAATTTTCTATCTAAGTTTCACTCTACAAAACTTTTATTAATGTATTAGAGAGCATTTCACTCATATGAGGAGCGGGAACATAAGTAAAACTGAAAATTGTTCAAAAAATATTTCAATTATTGTCTAAAAGAAAAATTAATTTCAAGTAAAAAAAATATTAAAAGTCAAATCAATTACTAGAAGTATAATTTAAAAGATTACCTTAATACGCGCATTTGCAAAATTCATGAACTATCAATGTAGTGTGCCGTGACAACTATGTCTCCTTTTTCTTGGTTGGAAGTCCACATGTCCGTTGTAACTGCTACTCGTCTATCATTTCCATCCATTAGCTTAGTCATGTTAAGCATTTCCAATTCTTACATTTAAAAGATGTCCTTCTTGATTATGTTTCGACTAGGCACCTTAAAGGTTGGTTGTATTTATGTATATACTTCCTTCATTCTAACATGTTCCACAAAAGATAAAAGATACTCATGCATACAAATGGCCTTGGCAATACACCTTCTTGTATAAGATGGATCAAATACAAAAGCATCTATACCACTACTTGCATGTTTAGACAATGAATCAATAATTGTTGATTGGCTAGAGTTTGCTAATTTGATCCTTTTACAATAGTGGAGTACATAATTCTTCAAATTTGTAGTCCCATTTCTTGCATTGGCTCCAAGAACAGATTTGCAATGGTTGCATTTTGCCTTCCACTCTTTGCCCTCTTGAAATCCACTAAAGTATTGTTAATAAACACTCTTCAAGCTCAATTTGAGGGACTTAGTCGTTGAGGGAGTGAGGATTGTGAAATAAGGTTTGTAATTTGAATGGATTAAGGCCAAGTAGATTATTAAAGTTATATTTATATCTCACTAAATGAGAAATGAGTTTTATAGAAATAAAAGTGTTAACCTTACAAATTTATAATCTTGGTTTAGTGGCTAAGAACTTTTTGCATATGCTGATAATTCTTGGTTCAACTCCCATATGTAACATTTTTAAACATATAAGACATATATATGGGTGTAGGGATAGGACCAGTAGGGTTGAGACTCAACCTGCACCATACCCGCTCCGCAGGCATACCTGCTCTGCGTCCAACACTACCTGCAACAGATCAGGTTGGCAATCCTACCCAATCGGGTCAGGTCATGTTGGATACCCGCAAATAGGGTCTATGCTGCTAGGCCTATACTTGAACTCTTAGGATAGAGTTATAAGATCGGAGAGGCAAAATAATTATGTGTGGGGCATAAAAATCTTTTCTATTTGTTTGTTGTGAAATTTGTTTGTGTTTATTCTATACTTGTTGTAGGAAATAAAGTGATTGAAATGGTTAGGATTAAATAATGTAATTATAAATTGTATGAAGATTATTTATATTAAATGTATTACTGATAGATTGAAATACATAATGGACTTCAAATTTGATACATCGGAGGGTCTTAATTGTAGAAAAAATTCTAGCAAAAATTTACAAAAAAAAAAATTAGAATAAGGTAATACAAATTAAATAGCAAATCATTTTTTCCAAATGTATGTAGATGGATGCCACAGATATCCCAAAATCCATCATGGATGTAATATAATCACTATTTAAAGGGGAAAGTTTGAAATTTAGTTTGCCTTAAAAACTTGCATAAAATCAAATGATTACGTAAGGTGAAAAAAGGTTGAGTACCCGTGTGTCAAGTGTAAATGTACAACGTTTAAGACCACTGAGGATGTAATAATCTTTTCTACTTATAGAATGTTGTATTGGTGTGAAATCAAAGAGAAGTCGTTTTGTCTTATTTGTATAAAGAATACAAAGGCCTTTCATTTAAAGTACATGGAAAAATATTGGTGTGATTGTCACATAAGTCTTTTTTCCAAGAATCATTCTTATAAACACATTCGAACTGCAACTAGGAAGAATACTATGGAACATGAGGAGCCTCTTGTCAAATTGACCAAAGAACTAGTGTTGTCTAGGATTAGGGATCATCTCAAGATAATCGACAGTTAATTTTAATTTTTGGGGTATGAAAATGAATGTAACTAGACAAAAAGGAGTATATTCTAGGACTTACCCTATTGGAAGGATCTTTTTGTCTGCCGTTGTCTTGACTTGATGCATATTGAGAAGAATGTATTCGATAATGTCATCCATATGGTGATGAATAGTGAAAGAATATGAATAACCACAAGGTTAGATTGGACTTAGCCATGTTGTGTATGATGTCAGATCTGAACCTGGTTTCTTTGAAAAATAGTGTACCGAGAAAGCAAAAGATGTGTTATATTTCAATCTTAGAATAAATACAATTTTTTTGTCAGTGGTTACAATAGTTGAGGCTTCTTGATGGGTATACTTCCAATCTTAGTAAGAGTTATAATGTCACACATAAGAGACTTTATAGCATAAAAAGTCATGACTACCATGTGTTTATGAAATGCTTAGCTCCAGTTTCCTTGAGAAAATTACTCGATCATATTTGTAACACAAGAGAGAATCTTTTTATATGGAACACAACATCACATTCATCCATTGTAAGTTAGAAAAAATCTTTCTTATTGGCTCATTAATGTCATGGAACATCTTCCATTTCACTTAGCATCTGAGGCACGGGTATGTGGTCCTATGTAGTACCAGTTGATGTATCCATTCAAGTATCAAATTGCTGCTTACAAGAGAATAGTACAGAACAAAGCTAGGATAGAATGATCAATTTGTGAGGCATATTTATGTTAGGAGATCACTCATTTTTTTCTATTATGTTGATCCCCACTTTAAATTAATTTGTACAAGAGCAAATAGTAATGATGATGGTGGCGAGAGATCATTTGAACTACTATTGTCCATTTTTAACCAACCTAGTGTTGCTAGGGGGTAGGAAACAAGATAATGTTGAAGTAGATAAAATCAAGAGATTATATGAGGTGGTTGATGACACTGACAACATGCAATAATTTTTATCATGATTTCAATCACATGTTAGGTTTATTTAATGCACTCTACATATATATTTAAAAATTTTAATTTTAAATTATATACACAAGTAATTGATAATAATTCTAAGTTCACTAATTGATAATAATTCTAAGTTCACCTTAACAATGGAGTAACATGTCCTCATGTATGCAATCTAACATGGGTTCAATAAACAATGCACTAGTTAGATTATATGAAAGTCAATAGAATGAAATATCACACCTTCGAGCATGCTCGAGGAAGATCATCTACAAGATTAAAGTTTTTTTTAAGAGTGATGCAGGTTAAGGAGAATACGACTGGTTTGATATGTTGAATGAAATTTTTGAACTAGAGTATCTAGGTGTACATATCAAATAAGTAGTTGTGTTTAACTATTAAAGGAGTATGATGGAAATACAATAGGTATAATTCCTTCAAATTCTCATAATGCACGTTAGGTTTACTACATATAATACCTTGGTAGCTCATATTCAATCGGAGAGTTGTAATTAAATGTGAACCAATGGGTATAATTAAATCTCTTCATGACAAGGTGCAAGAGAAACTATTCCAAATTCTAGAGTTGAATTTGGAGAGGTAGACATAATCAACCTCTAAACTCAAACGTTATAGAATGTGGATGATGAGGATGAGTTTAATGATGAAAATAATGAGTGATGAGGATGATGATGACAAATCTATATATCACTTGTCTAATCCATTCAAGTAAAAATAATGTGCTTAATAATGTTTGCATAAATTGTACCTTTTATATGAAGGAGAAAATTTTCATGACTACAGAGTTTAATGAGATGAGGACCCAAATATCCCAAATGTATTCTTTATACATGAAGAGTGATTCTTCTAGCGGAACATCCCGCATGCCTCCTCCCCCTCCACCTTCTCCACAACCTTTACATCCTCCGCCACGAACATCATCTACTAAATATTATTTGGACGAGTATCGAGATGTTGAGGATCCTAGGGAGGATCATCATGATAAGGATGTTGATTAGTATACTTCGGAGTTATGACTCCTTTGTACTATTTATCATCAATTTGTGTATGAATAATGTACTTTATAATTTAATAAATTATGAATAATATACTATTTATTATTTATATTCAAAATTTATTCAAATATCGCATTTTATAAATTGTTATTTGATAATATAACAGGTACCAAAATATATGATTAATGTATAAAATGGATGTACTTATAATAATAGAAAAATAATATTTTTTAGAAAAGATAATTTTACTTACTGCTTGACCGTCAATAAAATTAATTTTTCATAAATTAAAAATTTTTTAATTATTAATGACGATCATTTCGTCGGTAAATACAAATTATATTTTTAAATAAAAAATGTTTTATTATCAACAGCTCTAACGTTAGTAAATGAAAATTATTTTTAATTACATTGTTATTAACAAACGTCATGTTGTCACTATAATTATTTTAATACTACCAATGGTTTGGGCTGTCCGTGAATTATAATCAAAATTTTTCAACGAAAGATTTATCAACACACTTTTATCGACGCATTCACCGTCGGTAAAACTAAATTCTCTTGTAAAGCATGTTGAGAATCTTGTGCATTAGAATGTGCCTTTTTATTAATAAAAAAAGATATACAACTCTAGTATTATATTATTGTTAGTATTAACTTTGTTGTTTTGTTAACAAATGTGTATGAAGAGTTTGAGCAACATAAATTTGAAGGAGTAAATCTGTATTTTGAAAATAATAATGATACTGATGATTATGCCTTAGATAAAAGTGGTTAAAATAAGGATTTTTAATGATGTAGAAGACAAAGATGGCGATGATGATGATGATGATGATGATGAGGTGCCAAACTTCACATTGCTTAACGTTGAAATTCAATATGATTGTTCATCATTTATGCATGCACTAGACCTTAATACTATGTGTGCACTCACATTTTTGAAGATTTGAACATTGACCATTTCACTATGAATGATGATGAATTAGTTGTTTGTGAGACGTTTGTGAATAAAGTAGCTGTTATTGCCAGACTTAAGGCATAACATATTAAAAGATACGTTGATTATGTTGTGAAAAAATCATGTCGAACTACTTATTACTTTATGTGCTAACAGTTTGGAGAATCTTGACAGTGGCTCATTAGACTATCCTACAGGAAAAATAAGCTCTTTTAGGAGGTTAGAAATTAAGATGGGTCTCATATTGTCCCAAAAACACTTTAAACTTGATTCAAGCATGATGGTTGCATAAATAGAACCAATGATAAAAACTAATCAATCGATAAATAAAAGTCAAGCACATATTTATAAAAATTCGAAGCCATTTCAATTACACACCCACTCATCACGAAGCCTGGTTTGCAAAAAATATGCTATTAAAAAAATTACGATAATTGAGAAGCCTCTTACTAGGAATTACCAATGTGGCTTGGAGTATTGTGTAAAGTGGATAAAGGTGCACAAATGGAGTTTAAAATTGTTGATTGCTAACTATAACGAAAACGAGGTAATTCCAAATGTCCACCTATTCAACAATGTGTTTTGGAATTTTGGCTCATACAAAAATCCTTCAAGTATTGCAAACCATTAGTGCAAATTGATGGATACACACTTGTATGATAACTATAATGGGTCTTTTTTAGTTGCAGTTTCTCAATATGGTAATCAAAATATAGTACCAATTGCCTATACAATTATTGAGAGTGAGATTGTAGATTCTTAGTACTTCTTCTTGTATTACCTATGTAAGTATGTTATCACCAAATATAGACTTTCCATCATATCTGATCAGCATGAGTCCATTAAGGCAGCAGTTAGAAAGAGTAACGAACAATGGAAGCCACCAAGAGGCACTCCAAGGCATTGCATTAGGCACATTGCGGTTAATTTCTGGCATAAGTTAAAGAGCAAGGGTTTTAGACTAACTAGTCATAAATATAGGTATGTTTGTGATAATTGAGACTTGATAATATTTATTTAATTTATTAATAAATGATTTCTTTGTTAAGCATGTTTTTCTTAAAGGTATGGATATGCAAAGAATAAGTGTGAGTATAACATGCAGTATTAGAGGTTGAAAAATTATGGCAAATGTTTTACAGAATAGGTTGACGAGATTGAGCACGACTAAATTGCTCAGGCCTTTGATGGTGGTCACCGTTATGGGCACATGACCCCAAATTTAATGGAATGCATTAACTCTATGTTAAAAGATTCTGATGAGGCATGCAAATCCCCAATTTAAATTTTTATAGTGGTCTAACTCTATAAGGAGAAGAGTTGGTATACAAATTTTTTTTTAAAGAAAACTTTATATATATATATATAGACACACACTATGTTATTAATGTTATTAATACGATCTTGTATTATGTTACTAATACGTTCTTGTCTTTTAACTCGTTTAATTCTAGCAAAAGACTTATTTTTAATTATGATTCTATGCTGATTCAAATTAGTTTCATTTTTAATAGTTTTGGGTAGTCTCTCTAAATAGCTTATACCTTTTCTAATATTAATTAGTTTCTTATTTAATTTTTCTACCTTATTAATTATTCTATTAATTTTTTCTGTTAGAGTAACCATTTTAGTAGTTATTAATATCCTTTTATTCTTCAAGAATTTAATTTTATTATTTTTCATGATCAAAGTGAAAAATTGAATGATAAAATATAGCAGATAAATGATACTTACAGAAATGATTTCTTCTTATTACTTCTTAAACAGTTGATACAATTTTGTAGAAGATTACAGACAATCTTGTAAAAGATTACAAATATTTTAGAGTGATGAAAGTAAGAGGAAACTAAAAGCTTTCCAGTTTTTGTTGCCCCTAGCTAAATGAGAAGTTTTGAATTTATAGGAACCAAATGGTCGCTATTTACTTTTACTATTTGTCACTTTTTACTGTGTGCCGATAATACTGTTTGCTTTTACTGTTTGCTGACACTACTATTTGTTTTTACTGTTTTGCCGACACTTTTTTTTCATTGGGCCTTTTACATTAATCTTATTGATAATTTTTACATTTCATATGGGTCTTGAGAGTCTTGTGAATATTGGGTTGGATTAGACTGCACTTCTTTATCTTCTCCTAGGGGTACAGCTTGAATTTCTTGTAATGAGTTTTGAATATCTTCTTTTTGATGTTACTGCTACTAATGCGGCCAAGATTTGCTGTTTTTGGGCCAGAAATTGTGATTCTTTCTTATATGATATTTTACAGTAATGTTACTGCTTGTAGCTGGTATTGTAGGATGCTTTTGTGAACCAGTTAATCATTGGTCAATGGCTGCTTTTCTTAATAGGTTTAAATCACTTATTCCACCATTTTATCTTTATTATTCTTACTAAGTATTGTATGCTTGGATATTCTTCAAATTCTGCCGAGTCATATTCTCAGGTTAAGATCTTACTTATTCCCATAGCTACTATGAATGAGATAAACTTGTACTCTAGTAGGAATGATGATTTATTTTTGAAGTATTCATAAGCTAGGCCTCTTTTGGAGAGAAAGCTTGTAACGGTTCAAAGGTTTCAAACCAGGATTGGAACCATTTAGAAAATTGTAATGATATTCCTTTTTTGGATCATATAAACCAAGAATGAGGACTTGGTGCTAGATATAGCATATGATTCTATGCTTCTTAATAGTCATAATAAGTATAATTCTGAGGCTCAATTTTTAATGAGAAGCTTTTAGATTGATATGGAGATTATTCCCAATCTTGTAAAGATAATATTTTAATAATTTTTATTTTTGAATAAATTGGTTGTTTGGTGCTAGAACCTAGTAATGAATTGGTTTAATGGACCCGTATCTACTAATATAAACTCATAAAATTTTTGGATTTTTTGAAGATTTATAGGAATATAATGAAAGGTATTTGAAAAAATGGTTTTATACAGAGTTTTTATATTTTTTTGAACCATTCTTTTTTATCGCTAATATTTTGATGGGATTTAGTTTTTCATGATATGGGAATTGTTCTTTTAAAGGTTGAGTATTATAGAGATCTGATGGCTGTAGTAATGTAAATTCATTACTGGAAGTAATTTTAGAGCTCTTAAAAAGTAATGATGATGATGATGCTTTTACAACCTGTGCCATAGTCATGGGTCTTAATGATAATGGTTTTGCTTGTAAAGGAGTAATCAGTAATTACTTTTCTTGTATTTGGTCAAAAGGTTGACCATAATCTTCACTAGAAGCTGGTTTTTGATTAATTTTTTTCTTGCAAAAATTCTTGAGTAAGAAAGTCAGGAAGAGAATTTAAATCACTTTTTATATGTTCAATTATGAAAATAAAATATGATAATATGGCTTGCCATTTTGCAAATATCTGTTTTGAAACTAAATTTTTAACATCATTTTTTAATACATTGGGGCTGCCTTACAATTTGTTCTTATTATAAATGTTTTGTTAAATAAATCTTCTTGAAATTCTGTAACACATAATACAATAGCTAATATTTCTTTTTTAATGGTTGCGTAATTCTTGAGCTTTGTTCCATATTCCTGAATGATATTTAGCTATTTGTTCTTTTGAGCTATTAAGAGGTATTTGTTTGAGGATTCTCCCTATATCCTAAGTCTGATGCATCTGTTTCTACAATTAATGTTACTAATGGGTCTAGTATACTTATACAAGGTATTTTTTTAACCAAATTCTTTATTCTAATTATTATAAAAGTCATTTCATCTGTCCACGGAGGTGAATTTTTCCTTAATCTTTTGTAAAGAGGTTCACATGTAGTTCTTATTCTTGGTAAAAATTTTGCTACATAATTTAGACATCTTAAAAACCTCTGTAACTATTTTTTATTAGCTATTTAGTTAGGAAATTTATCTGCAAATTCAATGGTTCTCTTTATAGAAATTATAGCTTCTTGATAAATTTCATATCCTAAAAACCTTACTCTAGTTATAAAGATTTTCTTTTTCTTTTTTGATAATACTAATCCTTGTTCTTTTATAATATTTATAAATTTTTTTAGATGTTGTATGTGTTGGTTTATCCCTTTTGAATATACTAATATATCATCTAAATAAACAACTGTGAAATCTATATGAAGATAGAATATATTATTCATTATTTCTTGAAATTCACTAGGAGCATTTTTCAATCTTTAGGGCATTACACTCCACTCATAATGGCCAAAGAGTACTATAAAAGCAGTTTTATATCTATCTTCTTCTTTTACTCCTATTTGATAATATCCAGATTTTAGATCAAATTTATAAAAAAAAAGATTAGCTTTATTTAATCGTTTTATTAAATCACTTTTATTTGGTAAAGAATATCTAATCCATTTTATTATCTTATTTAAAAGTTTGTAATTGATAATTAATCTTGGAGTTTCTCTTTCTATTTCAGATGCTCTCATTACATAAAATTCCGTACAACTCCATAGAGAGTTAGATGGCCTAATTAATCCTTTATTCAAATATTCTTTTTTTTTTTGCAATATTCTAAATATTCTTTGTTCATATGTATAGATTTTACTTTTATTGGTATATCTTTTTCATTAAATTCATCTTCATCATGTAATTTTCTATTATGAAAGGCTTTAGGATTTAAACTACTTAATTCTTTTTTAATTTTTTCTTCAATTTCTTTTATTTTATTTTGTATCTCAGGAATTTGTAATTGTTCTTCTATTTTTTATATATAATTTATTGATTTAAATAATTAATCTATTTTCTTTTTCTTTATACAATATTAATTTGAGTGGATATTTTTTTGTAATAAATTGAGCTCTTGTTGTTTGGTTCAGTTAATAAATTCAAAATGAATAGAATGATTTGGAATACGAAGGTAGGTTATTCCTGTAATATCAATCAGAAAGGGATATAATAATAATGTAAATGGGTATAATATGATTTGATGAAATACTTTTTTTTTTGCTAAACAGAATGTGGTAGTAAAACATACTTTTTCTTTACAAATCTTTGCCTTAGATAATTTATAATTTATAGCCATTTGATCATTTCCTACTTTGTAAATTTTTTTCTCTAGTTTTTTCATAATATTTTATAAGTATTAGTCCTTCTTAAATACAATTAATATCAGCTTTTGAATCTATCATTGCTATAAAATGAATTCTTTTCTCTTATACTGTAGTTATATTAGTATATCATTTTTGGTTTACTTATAAAGATAACATATTTATATAATTTTCTGGATTCATGTTTATATAGTTTTCTGATAACATATTTATATAAATTTATTCATGTTTATATAGTTTTCTGGATTAACTTTATTGCTAGTACTTTGTAACACCCTAACCATCAAAATGTCACCGGCTGCGCCACTCTGATAGCTTGGATATTACGACCACTCTTACAATCTTTAAATACTAAAATATGAGCCTGTTTAAAAATTAAATTGTGTTATAACCCAAAAGAGTTTCTAAAGATATCATACATCCACACAAATATGAATACTTACAAAGGATACATACATACATATATATATATATATATATATATATATATATATATATATATATTAATAGCTTTACAAGCATTACATAATCAAATCTCTATCCCTCTTATAAAAACTCGTAAAGATAAAGGTGAGGGAAAAAGTAACTATTAACGAAAACAATAACATTGAGTCAACAAAATGCAATAAAGCTCATCATAAGCCTCGTCACCTGTCTCCTGAAAAGATAAAGCTGTAAGGGGGTGAGAACCTAACCACACGGTCTCACCACAGAGTTTCAGAATTATTATAAGAAGATATTTAATAAGAAAACTATTTTCAAGCTCAGTGATTATTATTTTCTTATGAATCCTTTAAAAACCAATAGCTAATCGTTCAAAACATTTTCAATGAAACAATGTTTAACTTTTCAGAAATCCAAAATCTTTCTTTTCTTATAAGAAAATCCCAATCAGAAACCAACCACGCAAAAAATTAACACAAACACCAATTCAGCACCAAAGTTCATTCTCAAATGTAGCACACCGGGACAAACACAGGCAAGACAGATAAGGAAATCACAAGTTTAGATAGCAGTTACAGTGGTGCACGAAATTGTGATCTCAATGGCGCCAACAACTTGGTACGCACAATTGTAATCGAAACTCTTTTTCACAACTTCACACAACTAACCAGCAAGTGCACTGGGTCGTCCAAGTAATAAACCTTACGTGAGTAAGGGTCGATCCCACGGAGATTGTCGGCTTGAAGCAAGCTATGGTCATCTTGTAAATCTCATTTAGGCAGATTCAAATGGTTATGGAGTTTTGATAATTAAAATATAAATAAACATAAAATAAAAATAGAGCTACTTATGTAATTCATTGGTGGAAAATTCAGATAAGCGTATGGAGATGCGTTATTCCTTCTGAATCTCTGCTTTCCTACTGTCTTCATTCAATCATTCATACTCCTTTCCATGCAAGCTGTATGTAGGGAATCACCGTTGTCAATGGCTACCGTCCATCCTCTCAGTGAAAATGGTCCAACTACGGGTTACGTAGGGCTAATCATCTGTCGGTTCTCACTTGTGTTGGAATAGGATCCAGTAATCCTTTTCAGTCTATCACTACGCCCAACAGTCATGAGTTTGAAGCTCGCCACAGTCATCCCATCCCAGATCCTACTCGGAATACCACAGACAAGGTTTAGACTTTTTGAATCTCAAGAATGTTGCCAATTAGTTCTAGCTTATATCACGAAGACTCTGATCTCAATGAATGTAAGGCTCTGTTGTCAGGAGAGGCAACCATGCGTCATGGACCAGGAATCCAAGAGATATACATTCAAGCTTGTTTTCATGTAAAACAGAAGTGGTTGTTAGGCATGCGTTCATAGGTTGAGAATGATGATGAGCGTCACATAATCATCACATTCATCAGGTTCTTGTGTGCGAATTGATATCTTAGAACAAGAATAAGCTTGAATTGAATAGAAGAAAAATAGTACTTTGCATTAATACTCGAGGAATAGCAGAGCTCCACACCTTAATCTATGGTGTGTAGAAACTCCACCGTTGAAAATACATAAGAACAAGGTCTAGGCATGGCCGAATGGCCAGCCTCCATAAAAGTATAAGATAGCATAAAACTGATCAAAGATGATCTAAGGATAATCCAAAGATGAAAATACAAAAGTAAAAGGTCATATTTATACTAGACTAGTTACTAGGGTTTACAGAGATAAGTAAATAATGCAGAAATCCACTTCCGGGCCCATTTGGTGTGTGCTTGGGCTGAGCATTGAAGCTTTCACATGTAGAGACTTTTATTGGAGTTAAACGCTAGCTTTTATGCCAGTTTGGGTGTTTAACTCCAGCTTGTATCCTGTTTCTGGCGTTTAATGCCAGAATAGGGCAGGAAGTTGGCGTTTGAATGCCAGTTTGCGTCATCAAAACTATGGCAAAGTATGAACTATTATATATTGCTGGAAAGCCCAGGTTGTCTACTTTCCAAGGTAATTAAAGGCACGCCATTCGGGCTTCTGTAGCTCTAGAAAATCCATTTCGAGTGCAGGGAGGTCAGAAACTGAGAGTGACCTTAGATAGATTAGAGACTATATTTGCCAAGTTAGATGGGTTCTGCTCAGAATTCTCTGTCTGTTGCTGAGAGGATGATGGAAAAAGCTTGCCATTGCTAAACCTGTTTCTTCCACCATTATTATTGTTAAAGCCTTGTTGAAGCTTTTGTTGATCCTTCCATGAGAAATTTGGATGATTTCTCCATGATAGATTATAGGTGTTTCCATAGGTTTCACCCATATAATTCACCTCTGCCATTGCAGGGTTCTCAGGATCATAAGCTTCTTCTTCAGAAGATGCTTCTTTAGTACTGTTGGATATATTTTTCAATTCATTCAGACTCTGAGAAATCATATTGACTTGCTGAGTCAACATTTTGTTCTGAGCCAATATGGCATTCAGAGCATCAATTTCAAGAACTCCCTTCCTCTGAGGCGTCCCATTACTTACAGGATTCCTTTCAGAGGTGTACATGAACTGGTTATTTGTAACCATTTCAATGAGTTTCTGAGCTTCCGCAGGCGTTTTCTTCAAGTGAATAGATCCACTTGCAGAATGGTCCAATGACATATTAGACAATTCAGACAGACCATCATAGAATATATCCAGGATGGTCCATTCTGAGAGCATGTCAGAAGGACACTTTTTGGTCAGTTGCTTGTATCTTTTCCAAGCTTCATAGAGGGATTCACCTTCTTTCTGCCTGAAGGTTTGAACATCCACTCTAAGCTTGCTCATCTTTTGAGGAGGAAAGAATTTGGATAAGAAAGCCGTGACCAGCTTATCCCAAGAGTTCAGGCTATCTCTAGGTTGAGAGTCCAACCATATTCTAGCTCTGTCTCTTACAGCAAAAGGAAAAAGCATAAGCTTGTAGACCTCGGAATCAACTCCATTGGTCTTAACAGTATCACAGATATGCAAGAATTCAGTTAAGAACTGAAAAGGATCTTCTGATGGAAGTCCATGAAACTTGCAATTCTGTTGCATCAAAGAAACTAATTGAGGCTTTAGCTCAAAGTTGCTTGCTCCAATGGCAGGGATTGAGATGTTTCTTCCATGGAAGTTGGAATTTGGTGCAGTGAAGTCACCAAGCATCTTCCTTGCATTGTTGTTGGGTTCGGCCATTACTTCTTTTTCGAGATTCTCTGTAAGGTTTTCTCTGGATTGTTGTGCTTTAGCTTTTCTTAGCTTCTTCTTCAGAGTCCTTTCAGGTTTAGGATCTGCTTCAACAAGAATATCCTTATCCTTACTCCTGCTCATATGAAAAAGAAGAGGACAGAAAAGGAAGAAGAATCCTCTATGTCACAGTATAGAGATTCCTTTATGTGAGTAGAAGAAGAATAATGTAGAGAGAGAAGAGATGAAGAATTCGAACACAGAGAGGGAGAGAGGGCTCGAATTATAAGAAGAAGAGAAGAGTGTTAGTGATTAAATAAATAAATAGAAGAAGATGAGAGAGAGTTTTCGAAAATAATTAAAAGGAAATGGAAAATATTTTTATTTTTATTTTAAAATTTTGTTAGAATTCAAAAATTAAGAGAAGAAATAAAATTAAAATTTAAAATAATTAGTTAATTAAAAAGAATTTTGAAAAAGAAGTTAATGATTTTCGAAAATTAGAGAGAGAAAAGTAGTTAGGTGGTTTTGAAAAAGATAAGAATTTTAAAATCAAACAAAAAGTTAAGTAATTATTTGAAAAAGATTTGAAAATCAATTTTGGAAAGATAAGAAGTTAGAAAAGATTTTGAAAAAGATATGATTTGAAAAAGATATGATTGAAAAGATATGATTAAAAAGATATGATTGAAATTTATTTTGAAAAAGATTTGAAAAAGAAATTTAGAAAGATTTGATTTTGAAAATTAAAGTTAATAACTTGACTAACAAGAAACTAAAAGATATGATTCTAGAATTTAAAGGTTGAACCTTTCTTAACAAGAAAGTAACAAACTTGAAATTTTTGAATTAATCACATTAATTGTTAGTAAAGTTTTTGAAAATTTGAGATGAAATTAAGAAAAAGATTTTGAAAAACAATTTTTAAAATTTTCGAAAAACATGAAAGAAAAGATGAAAAATGTTTGATTTTTGAAAAAAAAAATTGAAAAGAGAGGATTTTTGAAATTGAAATCATGACTTGACTAACAAGAAACAACTTATTTTAAAATTTTTTGACTAAGTCAACCCAAAGATTTCGAAATTTACGAGTGAAATAAGGAAAGGATATTTTTTATTTTTTGAATTTAATGAGAAAAGAGAAAATCACAAAATGACTCAACACATAAAAATTTTGGATTAAAACAAATGATGCATGCAAGAACACTATGAATGTCAAGATGAACACCAAGAACACTTTGAAGATCATGATGAACATCAAGAACTTATTTTTGAAAAATTTTCAAGAAAAGAAAAACATGCAAGACACCAAACTTAGAGATTTTTCATGTTTAGATACTATGAATTCAAAAATACATATGAAAAATAACAAAAGACACAAAACAAGAAAATATGAAGATCAAACAAGGAGGCTCATTAAGAACAACTTAAAGATCATGAAGAATGTAATGCATGAATTTTTGAAAATTTTTAGAAAATTAAAAAGATACAATTGACACCAAACATAAAAATTGACTCTAGACTCAAACAAGAAAGACAAAATTATTTTTTTTTTATGATTTTATTGATTTTTTGTAATTTTTTTCGAAATTTTTTAAAAAATGAAAAAGAAGAAAAATTTGAAAGATGTTTAAGAACTTTTTGAAAACAAAATAAAGGTTAAAATAAGAAGAAAGTTACCTAATCTGAGCAACAAGATGAACTGTCAGTTGTCCAAACTCGAACAATCCCCGGCAATGGCGCCAAAAACTTGGTGCATGACATTGTGATCTCAATGGCGCCAACAACTTGGTACGCACAATTGTAATCTCAACTCTTTTTCACAACTTCGCACAACTAACCAGCAAGTGCACTGGGTCGTCTAAGTAATAAACCTTACGTGAGTAAGGGTCGATCCCACGGAGATTGTCGGCTTGAAGCTAGCTACGGTCATCTTGTAAATCGCAGTTAGGTGGATTCAAATGGTTATGGAGTTTTTATAATTAAAATATAATAAACATAAAATAAAGATAGAGCTACTTATGTAATTCATTGGTGGGAATTTCAGATAAGCGTATGGAGATGCGTTATTCCTTCTGAATCTCTACTTTCCTACTGTCTTCATTCAATCATTCATACTCCTTTCCATGGCAAGCTGTATGTAGGGGAATCACCATTGTCAATGGCTACCGTCCATCCTCTCAGTGAAAATGGTCCAGCTATGGGTTACGTAGGGCTAATCATCTGTCGGTTCTCACTTGTGTTGGAATAGGATCCAGTAATCCTTTTGCGTTTGTCACTACGCCCAACAGTCATGAGTTTGAAGCTCGCCACAGTCATCCCATCCCAGATCCTACTCGGAATACCACAAACAAGGTTTACACTTTTCGGATCTCAAAAATGCTGCCAATTAGTTCTAGCTTATACCACAAAGACTCTGATCTCACGGAATGGGAGGCTCTATTGTCAGGAGAGGCAACCATGTGTCATGGACTAGGAATCTTGTGTAAAATGGATGTGGTTGTCAGGCACGCGTTCATAGGTTGAGAATGATGATGAGCGTCACATAATCATCACATTCATTAGGTTCTTGTTTGCGAATGAATATCTTGGAACAAGAATAAGCTTGAATTGAATAGAAGAACAATAGTACTTTGCATTAATACTCGAGGAACAGCAGAGCTCTACACCTTAATCTATGGTGTGTAGAAACTCCACTGTTGAAAATACATAAGAATAAGGTCTAGGCATGGCCAAATGGCCAGCCTCCATAAAAGTCTAAGATAGCATAAAACTGATCAAAGATGATCTAAGGATAATCCAAAGATGAAAATACAATAGTAAAAGGTCCTATTTATACTAGACTAGTTACTAGGGTTTACAAAGATAAGTAAATGATGCAGAAATTCACTTCTGGGCCCACTTGTTGTGTGCTTGGGCTGAGCATTGAAGCTTTCACATGTAGAGACTTTATTGGAGTTAAACGCCAGCTTTTATGCCAGTTTGGGCATTTAACTCCAGCTTGTATACTGTTTCTGGTGTTTAACGCCAAAATAGGGCAGGAAGTTGGCGTTTGAACGCCAGTTTGCATCGTCAAAATTCGGGCCAAGTATGGACTATTATATATTGCTGAAAATCCCAGGATGTCTAATTTCTAACGCAATTAAGAGCACGCCATTTGGATTTCTGTAGCTGCAGAAAATCCATTTCGAGTGCAGGGAGGTCAGAATCCAACAGCATCTGCAGTCCTTTTTCAACCTCTGAATCAGATTTTTGCTCAGGTCCCTCAATTTCAGCCAGAAAATACTTGAAATCACATAAAAACACACAAACTCATAGTAAAGTCCAGAAATGTGAATTTCGCTTAAAACTAATAAAAATATAATAAAAACTAACTAAATCATACTAAAAACTATCTAAAAACAATGCCAAAAAGCGTATAAATTATCCGCTCATCATACGGCAAAGAGTTTAGGTAACAGTTAAGAACAATTTAATAATTAGGCAAACCTAAACAAGTTCAAACCCAAGAAAAGCATACAAATGCATATGATGCATGCCTGTCCTATGGCTGATGAGGCTCATCTGTCGATTATCCAGCTAATACGACAAGTCCGAAAATACTTATACTGTCCCCCAACGTGCATCCCCAAGAGTCTATGCATAGTTTTTTCTCAATTAATCAATATTGTTCAATGGGGGTTACATTTCCGGGAATTTATATAGTGCCCGGTCAAACTTACGTCATAGGGTCAACAGAGTATCGAGTTTTCAACCTTGAGCAAGTGGTAGCAAGCTACTGCGTTTACCCAAGAAAACTCGTGTCTCAGATAATTCAATTTCATAAGCCATGTAAATAGTTCATTCAACATTCATCAATGTCTAAGTCATTATCAACATCATCATCATTTATCAATCCATATCTCATTTCCAAATTCATTCAAAATCATATTTCAAAGAAAATTCTCATCATCCTTCTTTCCATTTCGTTCACTAACAATTTCCTATCCAAAACATAACTCTTCCTTTGATAAATAAAGTAATATTAAACCATATAATGCTTAAAATTAAACCTTTTAAAATAACTACTTCAAATGAAACTTCTAATTTTATAAAATTTCGGCAGCATCTCCTCTAAAACTCGGATTCTGCTTGTAACACCCTACCATACAGAGTCTTATGCTTAAGTCATAATTCAGAGATGGAAAGGTATTACGACCTCTAAAATAAAAATTTAGTACGTATAGTAGTATGAATGATTGATTATAACTAGGAGCCTTTGTAGAAAAAAGGGTAAACAAAAATCGCAACTCAAAAGCGCAACACTCCGATCGATAACGTAACGAACAAGGATAAACCAACATGAGATTATATATATATACAAGGGAGTGTCAAAAACAGGAATATCAAGACTCAAGATCCGGCTGCGAAGATAACCGGTCCGAGCATAGCAATATATACATATGATAAAAATAAGGAAAACCCCAAAGAAAACCCAAAGGGACACAAATACATAAGACCTATTCTCCAAAATCTCCCATAAGAGGAGTCATCACAGTTTGTATTATTTAATGGAGATAAAAGTATCTAAGCAAAACATATAAACCAAAACATAGTCTCGAGAACAAAAGATCTTCACAAATCTAGAAGTCTCCAGCATGCCTCAGCGGGAAACCTCACGTCCTGCATCTGAAAATCACAAAATCCGCATGGGTGAGAACCAGAGGTCCCCAGCATGGTAACAGCTTCCACATATATAATACATAATAATAGAGAAAAGCCGAAGGCAATCCTAGAACTTCCTCCAGATAATCTCAAAGCTTATAAACAAGCTAAACCATATAAGGGCATCTGACTAAAGATTCTTCAGTCTAACTAATACCTCCCTTTCCGATTCCTTCAATCCTCCCAACCACCAGCAGGAGTATAATGTAGCAAACACAGTTATAGCAAACAAGAAATGTACAAATAGGAACAAATAAGGCATTTAGACAATTAGCAAGTAATATGCAGTCAAATTGGCAATCCCAAACAATTCATATAATATGCATATGATGAATGCCTGTTACTAGTGGCTGATGATATCATCTGTCGGTTATAGAGCCAACCCGACAAGTCCTGGTAGCTAACCATTGGACTGTCCCTCTGTCACGCATCCCCAACTCGAGTTATACTCATCATAAATGTAAAACCCGGTTAATTAACGGCTAATTAACCCATAAATAAGAATTTATTCTAGAAAGCCTAAAATGTGATTTTTATGGCTAAATGTGATAGAGGAGATCGAGACGAGAATTTTGGTACCAATTTTATAGAATTCGGACCAAGATTGGACCGAACGGGCCAAACCGGGCCAACATAACTAAACCAAAACCCTAGTTTTCAGCACTCTCTCTCCTCACAACACTCAAAAACATGCTGAAAAGTAGAGGGAATGGGGGAAGAACACTCTCTCAAACTTCTATCTCTCACTTGATCTTCAAACCACCATAACTTTTGATCTAGAGCTCCGATTGCCGCTCCGTTTGTGGCCACGCGTTCACCGCGGAGAGCTCTACAAAACCCATACAATTAATCTTGAGGTAAGCCACGTTTTGCTCTTCGAAATTCCAGCCTTGTTTTCGAGTTTTATGAGCAAAAATGTTGAGATTTTGGGCTCTTTGATGTTATAGGACCCAACTCTCTTGAAGGAGAAGGTTAATCTTGTCTCCTTGGACCTTGGGTGTGGTAAGATTCTCAACCCTAGTGTAATTTGTTGTTCTATGATGTTTGGGTATTGAGATGTTGTGTGTGGGTATGATGGTTGTGGCTTAGGTTGTGTATGTGTGAATATTGGAGCTTGATTGGTGATTTTGAAAAGTTTGAAAAAGGGATTTGGTGGTGAAAAATCTGTTCTTGGAGGTGTTGAGGCCTTGAGAGCTTGTGGATAAGTGATTTGGAAGTGCTCCGGTTGAGCTTGGGAAATCGGCTAAGGTATGGTTTCAGTTTCCCGTATCTAATATGTAATGTGGTAGGAAATACTTAGGCTAGAGGCCCTAAGATAGGCATTGAATGGTTGATGTTGTTAAATGATTGAGATATATGATGTGGTCATATATGTGATAATGATTATTGATGCCTTGGTGGTATGATGTATGAGAAATATGCATGTTGTGATATATGCTTGATGATTGGTTATGGTTGAATTGTGGGTTGAACCATGTTGATGGTGAGTATGATATTAATTATGTACAATAATGATTTATTGGAATTGGTGTTGTTGAGAATTGGCATGAGGAAGAGTATATGATATGTCAATATGTTTGAGTTTGAGCCACTTGGGTAAAGTGGGTTAAAATGATGAGATGGTGATTTTGTAAATTGTGATAAAGTGTCAATGTGTGAGTTGAGGAGGCTTGATGTTGAATTTGATATATTTTTATTGATTTCAAAGAAAAGGGATGAAATTGGCATGTTTTGACTGATTTTGAAAAGAGTTGGAAATGGCTTGTTTTGAAAATGGCACTTTGTGGTTTTTATGAAAAACATGGTTTTTTTTTGGCATACTTTGGCGGGGCATAACTTGGACTACGGATCTCTGTTTTGTGCCAAATCTGTTTAGAAATGAAATTGGATCCAGGATGTTCATGCCGTTCGAAGAACGGGTGAAAACCGATTTAAAATGAGAAAGTTATGTCCGTTGGAAGATTAGGGTTTAAATCTGTGAATTCTGCAGTTTTTAACTTAGAAAATTTTTAGCAGAATGACCCCTTGCGCGTGGGCGCACTTGGCGCGTATGCGCCGTTCTTCCGGAAAGTGCCATCCACGCGTGCGCGTGACGTGCGCGGGCGCGCCGATTGTGCTGCACCCAATACCCAGCCATTTTCCAGAGAGTTGTGCCAGAACTGTGCCAGTTTTGTGCCTGGGGCACGAGAGCACCCACGCGTACGCGTGATTGACGCGTGCGCGTCGATTTGCTAGTTTTCAATCGATGCGTTAGCGTGCATGACGCTTACGCGTCGATGAGTTTTTGAGGCCGTCCATGCGTGCGCGTCGAGTGCGCGTACGCGTGGCCCTGTTTTCATCCCAAAGTTGATTTTTGAGTTTTAAAAGCCAAATCTCATACTTCTAAGCCTCCGATCTCACCACTTATGTCTTAAATCATTATGATATGTCTAGCTATGAGGAGAAGGGCTAGTGAATGTGGTAACTTGCGAGTGAAGCAAGGGAAAAATGAATGATCAATGAGGATCAAAGATGATTATGTGAGATGCGGAGGATGGTGGTGGAAGTGCTTGTTATGCCATGGGCCGAAAGGCTGTAATTGTTAACGAAACGGCTGGTTATGGATTTAACCATGAGCCGGATGGCTGGATTATTGCCGTGTTACGGCGGAGCCATGATTATGGCTAAGAGTAAATGCATATATATATATATATATATATATATATATATATATATATATATATATATGCTGTTGAATGAATTGTGAATGTTGCACTTCCATTATCGGAGACGAGAGTTTCCCTGGGGAAAAGCAGTGGCTAGCCACCACGTGCTCCAGGTCGAGACTTGAAGCTCTTTTGACCCTATGTCGTCAGGGTGGCCGGGCATTGTGAAATTCCCGGACGAGCTCACCTCCAAAAATATTCACCAGTGATGGTGATGGATAAATATTCACCAGTGAGGGTGATGGATATGGATCATGATTATGATCAAGTTTATAATGAGCATGACTCAAGTTGGGGAGACACGACAGAGGGACAGTCCAATGGTTAACTGCCAGGACTTGTCGGGTTGGCTCTATAACCGACAGATGATATCATCGGCCACTAGGGACAGGCATTCATCATATGCATACTATATGAATTGTTTGAGATTGCCTATTTGACTGCATATTACTTGCTAATTGTCTAAATGCCTTAATTGTTCCTATTTGTATATTCCTTGTTTGATATAACTGTGTTTGCTACATTATACTCCTGCTGGTGGTTGGGAGGTTTGAAGGAATTGGAAAGGGAAGTATTAGTTAGACTAAAGGATCTTTAGTCATATGCCCTTTTATGGTTTAGCTTGTTTATAAGCTTTGATATTATCTGGAGGAAGTTCTAGGATTGCCTTTGGCTTTCCTCTATTATTATGTATTATATATGTGGAAACTGTTACCATGCTGGGGACCTTTGGTTCTCACCCATGCGGATTTTGTGGTTTTCAGATGCAGGACGTGAGGTTTCCTGCTGAGGTATGCTGGAGACTTCTAGATTTGCGAAGATCCTTTGTTATCGGGGCTATGTTTTGGTTTATATGTTTTGCTTAGATACTTTTATCTCCATTAAATAATACAAACTGTGATGACTCCTCTTTGGGTTTCCTTTGGGGTTTACCTTATTTTTATCATATGTATATATTACTATGCTCGGACCGGTTATCTTCGTAGCCGGATCTTGAGTCTTGATATTCCTGTTTTTGACACTCCTTTTATATATATATATATAATCTTGCGTTGGTTTATCCTTATTCGTTACGTCATCGATCGAAGTGTTGCGCGTATGAGTTGCGATTTTTTGTTTACCCCCTTTTCTACAAAGGCTCCTTGTTATAATCAATCATTCATACTACTATACGTACTAAATTTTTTATTTTTGAGGTCGTAATACCTTGCCATCTTTGAATTATGACTTAAGCATAAGACTCTGTATGGTAGGGTGTTACATTATGGTATCAGAGCAGTTCGTTCCTGTAGAGCCTGAGGGATGGACTGATTATGCTTCTGTGCATTCTCTGTATGTGTGTTATGTGCTATTAGTATATCTACTTGATGTAATTGGCATAAATGTTCATGAGCATGCATTTGGGACTTGAAGCACTAAACTTCCGATATTGAGACTGATCAACTTAATATCGATTGTTTGGTGTGTATAGGAACCAGATGACGCCTCGTGGACGCGGTAGAGGCCGTGGTAGAGGCCGTGGTAGAGGCCGTACTAATATTCGTGCGTCGGAGAATAACCCTAATGGCCCGGTGAACCTTATGACTACGTTGGAAAACATGGCTGCTACGATGCAAGCCACTGTTGAAGCTCTTGGGCAACGGATAAACAATCATGGCAACAACAGAAATAGAGCTCAGGGACAAATAGAGGTCAGAACTTTCTCTGTGATGGTAAACAAGTGTAGGGTTGCTGAAGAGTGTGTGAAGAAGGCAGCCGCTGAGAGAGAAAATCACAAGGGACCATTCCCACAGAACCGAGGGAAGAACTTTGCACCTAGAGGTCCGCCTTTCAAGCGGGAAAGTTCTTTCAGGACGCCCAACAACAACAACTCCCAAGGAAAAAAGTTTGGGAAGCAACCACAGAAGGAGCAAGCTTGTGCTAGGTGTGGAAGTCACCATCCAGGAGCCCCGTGTATGGCCGGATGGGGTTTGTGCTATTACTATAGTAAGGCGGGACATAAGGTCCCAAACTGTCCAGAGAAGCAGAAACAAAGTGCTGGGAAAGCACAACAGACTGGTCGGGTGTTCACCACTTCAGCTGTAGGAGCTGAGGGATCTGAGACACTCATTCGAGGTAACTGTGAAATAGCTGGTCAAACTTTAAATGCTTTATTTGATTCGGGAGCATTGATGAGCGGATAATTTATACGCTTTTTGGCATTGTTTTTAGTATGTTTTTAGTAGTTTTAGTTGAGTTTTTAGTATATTTTTATTAGTTTTTAGTTAAAATTCACTTTTCTGGACTTTACTATGAGTTTGTGTGTTTTTCTGTGATTTCAGGTATTTTCTGGCTGAAATTGAGGGATCTGAACAAAAATCTGATTCAGAGACTGAAAAGGACTGCAGATGCTGTTGGATTCTGACCTCCCTGCACTCGAAGTGGATTTTCTGGAGCTACAGAAGCCCAATTGGCGCGCTCTCAACGGCGTTGGAAAGTAGACATCCTGAGCTTTCCAGCAATATATAATAGTCCATACGTTTCCCAAGATTTGATGGCCCAAACCGGCGTTCAAAGTCACCTTCAGAATTCCCAGCGTTAAACGCCGGAACTGGCACCAAAGTGGGAGTTAAACGCCCAAACTGGCACAAAAGCTGGCGTTTAACTCCAAGAAGAGTCTCTACACGAAAATGCTTCATTGCTCAGCCCAAGCACACACCAAGTGGGCCCGGAAGTGGATTTTTATGTCATTTACTTATCTCTGTACACCCTAGGCTACTAGTTCTCTCTATATAGGACCTTTTACTATTGTATTTTAATCTTGGTTCTTCTGGTTCCCTCTCTGGGGCCGAAACCAATGATCACTCTTGTTCTTATGTATTTTCAACGGTGGAGTTTCTACACACCATAGATTAAGGTGTGGAGCTCTGCTGTACCTCGAGTATTAATGCAATTACTATTGTTCTTCTATTCAATTCCGCTTGTTCTTTGTCCAAGATATCACTTGTTCTTCAACTTGATGAATGTGATGATCCGTGACACTCATCATCATTCTCACCTATGAACGTGTGACTGACAACCACCTCCGTTCTACCTTAGATTGGGTGAATATCTCTTGGATTCCTGATACACGATGCATGGTTGATCGCCTGACAACCGAGCGCTCGCCTGACAAACGAGCCAGCCATTCCGTGAGATCAGAGTCTTCGTGGTATAGGCAAGAACTGATGGCGGCATTCAAGAGAATCCGGAAGGTCTAACCTTGTCTGTGGTACTCTGAGTAGGATTCAATGATTGAATGACTGTGACGTGCTTCAAACTCCTGAGGGCGGGGCGTTAGTGACAGACGCAAAAGAATCACTGGATTCTATTCCGACCTGATCGAGAACCGACAGATGGATAGCCGTGCCGTGACAGGGTGTGTTGAACATTTCCACTGAGAGGATGGGAGGTAGCCACTGACAACGGTGAAACCCTTGCATAAGCTTGCCATGGAAAGGAGTAAGAAGGATTGGATGAAGACAGTAGGAAAGCAGAGAGACGGAAGGGACAAGCATCTTCATACGCCTATCTGAAGCTCTCACCAATGATATACATAAGTATCTCTATCTTTATCTTTTATGTTTTATTCATATATCATCTATACCCATTTGAGTCTACCTGACTAAGATTTACAAGGTGACCATAGCTTGCTTCATACCAACAATCTCCGTGGGATCGACCCTTAATTGCGTAAGGTTTATTACTTGGACGACCCAGTGCACTTGCTGGTTAGTTGTGCAAAGTTGTGTTTATGCCATGGTATTGAGCACCAAGTTTTTGGGGCCATTACTAGGGATTATTTGAGTTGTGAAAAGTAGTGATCACAATTTCGCACACCAAGTTTTTGGCGCCGTTGCCGAGGATTGTCTCGTGTATGGACAACTGACGGTTCATCTTGTTTCTTAGATTAGGTATTTTTCAGAATTCTTAAAGATGAGTTCTAGAGTTTCATGATGATCTGTTGGAATCTGGCTGGCTGAGAAGCCATGTCTAATCTTATTGGACCGAGGTTTCAACTTATCATCACAAGAGCTTGTTAATTTCTATCAATCTTGCTATTGGAGCAATGATCTGCTAAGGCTTGGCTGGCCATTGGCCATGTCTAGTGTTTTGGACCGAAGATTTCTTTGAAAGCTTGGCTGGCTGTGAAGCCATGTCTAATTCCTGGACCGGAGTCTTAGACTAGCATTGCAATGATTCCTGGAATCCAAATTAAGAATTCTGAAACCTTCATTTTCTATTTCCATATAATTTTCGAAAAATCCAAAAAAATTTCAAAATCATAAAAACCAAAAAAAATATTTTATGTTTCTTGTTTGAGTCTAGTGTCTAATTTTAAGTTTAGTGTCTTGCATGCATTGTTTATTTGATCTTGGTTCTATTTTCAAGTCAATAGTACAGGGAACTGAAGATTCAGAACATGCAGCAAAGGAATTACACAGAAAAAGCTGGGCGTTCAAAATGCCCAGTGAAGAAGGACAGACTGGCGTTTAAACGCCAGCCAAGGTGCCTGGTTGGGCGTTTAACGCCCAAAAAGGTAGTGCATTGGGCGTTAAACGCCAGAATGTGCACCATTCTGGGCGTTTAACGCCAGGATGGCACAAGGGGGAGGATTTTGTTTTCAAATCAATTTTTTTTTCAAGTTTTCAAAGTTTTTCAAAATCAAATCTTTTTCAAATCATATCTTTTCAATCAAATGTTTTCAAAATCAATTTCTTTCTTTTTTAAAGATACTTGCTAACAATTAATGATTTGATTGAACATTTCAAGTATGATGCCTTTTCTGTTGAGATAGGTTTAATGTTTGAATCATATCTTTTCTTGTTAGGCAAGTCATTAATTTTTAAAATCAAATCTTTTTAAAATTATTTTCAAATCATATCTTTTCAATCATATCTTTTTAAAACCATAACTTTTCAATCATATCTTTTTAATCACATCTTTTTCAAAACAGTTTTTAATCATATCTCTTTGATTTCTAATTTCAAAATCTTTTTCAAAAATTACTTGATCTCTTTCTCACTCTTGATTTTCGAAAATCAAATTAATGTTTTTCAAAATGTTTTTAAAATCTTTTTAATTAATTTTCGAAAAATCTCTTCCCCTCTTCTCACATCCTTCTATTTATGGAGTACCACTCCTCCTCAATGCACAATTCGAACTCTATCTGACTAAGTTCGAATTCTTCTCCTTCTTCCTTCTATTTTTCTTCTTCTCTGACACCTCAAGGAATCTCTATACTGTGACATAGAGGATTCCATATTTTCTTGTTCTCTTCTCTTTCATATGAGCAGGAACAAAGACAAAGGCATTCTTGTTGAAGCTGACCCTGAACCTGAAAGGACCTTGAAGTGAAAGCTAAAAGAAGCTAAGGCACAACTCTCTGTAGAGGACCTAACAGAAATCTTCAAAGAAGAAGAAGCCATGGCAGCCGAAAATAACAACAATGCAAGGAAGGTGCTGGGTGACTTTACTGCACCTACTCCCGACTTCTATGGGAGAAGCATCTCTATCCCTGCCATTGGAGCAAACAACTTTGAGCTTAAGCCTCAATTAGTTTCTCTAATGCAACAGAATTGCAAGTTCCATGGACTTCCATTGGAAGATCCTCATCAGTTTTTAGCTGAGTTCTTGCAAATCTATGACACTGTCAAGACTAATGGGGTTGACCCTGAGGTCTACAGACTTATGCTATTCCCTTTTGCTGTAAGAGACAGAGCTAGGACATGGTTGGACTCACAACCTAAAGAAAGCCTGGACTCATGGGAAAAGCTAGTCAATGCCTTCTTGGCAAAGTTCTTTCCACCTCAAAAATTGAGTAAGCTTAGAGTGGAAGTCCAAACCTTCAGACAAAAGGATGGAGAATCCCTCTATGAAGCTTGGGAAAGATACAAACAATTGATCAGAAAATGTCCTTCTGACATGCTTTCTGAATGGAGCATCATAGGTATTTTCTATGATGGTCTCTCTGAACTATCCAAGATGTCTTTGGATAGCTCTGCTGGAGGATCTCTTCATCTGAAGAAGACGCCTACAGAAGCTCAAGAGCTAATTGAAATGGTTGCAAATAACCAATTCATGTACACTTCTGAAAGGAATCCTGTGAACAATGGGACTAATCAGAAGAAAGGAGTTCTTGAGATTGATACTCTGAATGCCATATTGGCTTAGAATAAAATATTGACTCAACAAGTCAATTTGATTTCTCAAAGTCTGTCTGGAATGCAAAATGCACCAAGCAGTACTAAGGATGCTTCATCTGAAGAAGAAGCCTATGATCCTGAGAACCCTTCAATGGAAGAGGTGAATTACCTAGGAGAACCCTATGGAAACACCTATAATTCTTCATGGAGAAATCATCCAAATTTCTCATGGAAGGATCAACAGAGACCTCAACAAGGTTTCAACAACAATAATGGTGGAAAAAACAGGTTTAGCAATGGCAAGCCTTTTCCATCATCTTCTCAGCAACAGACAGAGAATTCTAAGCAGAACCCCTCTGACTTAGCAACCATGGTCTCTGATCTAATCAAAACCACTCAAAGTTTCATGACTGAAACGAGGTCCTCCATTAGAAACTTGGAGGCACAAGTGGGTCAGCTGAGCAAGAAGGTTACTAAACTCCCTCCTAGTACTCTTCCAAGCAATACAGAAGAAAATCCAAAAGGAGAGTGCAAGGCCATCAACATGGCCGAATTTGGAGAAGAAGGAGAGGAAGTAAACGCCACTGAGGAAGACCTCAATGGGCGTGTACTGACCTCCAATGAGTTCCCTAATGAGGAACCATGGGAATCTGAGGCTCAAAATGAGACCATAGAGATTCCACTGGACTTGCTTCTGCCTTTCATGAGCTCTGTTGAGTATTCCTCCTCTGAAGAGGATGAGTATGTCACTAAAGAGCAATTTGCTACATACCTTGGAGCAATCATGAAGCTAAATGACAAGTTATTTGGTAATGAGACTTGGGAGAAAGAACCCCCTCTGCTCACCAAAGAACTGGATGACTTGTCTAGCCAGAAATTACCTCAAAAGAGACAAGATCCTGGGAAGTTTTCAATACCTTGCACCATAGGCACCATGACCTTCAAGAAGGCTCTGTGTGACTTAGGGTCAAGTGTAAACCTCATGCCTCTCTCTGTAATGGAGAAGCTAGGGATCTTTGAGGTACAATCTGCAAGAATCTCACTAGAGATGGCAGATAATTCAAGAAAACAAGCTTATGGACTTGTAGAGGATGTTCTGGTAAAGATTGAAGACCATTACATCCCTGCTGATTTCATAGTCCTAGAGACTGGGAAATGCATGGATGAATCTATCATCCTTGGCAGACCCTTCCTAGCCACAGCAAAGGCTGTGATTGATGTTGATGGAGGTGAACTGATCATTCAAGTGAATGAAGAATCCTTTGTGTTTAAGGCTCAAGGATATCCCTCTGTCACCATGGAGAGGAAGCATGAAGAGCTTCTCTCAAATCAGAGCCAAACAGAGCCCCCACAGTCAAACTCTAAGTTTGGTGTTGGGAGGCCACAACCAAACTCTAAGTTTGGTGTTGAACCCCCACATTCAAACTCTAAGTTTAGTGTTGGGAGGTTCCAACATTGCTCTGAGTATCTGTGAGGCTCCATGAGAGCCCTCTGTCAAGCTACTGACATTAAAGAAGCGCTTGTTGGGAGGCAACCCAATGTTATATTTTATCTATTTCCCTTTGTTATTTTATTTTACTTTTTTTTTTGTAGGTTGATGATCATAAGAAGTCACAAAATCAATTGAAAAAGCAAAAACAGAATGAAAAACAGGAAGAAAAATAGCACACCATGGAGGAAGAACCTACTGGCGTTTAAACGCCAGTAAGGCTAGCAGGTGGGCGTTTAACGCCCAGTCTGGCACCATTCTGGGCGTTTAACGCCAGAAAGAGGCACCAGATTGGCGTTAAACGCCAGGAAAGGGCAAGAACCTGGCGTTAAACGCCAGAAATGGGCACCAGCCCGGCGTTTAACGCCAGAATTGGCTCAAAACGCGTTTTTGCATGCCATTTGGTGCAGGGATGACTTTTCCTTGACACCTCAGGATCTGTGGACCCCACAGGATCCCCACCAACCCCACCACCCTCTCTCTTCTTCACCCATTCACCAATCACCTCAACACCTCTTCCCCAAAAACCCTTCACCTATCAAATCCCATCTTTCTCTTCACCACTCACATCCATCCTTCATAAAACCCCACCTACCTCACCCTTCAAATTCAAACCACTTTCCCTCCCAAACCCACCCATACATGACCGAGCCATGAGCCCCCCTCTCCTATATAAACCCTTCTTCACCCCTTCATTTTCACACAACCTAAACACCACTTCTCCCCCTCTTTGGCCGAACACAAAGCCATTCCCTTCTTCCTTATTTCTTCTTCTTCTACTCTCTTCTTTCTTCTTTTGCTCGAGGACGAGCAAACCTTTTAAGTTTGGTGTGGTAAAAGCGTTGCTTTTTGTTTTTCCATAACCATTTATGGCATCCAAGGCCGGAGAAACCTCTAGAAAGAGGAAAGGGAAGGCAAAAGCTTCCACCTCCGAGTCATGGGAGATGGAGAGATTCATCTCAAGGGTGCATCAAGACCACTTCTATGAAGTTGTGGCCTTGAAGAAGGTGATCCCCGAGGTCCCTTTTTCACTCAAAAAGAGTGAATATCCAGAGATCTGACATAAGATCTGAAGAAGAGGTTGGGAAGTTCTTACCAACCCCATTCAACAAGTCGGAATCTTAATGGTTCAAGAGTTCTATGCCAATGCATGGATCACCAAGAACCATGATCAAAGTATGAACCCGGATCCAAAGAATTGGCTTACTATGGTTCGGGGGAAATACTTGAATTTTAGTCCGGAAAATGTAAGGTTAGCATTCAACTTGCCTATGATGCAAGGAGATGAACATCCTTACACAAGAAGGGTCAACTTTGATCAAAGGTTGGACCAAGTCCTCACTGACATTTGTGAAGAGGGCGCCCAATGGAAGAGAGATTCAAGAGGGAAGCCGGTTCAATTGAGAAGGCATGACCTCAAGCCCGTGGCTAGAGGATGGTTGGAGTTTATCCAACGCTCAATCATTCCCACTAGCAACCGGTCCGAAGTTACTCTAGACCGAGCCATCATGATCCATAGCATCATGATTGGAGAAGAAGTAGAAGTTCATGAGTTGGAGTTGACATAGAGGGAGACATCCCCATTGATGAGGACAAGCCCATCACTAAGAAAAAGATGGAGCAAACAAGAGACCCCTCTCATCATGAGATCCCTGAGATGCCTCAAGGGATGCACTTTCCTCCACAAGACTATTGGGAGCAACTGAACACCTCCCTAGGAGAATTGAGTTCCAACATGGGACAACTAAGGGTGGAGCACCAAGAACATTCCATCCTCCTCCATGAAATTAGAGAAGATCAAAGAATCATGAGAGAGGAGCAACAAAGACAAGGAAGAGACATTGAGGAGCTCAAGCACTCCATAAGACCTTCAAGAGGAAGAACAAGCCGCCATCACTGAGGTGGACCCGTTCTTTAATCTCCTTGATCTTTATTTTCTTGTTTTTCAAAAATTTATGCTTATGTTTATCCATGTTTGTGTCTTATGATCATTAGTGTCTATGCCTTAAAGTTATGAATGTCCTATGAATCCATCACCTTTCTTAAATAAACAATGTTCTTAATTGAAAAAGAGAAGAATTGCATGAATTTCAAATTTTATAACAGATTAATTATATTGATGTGGCGGCAATACTTTTTGTTCTCTGAATGTATGCTTGAACAGTGCATATGTCTTTTGAATTTGTGGTTCATGAATGTTGGCTCTTGAAAGAATGATGAAAAAGGAGACATGTTACTGAGGATCTGAAAAATCATAAAAATGATTCTTGAAGCAAGAAAAAGCAGTGGATACAAAAAAAAAAAAAAACAGAGGCGAAAAAAAAACAGAGGCGAAAAAAAAACGAAAAAAGGGAGAAAAAGAAAAAGAAAGAAAAAGAAAGAAATAAATTTGTGATCTAAGGCAAAAAGAGTGTGCTTAAGAACCCTGGATACCTCTAATTGGGGACTCTAGCAAAGCCGAGTCACAATCTGAAAAGGTTCACCCAATTATGTGTCTGTGGCATGTATGTATCCGGTGGTAATACTAGAAGACAGAGTGCTTTGGGCCACGGCCAAGACTCATAAAGTAGCTGTGTTCAAGAATCATCATACTTAGCTAGGAGAATCAATAACACTATCTGGATTCTGAATTCCTAAAGAAGCCAATCATTCTGAATTTCAAAGGATAGAGTGAGATGCCAAAACTATTCAGAGGCAAAAAGCTAAAAGCCCCACTCATCTAATTAATACTGATCTTCATAGATGTTTTTGGAATTCATTGCATATTCTCTTCTTTTATCTTATTTGATTTTCAGTTGCTTGAGGACAAGCAACAATTTAAGTTTGGTGTTGTGATGAGCGGATAATTTGTACGCTTTTTGGCATTGTTTTTAGTATGTTTTTAGTAGTTTTAGTTGAGTTTTTAGTATATTTTTATTAGTTTTTAGTTAAAATTCACTTTTCTGGACTTTACTATGAGTTTGTGTGTTTTTCTGTGATTTCAGGTATTTTCTGGCTGAAATTGAGGGATCTGAGCAAAAATTTTATTCAGAGACTGAAAAGGACTGCAGATGCTGTTGGATTCTGACCTCCCTGCACTCGAAGTGGATTTTCTGGAGCTACAGAAGCCCAATTGGCGCGCTCTCAACGGCGTTGGAAAGTAGACATCCTGGGCTTTCCAGCAATATATGAGAGTCCATACTTTGCCCAAGATTTGATGGCCCAAACCGGCGTTCAAAGTCACCTTCAGAATTCTCAGCGTTAAACGCCGGAACTGGCACCAAAGTGGGAGTTAAACGCCCAAACTGGCACAAAAGCTGGCGTTTAACTCCAAGAAGAGTCTCTACACGAAAATGCTTCATTGCTCAGCCCAAGCACATACCAAGTGGGCCCGGAAGTGGATTTTTATGTCATTTACTCATTTCTGTACACCCTAGGCTACTAGTTCTCTATATATAGGACCTTTTACTATTGTATTTTAATCTTGGTTCTTCTGGTTCCCTTTCTGGGGCCGAAACCAATGATCACTCTTGTTCTTATGTATTTTCAATGGTGGAGTTTCTACACACCATAGATTAAGGTGTGGAGCTCTGCTGTACCTCGAGTATTAATGCAATTACTATTGTTCTTCTATTCAATTCCGCTTGTTCTTTGTCCAAGATATCACTTGTTCTTCAACTTGATGAATGTGATGATCCGTGACACTCATCATTATTCTCACCTATGAACGTGTGACTGACAACCACCTCCGTTCTACCTTAGATTGGGTGAATATCTCTTGGATTCCTGATACACGATGCATGGTTGATCGCCTGACAACCGAGCGCTCGCCTGACAAACGAGCCAGCCATTCCGTGAGATCAGAGTCTTCGTGGTATAGGCAAGAACTGATGGCGGCATTCAAGAGAATCCGGAAGGTCTAACCTTGTCTGTGGTACTCTGAGTAGGATTCAATGATTGAATGACTGTGACGTGCTTCAAACTCCTGAGGGCGGGGCGTTAGTGACAGACGCAAAAGAATCACTGGATTCTATTCCGGCCTGATCGAGAACCGACAGATGGATAGCCGTGCCGTGACAGGGTACGTTGAACATTTCCACTGAGAGGATGGGAGGTAGCCACTGACAACGGTGAAACCCTTGCATATGCTTGCCATGGAAAGGAGTAAGAAGGATTGGATGAAGACATTAGGAAAGCAGAGAGACGGAAGGGACAAGCATCTTCATACGCCTATCTGAAGCTCTCACCAATGATATACATAAGTATCTCTATCTTTATCTTTTATGTTTTATTCATATATCATCTATACCCATTTGAGTCTACCTGACTAAGATTTACAAGGTGACCATAGCTTGCTTCATACCAACAATCTCCGTGGGATCGACCCTTACTCGCGTAAGGTTTATTACTTGGACGACCCAGTGCACTTGCTGGTTAGTTGTGCAAAGTTGTGTTTATGCCATGGTATTGAGCATCAAGTTTTTGGGGCCATTACTAGGGATTATTTGAGTTGTGAAAAGTAGTGATCACAATTTCGCACACCAAGCATCACATTCATTCATTGCATTTGAGAAAGCCCATGAGTTAGGATTGAAGATCGTAACATTAGGTTATGACCTAAAGGTGTATAATGCTACCCATGAAGCCACGGTAACTAGGCTAGGATGTCCGAAAGTTTCCTTTAGATTCAAGCAGCGTGATTTTATTCATAATTTAATCTGCTTACCGATGATCGGTCTAGATCTTATCTTGGGATTGGACTGGTTATCTAAAAACCATGTCCTGCTTGATTGTTCTATAAAGTCGGTGTACTTTATGCCGGGAGATACAGAAGGGCCGGTCGT
Organism: Arachis stenosperma; assembly: GCF_014773155.1. Classification (NCBI taxonomy): domain Eukaryota; kingdom Viridiplantae; phylum Streptophyta; class Magnoliopsida; order Fabales; family Fabaceae; genus Arachis; species Arachis stenosperma. The sequence goes on along the minus strand of NC_080385.1, from coordinate 129,551,471 downwards.
GGTGAATAACTATTACTTGAATTCGATGATGGTGAACTGTTCTGGAACCGAATGTCAGGGTATCCTGTTATTAGCCGCGGGTGTTTCGGGTGATGATCAAAGGTTGGAACAGATTCCGGTAGTGTGTGAGTTTCCGGAAGTGTTTTCCGATGATATTGATGAGTTTTCACCTAACCGAGAGGTTGAGTTTGCTATTGAATTGGTGCCCGGGGCGGGACCAATCTCAAGTGCTCCTTATAGGATGTCACCATTAGAGATGAACGAGCTAAAGTCTCAGTTAGAGGATTTGTTGGGAAAGAATTTTATACCACCAAGTGTCTCTCCGTGGGGTGCTCCTGTGTTACTGGTGAAGAAGAAGGATGGGAGTATGCGGCTCTGTGTGGATTACAGGCAGCTGAACAAGGTTACAATAAAGAATAAGTACCCATTGCCGAGAATTGATGATCTCATGGATCAGTTACAAGGAGCTGGAGTTTTCTCCAAGATCGATTTGCGATCCGGTTATCACCAGATAAGGGTGAGGGGTGAGGATATCCCTAAGACCGCTTTCAGAACTCGTTATGGTCATTACGAGTACACTGTGATGTCCTTTGGATTGACGAACGCTCCTGCGGTATTTATGGATTACATGAATAGAGTTTTCCGTCCGTTTCTGGATAAATTTGTTGTTGTCTTCATTGACGACATACTTATTTATTCCAAGACTAAGGAAGAACATGTGGAACACTTGAGGACCGTGTTGCAGATTCTAAAGGAGAAGAAACTTTATGCAAAACTGTCTAAGTGTGAGTTTTGGAAGAGTGAGGTGAAGTTTTTGGGTCACGTGGTGAGTACGAAGGGAATAGCCGTAGATCCAACTAAGGTGGAGGCTGTGATGGATTGGAAGCAGCCAACTACCGTAACGGAGATAAGGAGTTTTCTGGGCTTAGCTGGCTATTACCGAAGGTTTATCAAGGGCTTTTCACAGATAGCTTTGCCAATGACAAAGTTAACCCGCAAAGACACTCCGTTTGTTTGGACTCCTGAGTGCGAGGAGAGCTTTCAGACATTGAAGAAAAAGTTGACCACTGCACCTGTGTTAGTGTTACCCGAGCTGAATGAGCCATTTGATGTGTATTGTGATGCCTCATTGAAGGGTCTAGGGTGCGTGCTGATGCAGCATCATAATGTGGTGGCATATGCCTCACGACAGTTGAGACCTCACGAGGTTAGTTACCCTACGCACGATTTGGAACTCGCTGCGGTTGTGTTTGCCTTGAAGGTGTGGAGGCATTATCTCTGTGGGGTTAAGTTCCAAGTTTTCTCTGATCATAAGAGCTTGAAGTACCTCTTTGATCAGAAAGAGCTTAATATGAGGCAAAGAAGGTGGATGGAATTGTCGAAGGACTACGACTTTTAGTTGCATTACCATCCGGGAAAGGCGAACGTAGTGGCGGATGCGTTAAGTCGAAAGTCGTTATATGCGGCTTGGATGATGCTTTAAGAGGAGAAGTTTCTCAAGGGATTCGAGAGTCTGAAGATTGGTGCTCGAGAAGTATCCGGAACTTTGTGTTTGAGCCGATTAGAAATCTCAAGTGACTTTAAGTCCGAACTCCTAAAGGCTCATCAAAATGATAAAGCGTTATGCAAGGTGTTACCGGCTATTGAGCAAGGAAAACAGTGGAGAGTGTCGGAGGAAAAAGATGGGTTATGGAGATTCAAGGGTAGGATCATTGTGCCGGATGTCGGCACTTTGAGGCAAGATATCTTAAAGGAGGCACACAAAAGCGGATTCTCCATTCACCCGGGAAGTACTAAGATGTACCATGATTTAAAGGCGATATTTTGGTGGCCGGGTATGAAGAATGATGTGGCAGAATATGTATCAAAGTGCTTAATTGTCAAGAGGTAAAGATTGAACATCAAAGACCTTCCGGGATGTTGCAACCTTTAGAGATTCCACAATGGAAGTGGGAAAGTATTGCAATGGACTTTGTGTCAGGATTGCCAAGGACTAGGGCTGGTTTTGATGCTATTTGGGTGATTGTTGACCGACTGACGAAGTCAGCTCACTTTTTACCCATTCGTATGACGTACACCCTTGAGGAGCTAGCACGGTTATACATAAAGGAGATTGTGAGACTTCATGGTGTACCTGCTACTATAATCTCTGATAGAGATCCTCGTTTCACTTCAAGGTTTTGGGGTGCATTTCAGCAAGCTTTTGGAACCCGATTAAGCTTGAGCACGGCTTACCATCCTCAAACAGATGGTCAATCCGAGAGGACGATCCAAACAGTAGAGGATATGTTGAGAGCTTGTGTTTTGGACCAGCCGGCGAGTTGGGATCGGTATATACCATTAGTGGAGTTTGCATACAACAATAGCTATCATGCGAGCATCGGAATGGCTCCGTATGAGGCCTTGTATGGGAGAAAATGTCAATCTCCGCTATGTTGGTATGAAGCTGGAGAGAAGAGCTTGTTGGGACCGGAAATGATAGCTGAGACCACTGAACAAGTCAAGAAAATCCGTGATAGGATGCCTACGGCGCAGAGTCGTCAAAAGAGTTACGCCGATCAGAGGCGAAAGCCCTTAGAATTTGAGGAAGGAGACCATGTTTTCCTTAAGGTTACTCCGACCACGGGAGTAGGTAGGGCGATTAAAACAAAGAAATTGAATCCTCGATACATTGGTCCATTTCAGATCCTGGAGAGGGTCGGACCGGTAGCGTATCGGATGGCTCTACCACCTCATCTTTTGAACCTGCACGACGTGTTTCACGTGTCGCAGCTTCGGAAGTACACTCCTGATGCTAGCCATGTGTTAGAACCTGAGTCGGTTCAGTTAAGGGAAGATTTGACGCTTCCAGTGGCTCTAGTCAGAATTGATGATACAAGTATTAAACGGTTGCGTGGAAAAGAGGTTTCATTAGTCAAAGTGGCATGGAGTCGAGGCGGTGTTGAGGAACACACTTGGGAACTTGAGTCGGAGATGCAAACGGATTATCCGCATTTATTCTCAGGTAATTGCATTTGAATTTTGTGGGCAAAATTCCCAATTAGGTAGGTAGAATATAAAACCCGGTTAATTAATGGCTAATTAACCCATAAATAAGAATTTATTCTAGAAAGCCTAAAATGTGATTTTTATGGCTAAATGTGATAGAGGAGATCGAGACGAGAATTTTGGTACCAATTTTATAGAATTCGGACCAAGATTGGACCGAACGGGCCAAACCGGGCCAACTGGACCCAAAGTGGGCCCTTGACCCAACATAACTAAACCAAAATCCTAGTTTTCAGCACTCTCTCTCCTTACAACACTTAAAAACACGCTGAAAAGTAGAGGGAATGGGGGAAGAACACTCTCTCAAACTTCTATCTCTCACTTGATCTTCAAACCACCATAACTTTTGATCTAGAGCTCCGATTACCGCTCCGTTTGCGGCCACGCGTTCACCGTGGAGAGCTCTAAAAAACCCATACAATTAATCTTAAGGTAAGCCACGTTTTGCTCTTCGAAATTCCAGCTTTGTTTTCGAGTTTTATGAGCAAAAATGTTGAGATTTTGGGCTCTTTGATGTTATAGGACCCAACTCTCTTGAAGGAGAAGGTTAATCTTGTCTCCTTGGACCTTGGGTGTGGTAAGATTCTCAACCCTAGTGTAATTTGTTGTTCTATGATGTTTGGGTATTGAGATGTTGTGTGTGGGTATGATGGTTGTGGCTTAGGTTGTGTATGTGTAAATATTGGAGCTTGATTGGTGATTTTGAAAAGCTTGAAATAGGGATTTGGTGGTGAAAAATCTGTTCTTGGAGGTGTTGAGGCCTTGAGAGCTTGTGGATAAGTGATTTGGAAGTGCTCCGGTTGAGCTTGGGAAATCGGCTAAGGTATGGTTTCGGTTTTCCGTATCTAATATGTAATGTGGTAGGAAATACTTAGGCTAGAGGCCCTAAGATAAGCATTGAATGGTTGATGTTGTTGAATGATTGAGATATATGATGTGGTCATATATGTGATGATGATTATTGATGCCTTGGTGGTATGATGTATGAGAAATATGCATGTTGTGATATATGCTTGATGATTGGTTATGGTTAAATTGTGGGTTGAACCATGTTGATGGTGAGTATGATATTAATTGTGTACAATGATGATTTATTGGAATTGGTATTGTTGAGAATTGGCATGAGGAAGAGTATATGATATGTCAATATGCTTGAGTTTGAGCCACTTGGGTGAAGTGGGTTAAAATGATGAGATGGTGATTTTGTAAATTGTGGTAAAGTGTCAATGTGTGAGTTGAGGAGGCTTGATGTTAAATTTGATATATTTTTATTGATTTCAAAGAAAAGGGATGAAATTGGCATGTTTTGACTGATTTTGAAAAGAGTTGGAAATGGCTTGTTTTGAAAATGGCACTTTGTGGTTTTTATGAAAAACATGGTTTTTTTTGGCATACTTTGGCGGGGCATAACTTGGACTACGGATCTCTGTTTTGTGCCAAATCTGTTTAGAAATGAAATTGGATCCGGGATGTCCATGCCGTTCGAAAAACGGGTGAAAACCGATTTAAAATGAGAAAGTTATGTTCGTTGGAAGATTGGGGTTTAAATCTGTGAATTCTGCAGTTTTTAACTTAGAAAATTTTTAGCAGAATGACCCCTTGCGCGTGGGCGCTCTTGGCGCGTACGCGCCATTCTTCCAGAAAGCGCCATCCACGCGTGCGCGGGCGCGCCGATTGTGCTGCACCCAATGCCCAGCCATTTTCCAGAGAGTTGTGCCAGAACTGTGCCAGTTTTGTGCCTGGGGCACGAGAGCACCCACGCGTACGCGTGGTTGACGCGTGCGCGTCGATTTGCTAGTTTTCAATCCACGCGTTAGCGTGCATGACGTTTACGCGTCGATGAGTTTTTGAGGCCGTCCATGCGTGCGCGTCGAGTGCGCGTACGCGTGGCCCTGTTTTCATCCCAAAGTTGAAATTTGAGTTTTAAAAGCCAAATCTCATACTTCTAAGCCTCCGATCTCACCACTTATGTCTTAAATCATTATGATATGTCTAGCTATGAGGAGAAGGGCTAGTGAATGTGGTAACTTGCGAGTGAAGCAAGGGAAAAATGAATGATCAATGAGGATCAAAGATGATTATGTGAGATGCGGAGGATGGTGGTGGAAGTGCTTGTTATGCCATGGGCCGAAAGGCTGTAATTGTTAACGAAACGGCTGGTTATGGATTTAACCGTGAGCCGGATGGCTGGATTATTGCCGTGTATTGGCGGAGCCATGATTATGGCTAAGAGTAAATGCATATATATATATATATATATATATATATATATATATATATATATATATATATGCTGTTGAATGAATTGTGAATGTTGCACTTCCATTATCGGAGATGAGAGTTTCCCTGGGGGAAAGCAGTGGCTAGCCACCACGTGCTCCAGGTCGAGACTTGAAGCTCTTTTGACCCTATGTCGTCAGGGTGGCCGGGCATTGTGAAATTCCCGGACGAGCTCACCCCCAAAAATATTCACCAGTGATGGTGATGGATAAATATTCACCAGTGAGGGTGATGGATATAGATCATGATTATGATCAAGTTTATAATGAGCATGACTCAAGTTGGGGAGACACGACAGAGGGACAGTCCAATGGTTAACTGCCAGGACTTGTCGGGTTGGCTCTATAACCGACAGATGATATCATCGGCCACTAGGGACAGGCATTCATCATATGCATACTATATGAATTGTTTGAGATTGCCTATTTGACTGCATATTACTTGCTAATTGTCTAAATGCCTTAATTGTTCCTATTTGTATATTCCTTGTTTGATATAACTGTGTTTGCTACATTATACTCCTGCTGGTGGTTGGGAGGTTTGAAGGAATTGGAAAGGGAAGTATTAGTTAGACTAAAGGATCTTTAGTCATATGCCCTTTTATGGTTTAGCTTGTTTATAAGCTTTAATATTATCTGAAGGAAGTTCTAGGATTGCCTTTGGCTTTCCTCTATTATTATGTATTATATATGTGGAAACTGTTACCATGCTGGGGACCTTTGGTTCTCACCCATGCGGATTTTGTGGTTTTCAGATGCAGGACGTGAGGTTTCCTGCTGAGGCATGCTGAAGACTTCTAGATTTGCGAAGATCCTTTGTTCTCGGGGCTATGTTTTGGTTTATATGTTTTGCTTAGATACTTTTATCTCCATTAAATAATACAAACTGTGATGACTCCTCTTATGGGAGATTTTGGGAGAATAGGTTTTATGTTTTTGTGTCCCTTTGGGTTTCCTTTGGGGTTTTCCTTATTTTTATCATATGTATATATTGCTATGCTCGGACCGGTTATCTTCGCAGCCGGATCTTGAGTCTTGATATTCCTGTTTTTGACACTCCTTTGTATATATATATAATCTTGCGTTGGTTTATCCTTATTCGTTACGTCATCGATCGGAGTGTTGCGCGTATGAGTTGCGATTTTTTGTTTACCCCTTTTTCTACAAAGGCTCCTTGTTATAATCAATCATTCATACTACTATACGTACTAAATTTTTAAATTTTGAGGTCGTAATACCTTGCCATCTTTGAATTATGACTTAAGCATAAGACTCTGTATGGTAGGATGTTACAATAAACTTGATCATAATCATGATCTATATCCATCACCTTCACTGGTGAATATTTACGGGGTCGAGCTCATCCGGGTCTTTCACAGTGCCCGGCCACACTTATGACATAGGGTCAAAAGAGTTTCGAGTCTCAACCTAAAGCACGTGGTGGCTAGCCACTGCTTCCTCCCAGAGAAACTCTCATCTCCAACAGTGGAAGTGCAACATTCACAATTCATTCAACAGCATATATGCATTTATACATAGCCATAATCATGGCTCCGCCGTAACACGGCAATAATCTAGCCATCCGGCTCACGGTTAAATCCATAACCAGCCATTCGGCTCACGGTTAAATCCATAACCAGCCATTCGGCTCACGGTTAAATCCATAACCAGCCATTCGGCACACGGTTAAATCCATAACCAGCCATTCCATTAACAATTACGGCCTTTCGGCCCATGGCATAACAAGCACTTCCACCACCATCCTCCGCATCTCACATAATCATCTTTGATCCTCATTGATCATTCATTTTTCCCTTGCTTCACTCGCAAGTTACCACATTCACTAGCCCTTCTTCTCATAGCTAGACATATCATAATGATTTAAGTCATAAGTAGTGAGATCGGAGGCTTAGAAGTATGAGATTTGGCTTTTAAAACTCAAAAATCAACTTTGGGATGAAAATAGGGCCACGCGTACGCGCACTCCACGCGCACGCGTGGATGGCCTCAAAAACTCATCGACGCGTAAGCGTCATGCACGCTAACGCGTGGATTGAAAAATAGCCAAACGACGCGCACGCGTCAACCACGCGTACGTGCGGGTACTCTCGTGCCCCAGGCACAAAGCTGGCACAGTTCTGGCACAACTCTCTGGAAAATGGCTGGGCATTGGGTGCAGCACAATCGGCGCGCCCGCGCACACCACGCTCACGCGTGGATGGCGCTTTCTAGAAGAACGGCGCGTACGCGCCAAGTGCGCTCACGCGCAAGGGGTCATTCTGCTAAAATTTTTTCTAAGTTAAAAGCTGCAGAATTCACAGATTTAAACCCCAATCTTCCGACGGACATAACTTCCTCGTTTTAAATCGTTTTTCACCCGTTCTTCGAACGGCATGGACATCCCGGATCCAATTTCATTTCTAAATAGATTTGGTACAAAATAGAGATCCGTAGTCCAAGTTATGTCCCACCAAAGTATGCCCAAAAACCATACTTTCATACAAAACCACAAAGTGCCATTTTCAAAACAAGCTATTTCCAACTCTTTTCAAAATCAGTCAAAACATGCCAATTTCATCCCTTTTCTTTGAAATCAATTAAAATATATCAAATTCAACATCAAGCCTCCTCAACTCACACATTGAGACTTTACCATACTTTACAAAATCACTATCTCATCATTTTAACCCACTTCACCCAAGTGGCTCAAACTCAAACATATTGACATATCATATACTCTTCCTCATGGCAATTCTCAACAACACCGATTCCAACAAATCATTATTGTACACAATCAACATCATACTCACCATCAACATGGTTCAACCCACAATTCAACCATAACCAATCATCAAGCATATATCACAACATGCATATTTCTCATACATCATACCACCAAGGCATCAATAATCATCATCACATATATGACCACATCATATATCTCAATCATTCAACAACATCAACCATTCAATGCCTATCTTAGGGCCTCTAGCCTAAGTATTTCCTACCACATTACATATTAGATACAAGAAACCGAAACCATACCTTAGCCGATTTCCCAAGCTCAACCGGAGCACTTCCAAACCACTTATCCACAAGCTCTCAAGGCCTCAAAACCTCCAAGAACAGATTTTTCACCACCAAATCCCTTTTTCAAGCTTTTCAAAATCACCAATCAAGCTCCAATATTCACATATACACAACCTAAGCCACAATCATCATACCCATACACAACATCTCAATACCCAAACATCATAGAACAACAAAATTGCACTAGGGTTGAGAATCTTACCACCCCCAAGGTCCAAGGAGACAAGATTAACCTTCTCCTTCAAGAGAGTTGGGTCCTATAACATCAAAGAGCCCAAAATCTCAATATTTTTGCTCATAAAACTCGAAAACAAGGCTAGAATTTCGAAGAGCAAAACATGGCTTATCTCAAGATTGATTGTATGGGTTTTGTAGAGCTCTCTGCGGTGAACGCGTGGCCGCAAACGGAGCGGCAATCGGAGCTCTAGATCAAAAGTTATGGTGGTTTGAAGATCAAGTGAGAGAAAGAACTTGAGAGAGTGTTCTTCCCTCCATGGCCTCCATTTTCAGCATGTGAGTGTGTTTAGTGAGGAGAGAGAATGCTGAAAACTAGGGTTTTGGTCTAGTTATGTTGGGCCAAAGGCCCACTTTGGGTCTGGTTGGCCCGGTTTGGCCCGTTCGGGCCAATCTTGGTCCGAATTCTATAAAATTGGTACCAAAATTCTCGTCTCAATCTCCTCTATCATATTTAGTCACAAAAATCACATTTTGGGCTTTTTAGAATAAATTCTCATTTATGGGTTAATTAGCCGTTAATTAACCGGGTTTTACACTGCCACCCTTTTCGGGTTCCAACAAAACCATTTCTCAAACTCCTTTCAATTCAATTTGAAAATCATATCAATTTCAATATCTCAAACCATTTTCAATTTTAACTCGTTTTTCAACAAATTAAGCTCATTTCCAATACTATAATCCTTTCCAGACCTCAATTCATTTCCAACAAAGCCAACTAACATTTACTCAAACCCTTTCCAACGGTTTCAAATCTGAGTCATTCACAAATCTCAAGCCGTTTTCCAAACTCAAATTAATTCTAACATCAAATCATTTTCCAATTCTCAAATTATACTTGATAAACATTCAAATAAGATTTTCAAATTAATCTTTCACTCACTATCTCGATACCAACTCAGTATTCAGAAATAACCACAGTCAAGTAAGCAATCACATTCATCCAAGGCAATTCAGTTCAATTCATAAGACTCCATAATCACCAAAAATATTTATTTGCTTAAATATCAATTTATAACAATTCTTAAGAATAAAAATGAGTTTAATGAAAATGTCCCTACCTCGATGTAGCAATTAAAAGAAACCAAAGGCAAAATTATGGCAAGATAGCAGGCTAGACTGCACCTTCAACATTGCAGCCTCATCATTCTACCATAAACCAGCAGTGGTGGTAGCAACAACCTACTACAGAGCCAGTCGTAGCTTCAACTGTCCCAAGGCAGCACCAATGTAAATACTTGACCTAATTGTAACAGAAAATGGGAGCCAAAAGGGCTGAGATAAAGTAAAGACATATACTACCATAATTAGAACAAGTACATGGCGGAGGAACGAAATAAAATTCGAGCAAGGATGAGAGTGTTACGGTTTTAAAATTGGGGAAATTGGAATCAGAAAAAGGAGGATGATGTTGGCCAAGTTGAAATATGGTGGCGGCAGCTTGTTTTCTCTTATGGCAAGCTAACAATTCCAATAAATACAGTGGAGCCAGGAACCATAGAAACAAACAGAGGGTTGTTACAAAGCAAATAAGGTTCAAAGGTAGTGATTATGGTAGCTAGGCATAATTAACTCACCAAGAACGACGGCGGCGCCCAAGAATTCCGGCAGCGACGACAACCCCTTGTCTTTCTCAGTCATTTTCTGTCTCATCACTCTTTTTTCTCTCGCGTACAGTGGCAGTAGCATGGACCAAGGTTCGGTGGTGGAGGCAACCTCAATGACGGTGAAGCGCGGCGATTATGGAAGCTCGGCGACGATTGTAGGGCGTGGCGTAGGCGGCGACGGAGGTAGCTTCCTCTTCTTCCCGTCGCGAATCCCTTCACAAATCCCCTTTTTACTAACAGCGTCGGCCTCAAAAAAGAACTGGCACAAGGCAACGACGACACGGACAGTCTCAGACAACGATGATGGCCAGCACAACGATGGAGACGCTCCCGCGGTGGTGGCGGCACAGCTGGCAGCGCGAATCCCTTCTTCCTCCTCGCGTCTCTCTCTGCCCGATCTCTCTCCTCTTTTCGTGCATGACAGCAGCTCGTGAACGGACCAGGGCTCCTCGTGTAGCAGCTCTTTGGAATCGTGGTAGCGGCGTGATAACGGCGCGGTGGCGGCGTGGCTTTCCCTCTCTTCTTCCCTCTCTGTTCTGCGTTTGTTTCCCTTTTCTTTTTTTCCTGTTTCTTTCCTTATTTCTTTCTAAATGGGATGGGGATTGGGTCAAGGGAGTGGCGGCGTGGAGTGGCAGTGAGGTGGGGTTAGGTTAGGTTAGAGGTAGGATAGTAAATTAGGGTTTTTGATTGGGAATTTTAGGATTTGATTTGGGGCAAATTGGGGTCTGTTTAATTTTAATAAAATTAAGAGATATTATATTAAATTAAATTCTAAATTAATCCTTTAAAATTATTTTGAAATTATTATTTAATTATCAATTTGTTTATTGGCTTTTAATTAAATATTTTAATTTAAAATATAAGATAATATAATTAATAGTTAATTTCTTTGTTTATAAGAAAAAGTATTAAATTCTAGAATCTAAATTATTTAAACCAAATCATATAAAATTCTTATTATTTTACATTTGCTAAACTTTATGATCTAAATATAGAAAATAATTCAATAATTATAAAGTCAGATAAAATCTTAAATTATTTTAAACTCAATTAATCAAATTTTGCTTTAATTATCCTTAATAAAATAATTTCTGAGATTAAAGTACCTCATGAATAAATAAATCAAAATTAACTCTTAATAAGATTTTTTAAAATTTCTGGGTCTTACATCCTACCCAACTTATAAAAATTTTTGTCCTCGAAAATTAAAGGAATACACAAGGTAATACAAAGACTCAGTACTCTACAGTCTAAATGTTTTTTTTTTTTGTTATTTTTAGATAAGTAAGAAAATTTAGCATAATACAGGAAATATTACATGGTTTTAATACCTTTCTTTTGAATACTTTAGAAAAACAAAAAGTTTTGGTATATATATAAATTTTCAAATAGCAGATAAACCATAAGACCTAGAAATAAAGGAAAAGCATGGTGTAAAGTAAAAGCTACGAAGTAGGCTCAAAAGGAAAGGGGTTACATAGTGTCAACCTTATGGGTTTTAACATAGCTCACTATCACAACTCCCTTTGATGTTACATACTTACAAGCTTCACCTTCAGGGTTCACGAACCATGTCCTAAAGAACTACCGTATTACAAGTTTTCCCTTACGCTTATCTATTTCACGTTGCTTCGGTCACTTAACTAACTTGTTGCGAGTCATTATCTTATACGAATTGAGTTACTGAAAATTTGAATATCTTTTCAACAATACTCCTTTCCCGAAATTTAAACGTCATAACCTATGACGTTTTCAAACTTGCCAAAGTTCACCTCCTCATCTACTAGTCATTTCCTGAAAAACTAATGCTTTGGTTTTTATTTTCTAGGGACCACGTATGACATTGAGACAAGCGCCAGTATATTTAAGGAGTTACAAATATAAGAAAAAGATGAATAAGTGACGGGGATAAAATTCGCATAAATTCAGGAGGATGCGTAAGATAACATCTAAGTAACGATTTATAGGCACGAAAAATGTTCCGGAAAGAAAATCATTTTACATCTAAATAAGAAATTTGAATCCAGCTCCACAAGAAATAAGAAAAGAGTAGTGATAAATTAGATTGAAATAAGTTCAAGCCAAAACGGAGGAGCACTAAGTTCACAAGAGAGGAATGACTGAACTAACGATATCATTTACAAAACTCAAAAGCATGGAAAAATCTAAAAATGTATGATTTCACATTCTAAAAAGAAATGATATGAAATAGATATCCTTTAAGAGAGGTAATAGAAGCGTAAATATTGGGTTATGTTAAAACAAATTCAAGTTAAATTAGATTTGTGCAAAACTTGAAATAATGAAAATTAATTGAGCTAAAAATGTTGAAAAATCTTAAAAGATCATAATCAAACAAGAATATGTATAAAAATTTACATCAAACTTAAAGGTAGAACTAAATTCTATTCAAAAGAGAAGGTCCGAGGTAAATTGGTCAATAAAAGAATACTTGGTGCGTTACAAACAAATAGATTTCGATTGCATAAGGAAGTTGTAAAGCTTCATATCAGTTAATATATGCTAAGTTCCAAAACGATTTTATTAAAATTTAAAGTATGGCTACGAATAGAATCCAGCAAAAGAAGGACTGAATTGAATTTTCTTCAATGGAATCCGAAATAAAAACCTTAGAACGAGATTATAAAAACTGGTATGTTGCACCAAAATAAGTTTGAAGTTTACTCAAAGGAATACAAACTTTGATAAAGAAGAATAAGTAACCAAAATGGTGTTTCACAAAAACTTGGAGAAACATTTGAAATTATAAGTAAGCAAGGATGTACAAAAACAAGATGTACCGAAAGGGAAAATCAAGTTGTAACCCTATGAAGGAATGAATTCACTTTTTCAAAAGAATTACTAGAAGTTTTAATAAGGTATTGTGTCAAAACAACCCAATTTAAAATAAATTATATGAAGTTTGTCAAATAGAGATTAACTAGAAAAGAAGCAAAAATCTCTTATCAAAAATCTTAGAGTACATAATCAAATAAAGACATATATAAAAATTTGAGTAAATATTGGAGGAGAATCAAATTATGTTCAAGAAAGGAAGCTAATGTAAAGTGTTCCTATATAGTTAATAAAATATTAGATAGTACCTTTAAAAATAAGTATGTTTTCAGCTACATAAAGGATTTATTCATTTCTTGTAGGAAAGTACATGTAAGATCAGAGGTGGTCATATCCAGAATTCAAAGAATGGTTGCAGACAAGATCAGATAAATAATAGAAAAAAGATCAAATCAAAACTCTTTTCAATGAAGGTTCCGAAACGAGAACTTCAGAAGATTACTACTAGAATTGTTATTTCGTATCAAGGCAAACTCAAAATTTTTACCAAGGGGATTACTTTGTTCATTTAGAGGAACACAGGATCAAAGATTGTAATTTGGGCTGAATAAGCATAAGTTATAGAAGGCGAAGCAGAAGAACCAAATCGCACAATTAGCTTGCTACAAATTGTAACTCTCACGATTTCAAATCACTTAAGTATTAAGAATTATGTATTACGCCAAAACATATTTAAGATCAAATAAAAGGGTACATAATTTATGAAGAAATGCATAAATAATGATAATGATAGGTAATCAAATCAAGTTCCAAAAAAAATATTGAAACAAGGAGCGAAAAAGATGATAAATCGAAGAATAAGCAACACGCGTATCATGTGGCATGATCAAAGCACATATCTTCGGTGTAAACTAATCAAGGAATAACATCTAATGTTTTTCAAAAAATTAAAGACCATTGTCATGCGAAACAAGTTCAAAACCAGCTCGAAAGAAAAACTCATGATTCGTGAAGAGAAATATGAGCAACATCAAGGATAAAGGTTCCAAATGATTTCAAGTGAATAATCAGAATTAAGATCAAGCAAATATATATATATATATATATATATATATTTAGGAATGAATATGTGTGGTCGGGAAGAGAGTCGATTCATATTCTAAAAGGGAAGATCTAAGGGAAGGAATTCCAACATAACCAATAAAAGAGAAAACAGTATACTAAGCTATGCATCACAAACAAGATTATATGTCAAAACAGGACTAACATAAAAAAAAATTAATTTCTAACGCTTCGAAAACCCATGAACCACATCATTTATTAATTCTACTTTGTCCATGATAACCCACTAACTTTACCGTACACATAAACCATCAACATTAAGCTGGCCAAACTTAATATCAACAGATATGCAATGGCAAGCTAACAGCGTTAATCAAAAGACAGTCATATGCATAAAACTCTAATTCTCGTCATTCGGACAAGACCTATAACATGACAAACACTCAGAGTGTGCAATGAAGCATAGTCAGTTAATTTCCAAGGCTTTAATCAAGATAAACTGCTCGGATACCATAATGTAACACCCTAACCATCAAAATGTCACGCTTCCGGCTGCGCCACTCTGATAGCTCGGGTATTACAACCACTCTTGCAATATTTTAATACTAAAATATGAGCCTGTTTAAAACTTAAGTCGTGTTACTACCCAAAAGACTTTCTAAAGATATCATACATCCATACAAATATGAATACTTACAAAGGATATATATATATATATATATATTAATAGCTTTACAAGCATTACATAATCAAATCCCTATCCCTCTTATAAAAACTCGTAAAGATAAAGGCGAGGGAAAAAGTAACTATTAACTAAAACAATAACATCGAGTCAACAAAACACAATAAAGCTCTTCATAAGTCTCGCCACCCGTCTCCTAAAAAGATAAAGCTGTAAGGGGATGAGAACCTAACCACACGGTCTCACCACGGAGTTTTAGAATTGTCATAAGAAGATATTTAATAAGAAAACTGTTTTCAAGCTCAGTGATTATCATTGTCTTATGAATCCTTTTAAAAACCAATAGCTAATCATTCAAAACCTTTTCAATGAAACAATGTTTAACTTTTCAGAAATCCAAAATCTTTCTTTTCTTATAAGAAAATCTCAATCAAAAACCAACCACGCAATCAATCAACACAAACATCAATTCAGCACCAAAGTTCATTCTCAAATGTAGCACATCGGGACAAACATAGGCAAGACAGACAAGGAAAGCACAAGTTTAGATAGCAGTTACAGCAAATAGTTCAGGTAGCAGTTAAGAACAGTTTAACAATTAGGCAAGCCAAAACAAGGTAAAACCCAAGCAAAGCATACAAATGAATATGATGCATGCCTGTCCTATGGCTGATGAGGCTCATGTGTTAGTTATCCAGCCAACCCGACATGTCTGAAAATACTTAGACTGTCTCCCGACGTGCATCCCCAAGAGTCTCTATATAGTTTTTCTCAATTAATCAATATTTCTCAATAGGGATTACATTCCCGGGAATTTATATAGTGCCCGGTCACATTTACGTCGTAGGGTCAACAGAGTATTGAGTTTTCAACCTGGAGCAAGTGGTGGCAAGCTACTGCGTTTATCCAGGGAAACTCGTATCTCAGATAATTCAATTTCACAAGCCATGTAAATAGTTCATTCAACATTCATCAATGTCTAAGTCATTCTCAACATTATCATCATTCATCAATCTATATCTCATTTCCAAATTCATTCAAAATCATATTTCAAAGAAAATCCTCATGATCCTTCTTTCCATTCCGTTCATTAACAATTCCCTATCCAAAACATAACTCTTCCTTTGATAAATAAAGTAATCTTAAACCATATAATGCTTAAAATTAAACCTTTTAAAATAACTACTTCAAATGAAACTTCTAATTTTATAAAATTTTGGCAGCATCTCCTCTAAAACTCGGATTCTGCCACCCTTTTCGTGTCCCAACAAAACTATTTCTCAAACTCCTTTCAGTTTAATTTGAAAATCATATCAATTTCAATATTTCAGACAATTTTCAATTTAAACTCATTTTTCAACAAATCAAGCTCATTTCCAATATTATAATCCTTTCCAGATCTCAATTCATTTCCAACAAAGCCAACTAACATTTACTTTAACCCTTTCCAATGGTTTCAAATCCGAGTCATTCACAAACCTCAAGCCATTTTCCAAACTCAAATTAATTCTAACATCGAATCATTTTCGACTTCTCAAATTATACTTGATAAACATTCAAATCAGATTTTCAAATTAATCTTTCACTCAATATCTCGATACAACTTAGTATTCAGAAATAGCCACAGTCAAGTAAGCAATCACATTCATTCAAGGCAATTTAGTTCGATTCATAAGACTCCATAATCACCAAAAATATTTATTTGCTTAAATATCAATTTATAACAATTCTTAAGAATAAAAATGAGTTTAATGAAAATGCCCCTACCTCGATGTAGCAATTAAAAGAAACCAAAGCCAGAATTATGGCGAGACAGCAGGCTGGACTGCACCCTCAACATCGCAGCCTCATTATTCTACCATAAACCAACAATGGTGGCAGCAACAACCTACTACAGAACCAGTCATAGCTTCAACAGTCCCAAGGCAGCACCAATGTAAATACTTGACCTAATTGTAACAGAAAATGGGAGCCAAAAGGGTTGAGATAAAATAAAGACATATACTACCAGAATTAGAACAAGTACATGGCAGAGGAACGAAACAAAATCAAAGCAAGGATCAGAGTGTTACGGTTTCAAAAATTGGAGAAATTGGAATCAGAACAAGGAGGATGATGTTGGCCAAGTTGAAATATGGTGGCGGCATCTTGTTTTCTCTTATGGCAAGCTGACAATTCCAACAAATACAGTAAGGCCAGGAACATCAGAAACAAACAAAGCATTGTTACAAAGAAAATAAGGTTCAAAGGTAGTGATTATGGTAGCTAGGCACAATTAACTCACCAAGAACGACGACGGCGCCCAAGAATTCCGGCAGCGACGACAACCCCCTTCTCTTCCTCAGCCGTGTTCTGTCTCATCACTCTTCTTCCTCTCACGTACAGTGGGAGTAGCATGGACCAAGGTTCGGTGGTGGGGACAACCTCGACAGCGGTGAAACGCGGTGGCTGTGGAAGCTCCGCGACGGTGGTAGGGCGCGACGTAGGCGGCGACGAAGGTAGCTTCCTCTTCTTCCCGTCACGATTCCCTTCACAAATCCCCATTTTAGTGACAGCGACGGCCTCAACAACGACTGGCGCAAGGCAACGGCGACGTGGACAGTCTCAGACAACGATGATGGCCAGCACAACAATGGCCACCTTTCCGCGGCGGTGGCGGCACAACTGGCAGCACGAATCTCTTCTTCCTCCTCGCGTCTCTCTCTCTGCCCGATCTCTCTCCCCTTCTCGTGCATGACAGCGGCTCGTGAACGGACTAGGGCTCCTCGCACAGCAGCTCTTCGGAACCATGGCGGCAGCGTGATAACGGCAAAGTGGAAGCGCGGCTTTCCCTCTCTTCTTCCCTCTCTGTTCTATGTTCCTTTCCCTTTTTCTCCTGTTTCTTTCCTTATTTCTTTCTAAAAGGGATGGAGGTTAGGTCAAGGGGGTGGCGGCGTGGAGTGGGGGTGAGATGGGGTTAGGTTATGTTGAGGTAGGATAGTAAATTAGAGTTTTTGATTGGGAATTTTTGGATTTGATTTAGGGCAAATTGGGGTTTGTTTAATTGTTAATAAAATTAAGAGATATTATATTAAATTAAATTCTAAATTAATCCTTTAAAATTATTTTAAAAATATTATTTAATTATCAATTTGTTAATTGGCTTTTAATTAAATATTCTAATTTAAAATATAAGATAATATAATTACTAATTAATTTTCTTTGTTTATAAGAATTAAAGTATTAAATTCCAGAATCTAAATTATTTAAACAAAATCATATAAAATTCTTATTATTTTACATTTGCTAAATTTTATGATTTAAATATAGAAAATAATTCAATAATTATAAAGTCAGATAAAACCTTAAATTATTTTAAACTCAATTAATCAAAATTTGCTTTAATTATCTTTAATAAAATAATTTTTGAGATTAAAGTACCTAATGAATAAATAAATCAAAATTAACTCTTAATAAGATTTTCTAAAATTTCTAGGTCTTACATACTTTCTTCTAAAGTTTTTTCTTGAATTTTTATTAAATTTTTTCCTTCTATTTTTAATAATCTATAATCCATACTAATATTTTGTTGTTTTAATTCTAAAATTTTCTTTTTTAAAATTTTTATTTCTTTTTGTAGTGAGTTAAGAGAGATTTCTTCTTGTGATTTTTTAAAACGATTATAAATTTCTTTCATTTCTATTGGTTTTATTTTATCTTTACTTTTTTCTTCTTTTTTAATCAGTTCTATTAGCTTATTTATAAATTCATCTCTTAGAGATGTATTCTCTAGTTTATCAATTATATTTATTAAAGTAGAAGTTTGTTCTTTTGTTAAAACATTTATAATTTATACACAATCTCTACAATTATATAACCATATTCCTAAATAGTTATTCATTTTTCGCTATTCTTATCCATGGTTTCTTCTTTTGATGATATGAAATCTATTTGTTGTATAAAATTATCAGACTCAGAAGAACTTTCATAAAGTGGATTCTGAATTAATTAATAAAGTTGTCAAGGTTTGTTTAACCTTTTTATTTTTTATTTTATTTTTTTTGTTCTATTATATATTTATTAGCATAATGACCTTGTTTCTTACATTTTCAACATTTTATTTGATTTTTCTTATTAGAAGACTTTGGTTTATCTTTCGAATTTTTATAAGAATTTCTATAATATTTTTTCTTATTATAAGGAGTTTTATTTATATGTTTATTTTATTTTTTATAGAATTTTCTCTTTTTAATTTTATTTTGGTTGCTAGGTGCCTTTTCTAGAATTATTCCATATTGGTGACAGAACATTCTTAATTCTCTTTTTCCTGTAATAACTTCTTGTCTTTTTTTTTATATTTTAGTATCTATACACACTTATATGCCTATTTGTATTATTATATTATGTAGTTGTCTGAAAGTTAGTAAATTATAAGGAATTTGTATTTCAAATTATGCTTGTAGTTTATGTCAAACATTTTTAGAAAATAATTTTGATAAAATTGCTGCAAACCTTTCTTTTCAGAAAGATGCAGAAGCATCATCTCTAATATAACTTTTGACATAAAAATATCTTTATACTATTTGTAATCAGATATAGTTGGACATTTTAAATTCATTAATCGAGTACCTATTCTATCTTTAAAAGTACTTGGATCTCCAACGAAATTTTTAATAATGGTATATATTAATATGAACGTAGCGTCTTGAGACTGATCTTATTTAATACTATTAAGAATTAGTTCTTTTTCTTGAATACTGAGGAAGTTATCCCACTATCTTTTTAATTGTCCAGTAAACCCTTGTGTTAACATAATCGCAACGTCTTTATCCAAAATTTTTCTCATTTTATAAGCAGTTACTACCATTGTCATACTATACATTTGATCTAGAATTGCTTGTTCACTTAATCCGTCTATATTCTATTCTACTAAATCTGATCAAAAAAAACTATTTTGTACTAATTGTGATTTTTATTCTAATCCTACATCAAGGAATGATGGTTTAGGATAATAATTTTTAGTTTTGGGATAATTACTTTACTAGTAATTTTATTTATTTTTAATTCTTCTTTTATTTCTAGTGTATTGATTATCATTTTTTCTAGACTAATATTTCTAAATTTTCTTTCTGTTTCTACTTTTAATTTTAAACTGATATTATCTATACCCTAGAGTTTATATATAGGTTTTTCTATTCTAATGAGTTTTTCCATATTTTTCATTCTTCCAAGTTGATTTTTTATTATATCTAACATAGTATTAGTGAAATTTAGTTGTAGATGTAACTTTTTAATATCTCTCTTTTTATACTTCCTTTTGTGTTATTATCTTTATAAGGAGAAGCTTCTACTTCTAAATCCTTTTCGACTTGTATTTTAACGATTTCTTTAGGAGAATATTCAGATTCTATTATTGTTCCTGAACTAGTTTTTCATATAACAGTTGTTTTTATTAATGGGCATAATTTCTTGTTATTTTTAAAATAATGATTAACGTACTTGTCGAAAAAATAAAGATCAATCCTATTTTCTTTCATATAATTATAAAATAATTCTCTGATTTTAATAAGTTCTTTTTTTAGAATGATTTGTAAAATATCAATCTCTTAATAGTTTATTATAATCAGTATTAAAATATTATCTTATCCATTTTTTATCAATATCAAATGATTCTTCTTTAATAATTACTCCTAATATTTGTGATCTAGTTGGAGAGTAATTCAAATCTGTTTCATATACCGGAGTGGCTATATGAGACCTTGTATTATTAATTTCTACAATATTATCCATATTTTCTAAAGATGAGTTATCTACGGAATTTTTATGATTAATAGTTTCTCTGATATTAGAAATTCTCAAAAATTGTGATCTATTCATTCTTATTCTAATATCTGTTCCTTCTTTTATTATTTTTCTTAATTCAGCATTTTCTATTTGTGGTTCTTCAATTATATCAGAAATTGTCCATTTTTCAGGCATCTTTTTTAACAATTCTTCATGTCTTAATTTTCTTGGTGTTTGTATATTAAATCTTTTGAGATTTACATGCATAATTATCGTTTGTTCTTTTGACGATTATCTTAACGCTCTAAATTTAAAATTAACTTTAGTAATTTTATAATATATCCTACAAATTATTTCAAATGGATCATATTTTTTATTTGTAATTTTTTCATCTGACTGAACATGTAATTTCAAAACTTGCTAAGTATATTCATTTCTTAAATTTATAGCATAATTTGGATAACAATTAAAGAAAACAGGTCCATCATGACAATTGCTTTCTAAAACTCCTGTTAGAAAATTGCTAAATTGTGAAAATCTCATATCTCTTAACAATATTAATATTGAAACATTTATTTCTATTCTAAAATTAGGTTTTACCGCTACTTGTATTAATCCTATATGAATAAAATTATATCCTTGATTATTATATTCTTTTAATATGTATTCTTCGAAGATAGTAATTGTCTTATTATTACTTATTCCAGAATAACTATATTCTAACATGTGAATTTCATCATCTTTTTCTTCCCAAAATAAGCTCTTCTTATACACTTTATTTTTGTCTTCTATAGGTATACTCCAATTATAAAAACTTTGCTCTAATTTAGCTATTTCTAATTCATTTTTAGTTCTAGAACTTGATGCTTTATTACTATCTATTTTTACTATTAAAGAGTTATTTTTTCTAGATTTAAGTTACTCATCGTTCTCAATAATCTAGTCATTTTATGATTAAAACTTGTGAGTTACAGGACCACTCTCGCTGACCAACAGATTCACTACCTAAATCAAATTTATTACTGAGACCACGATCTGGACTGACCAACATATAACAATTCCCACTGCTACTACAAGTTTTAGCTATAAAACTTTTAAACCTTTAAGAAGATTAGTAATATAAATCTAGATAATAGAACTATCAGAATCCACCCTTTTAAAAGGATGCCTCTGATACCACTCTTGCTCCTGCTATGTTATTAATGTTATTTATACCATCTTGCATTATGTTACTAATACATTTTTGTCTTTTAATTCGTTTAATTCTAGAGCTAAAGACTTATTTTTCATTATGATTCTATGTATATTATAAATAATTAAAAATAATTTATTTTCACTATTTCAAATATTTAAACCTAGAATCTTTTAATTAATCTTTTACTTAAATTATAAGTCAATATCCTTTCAACAATTTTTTTATTATTTTTATGTGTATTTAATAAATAAAAAAATAAATAGACACATTAGCAAACTCTGATGATAGTTGAACTAGCAGAAAACCTAACTTTCACCTTTAAGAGTTTCTTAATTGATTCTAAAGCTTTTTAATGAGTTTTTCTTCTACAATTTGATTATATTCCTAACATTAACTACATATCACTACAAGAAATTCATCAAAAATCATTAAATTTATCAATGAAATTATAGAAAAAATTTGCATGAAAATTTATCATCGTTAGATAGATATAACTTAACGATAAAATTCTCGCAGATAACTGATTATCGTCGAATTTTGTAATCTGACAATGAATATTTTGAAAGAGAATAGAGGTGGTCGGTGCAAAGTGACTGGAAGAATTGCTGGAAGTAGAGAGATAAGGGTGAAAGAGAGAGGATAGTGGTGGAGAGAGAATGGGGTTTTCAAAAGTGAGAAAAAAGGCTGTGTATTTTGAATTTAGGATACTCTTTTCGACAGATAAATTCGATAGTAATATATTTAAGTTTGTCAAACCATAGCATTCTACTAAATATGTTTAAATTCATCGATAAATCTATCCCTAACGTTTTTTATTATTTTATTATTTTTCTTTAATTATTATCGACGAATATATTATTAAAAACGAAAATCTATCGATAATATTTTGATCTAACGAATTTAATGTATATGTCACTAATAAATTTGACAGTAAAATTGTCACTAATCTGTGGCGCTAAATCCAATAAAAGATTTGACAGTGTTCAAAATTTTTGTTGTAGCATAGTTTGAATTGATTGAATCAAATTCACAGCCAAATTTAAAAATGACGAGAAGACAATGTACCAATATAGCACTAGGCCACTATACGAATCTTGGAGACTTGTCAGAACATAAATATAAGTAATGGAATAAAATTAAGCAATTATAAGTATAAAAAAATAAGGACCAAATGGAAAATAATTTATTTTTAACTAACCAGGGAGCAAGGAGTAGGTAATAAGAATTAAAGAAGTTTTTGTAGAACAGTCAAAACAAATAAGTATTACTAATCATTATAAGGGCGATCTCGAACGAGATCTTCTATATTGGTCGGCGCTGTGGAGTCCAACTTGATGAGGGCGGCTGGAGTTGCCGTGTCCGGCTTGTTGGACTTGGTGATGGTGCTGATCCTTCATCATCGGAGGGTGGTGGTACCTGCAAGGAACTCCGATGTTTAAGTTAGCAAGGGTATTAAGCAGGTTTTTAGTAGAATCAGAGTATGAGTTATACCTAGGTGCTCTAGTATATTTATAATGGTGTAGAGTGACCTTTTCAGATAAGATAAGTTTGTTATCTTATCTTATCTTCATGGGAACTGCCCTTATCTCAATAGGCTTGGGCTGCCTTTGGATTTGGGTCGTGTTCCTCTATTTGGGCCCTTTATTGGGCTTCCTTGGCAATTTGGCAGAGCTCTTTGAGAAGAGGTCGGGTAGTTTGACTTGAAGAGGTCGGTCGTCTCGTTGCTAAACATCCTGGGTCGTACAGCTCGACCCAGGGTATGAACAGTGCCCCTGCTCGAGCTCGGTCTTTCTTTTGAGGTCGAGTCTTAATTTTAGGACTTCAATCCTTCTCTGATGAAGCCGAACTCGAGCATTTTGTCGACTTCATCTTTGTAGAGTTCTCCTTAGAATGCGGAATGTTTCCTTTTTGAATTTTTATTCTTTTGAAAACACGCGTCTCTTGCTTTGGGAATGTGCGAGAATTTAATAACCTCATTAATTCTTTTAATGCTTCGTTTCTTTGTTTATTTTGAACTTTTCACAAAAACAGTTTCTCTTCTCTATTTCGTAACTTCCACTTTTCTTTCTCACTTTCTGTTTTCACCTGAAATTTGCATTTTCGCGTTTCTCCCTGCGACGTTGTTTAGTGATCGTCGGTGCTTTCTTTGCTCTTGAAAGGCAATTCCGGTTTCTATTTTTCTGTCCTCAGTTTCCTTCGAAGCTTCCTTTTTTCTGGTTGATTCTTCTTTCTTCTTCTTTACTTCTTTTGCTTTGCCTTCGGTTTTTTGGTAAAATTTTGGTTTTGCTTGAGTGCATGTTGGGAAGCTTGAACCTTTTTGCGTCGTTGTGCTTACTTGTTGCTGTGCTGCATGTTTTTCTGGTTTTTATGAACCTGTTTTCTTTACCCAAAAGGTTGCTCCTTTTGATGACTTTCTCTATGTTGATGATTTTACTGATGAACCTTTGTAGAAAGTAATGATTTTTTCTGGTGGCTTGTTTTGATTTTCTTCTTGATACTTTCGTTGTTTGGTAGTTCCGTTTTGTTGATAAGCTGAGACTGTGAGTTGGGGAGGTAGTTATTTTGATGACTTTTGATTTGTAGCTCGTCGCTTTCTTTCTCAGAGTGTCGCTGGTGCACGAAATTGTGATCTCTACTTTTCACAACTCAAATAATCCCCGGTAATGGCTCCAAAAACTTGGTGCTCAATACCATGGTCTAAACATAATTTCACAACTTTGCACAACTAACCAGCAAGTGCACTGGGTCGTCCAAGTAATAAACCTTACGCGAGTAAGGGTCGATCCCACGGAGATTGTTGGTATGAAGCAAGCTATGGTCATCTTGTAAATCTCAGTCAGGCAGATTCAAATGGTTATGGATGATTTATGAATAAAGCATAAAATAAAGATAGAGATACTTATGTAATTCATTGGTGAGAATTTCAGATAAGCGTATGGAGATGCTTTATCCCTTCCGTCTCTCTGCTTTCCTACTGTCTTCATCCAATCCTTCTTACTCCTTTCCATGGCAAGCTATATGTTGGGCATCACCGTTGTCAGTGGCTACAGTCCCGTCCTCTCAGTGAAAATGTTCAACGCGCTCTGTCACAGCAAGGCTAATCATCTGTCAGTTCTCAATCAGGTTGGAATAGAATCCAGTGATTCTTTTGTGTCTGTCACTAACGCCCAGCCTTCAAGAGTTTGAAGCTCGTCACAGTCATTCAATCATTGAATCCTACTCAGAATACCATAGACAAGGTTTAGACCTTCCGGATTCTCTTGAATGCCGCCATTAATTCTAGCTTAACCACGAAGATTCCGATTAAGGGATCCAAGAGATATCCACTCAATCTAAGGTGGAACGGAGGTGGTTGTCAGGCACACGTTCATAGGTGAGAATGATGATGAGTGTCACGGATCATCACATTCATCAAGTTGAGGAACAAGTGATATCTTAGAATAAGAATAAGCTGAATTGAATAGAAGAACAATAGTAATTGCATTAATACTCGAGGTACAGCAGAGCTCCACACCTTAATCTATGGTGTGTAGAAACTCCACCGTCGAAAATACATAAGAACAAGGTCTAGGCAAGGTCGAATGGCCAGCCTCCCAATGATCTAAGAACTAGATGTCCAAAGATGATCCTAAGATCTAAAGTGATCAAAAGATGTCAAATACAATAGCAAAAGGTCCTATTTGTAGAGAACTAGTAGCTTAGGGTTTACAAAGATGAGTAAATGACATAAAAATCCACTTCCGGGCCCACTTGGTGTGTGCTTGGGCTGAGCATTGAAGCTTTCATGTGTAGAGACTTTTCTTGGAGTTAAACGCCAGCTTTTGTGCCAGTTTGGGCGTTTAACTCCCATTCTTGTGCCAGTTTGGGCTGATTTAGAACGCCAGTTTGGGCCATCAAATCTCGGGCAAAGTATGGACTATTATACATTGCTGAAAAGCCCAGGCTGTCTACTTTTCAACGCAGTTGAGAGCGCGCCAATTGAGCTTCTGTAGCTCCAAAAAATCCACTTCGAGTGCAGGGAGGTCAGAATCCAACAGCATCTGCAGTCCTTTTCAGCCTCTGAATCAGATTTTTGCTCAAGTCCCTCAATTTCAGCCAGAAAATACCTAAAATCACAGAAAAATACACAAACTCATAGTAAAGTCCAGAAAAGTGAATTTTAACTAAAAACTAATAAAAATATAATAAAAACTAACTAAAACATACTAAAAACATACTAAAAATAATGCCAAAAAGTGTATAAATTATCCGCTCATCAGTCGCTTTTGTTGAAAAGGGCATTATCTTCCTGTTAGGATGTGTAGAGATGTAGACTTGTAGGTTTTCCTGAGTTCTTATTCCATAAATTGCCTCCAAAGGATGCCCCTGGATCTTTAGTGTGGGTCTGGGGGTTTTCTTTTGTTGCTTGTATTGCTCTGTGTCATATTTTGTCCGAGATATTTTTTAGTAATCCATTTTCTTTCTTGTTTGTAGGACTAGTTGGCCATGTCTTCTCGCAAAAATATTATAGAGACGTCTTCTAAGGTTCCTGAGGGGATGTCCGATTGGTTGGACTCCCTTGTGTTAATGTGTGTTTCTGTGGTGAATTCTGGGTTTTGTGTGGAGCTTAGGAAACATCACCACCTTTGTAAGAGTAAAGATCAGGAAAGGAACTATGAATTGGTAGCACCTGATTTCGAGGAGAGGGTTTGCTTTCCTGCTCTGACCCGGGGGGGAGCGCCCTTTCTTTTACACTTATGACTATTTTTTTAGCCAGTTGAATAACACTTTTCCTTTTACTTCCTTTGAGACCGATCTGCTGTGGTCGTGTAATGTAGCTCCATCCCAGCTCCATTTGAACTCCTGGGGGTTTATCAAGATCTTTTAGCTTCTTTGCCAAGAGTTGGACGTTACTCCTTCTCAGACTCTTTTCCTTTATCTGTTTGTTTTAACTAAGCCCGAGATTTTTTCAAAAAAGAAAGCCTCATGGGTTTCCTTTAGATCTGCCTAAGGACATAAAGTTTTTTCCATGTACGACTAATGACAAGTCATCATATGCCTATTTTTCAAGCTAATTTCACTTATTTCACTAGTTTTTATGCACTTTCTTGCATTCTAAGTAAGTAATTTGGAATGGAAATGCATGGTTTCTTTGAATCAAACAACCACCATTTAATTGATGCTAAATCATGAGGTTTAAGCTAAATTTAATTGTATTTTAATGATTTATAAACCTTGTGAATTTGGTGATACTTTGATTGGTTGTTTTGATTATTTGTAGGTGAAGAAAATAAGAAAATAAGAAAGTGTGGCTTAAGAAGCGTGACTCAATGAAGAAGAAAGTGTGGCAAAGAAAATAAGGAAGCTTGACGCATGGAAGGTGGAAGCACACTGCTCTCCCCAAGAGCACAATGCTCTCCAAGGGAGCACAACAATAAACCAAGCATGCAAAGCTTCAATGCTCTGCCCTCCCTTGAGAGCGGAGCACAAACTTAAGCCAAAAAACAAGGAAGAGCAAAACATTGCTCTGTTCTCCTTGAGAGCATTATCGGGCTCCATCCAAAACAATTCAAAGAAAAAAGGTTTGCCAATGCTCTCCCCAAGGATCGAACCAAGCACCTAAGGGAGGAAGGGGAGCGCTACTCACAAGGAAAATAAGCCACACTTAGCCAAAATGCCACCTCCAAGGATTGAACACAGCACCTTGAGGAAGCAAGGAGCAAGGCGCTACAAGAAACCAAGGAAACTTGCACCAAAAAGCCACCCAGCAAGTTTCGAACTTGAGACCTCCCCTTGGAAGCACTACTGCTCCGCTCACAAGGAGAGCAGAGTGCTACTCCTTGGTGCAACACACGCATCATGGCACGCACACAAGGGAGCTTGGGCGCGCGCATCACAGCACGGGCAGGGAGGCAAGGCGCGCGCAAGACGCACACTGCTCCGCTCTCCCCAAGAGCAGGGCAGTCCCCTGTTACTTCTCCAAAACCTTGGCACACAAATTGGATCTTCACACAAAGCTTCACTGCTCTGCTCTCCACAAGAGCAGAGCAGCCTCCTGGGAGCAACTTGGGCTAAAATTCAATTAAAAATCCAACTTTCTTCACCAAATTAAAAAGCCCATCCAAATTCTAAAATCCAAGAATAGAAAGTGTATAAATAGAGGCTAGTTTGATTTAGTTAGAATCTTTACCTTCACTTTTATTCTTTCCTAGACTCACTTTGAAATTTTCTTTTTTTCATTTTGGAGCTTTTACTTTTAAATTTAGATCTTAGAGAATTGGGAAGGAGGATTGATCTATCTTCTTCCTTGTTCTTGCTTGAGCACTTTTTATTTTTCTTGCTTTGGATCTTGGGTGGAGAATTGAAGAACTTCTGTTTCAATCTCACCTTGAGATCTCTTGTTTACTTTTTCTGCATAATTGAATTTCAATTTCTGTTTACTACTTCAGCTCTTTTTTTCTTCTGCAATTCACTTTTCCATTCTCCTTTGCAATTGTTCTTGTTGGATCAAGGAAGGATTTGAGATCTAGACTTGATATCTAGTCTCTTCCACTCCTGAGATCTTCAACCATCTTTTAATTTGATGCAATTAAGCACAAGTCATTTTCTGTTTTATGTTTCAAAGCATTCTATCCTTACTTTTTGAGATCTGTTTTAATGCAATTCATCTTCTACTCTTCTATTTAATGCAATTTACTTCTGCTTGTTTAAATTCTGCAATCCCAGTCCCTCAATCCCTTTATCATTCAAGCAATTTATATTTCTTTCACTCTAAGTTACCACAATTTACATTTCTTGCACTTTAAGTTTCAGCCATTTAATTTCTTGTTCTTTAAGATTCGGCACCTTTACTTTCAGTTCTCTTTAATTTTTGCAATTCATCCCTCTCCCTTTACATTTCTTGCAATTTACCTTCTGTCTGCTACAAATCACTCAACCAATACTTGATTCGCTTGGCTAAATCAACCACTAAACTAAAATTGCTCAATCCTTCAATCCCTGTGGGATCGACCTCACTCATGTGAGTTATTATTACTTGATGCGACCCGGTACACTTGTCGGTGAGTTTTGTGTTGGATCATTTTCCACACATCAACGACGAGTCCTTCAGGGACTTCAAGAATTACTTTTTTAAGGTCTGAGTAGTTGAGGGAGTTCGGCCATTTTTTCTAGAAGCAAATGATGAGCCTGCCTTTCTCTTGTGTTAGCAACAGAATGTAGTAGTGTCTCGATATACGTGGGAGATGCTCTATGAGGCCGAGCAGGCCTTTGTAACTGTTTTGGAAGATATTTGGGGGGAACCTCCTCATCTTGACACTAAAAAATTTTTGGGGGACCCGTCCCTTGTCCGAACTGCATTGGGTATTTAAAAATTGATATGTTTTTGTTTTGTTTCTACTTTCGTCTTCTTTTCTGGTTTGTAAACTGTTGTTTTTTTTATTTTTCAGAGATGGCCAAAAATAATGATTTGATGAAGGCCTTTAAGAAGGCGAGGAAGGCTACTGCGGCTCAAAATATCTCGGCCAGGGCGGCTGGGGAGGGATCTTCTCATGCTTTGTCCAAGCCATCGGTACCGAGCTCTCCCGGACCAAGGAGGATGATCCCTACCCCTCGGGTCCACGTGCTTGATCCTCCCCAGGCTTCTGTTACTGTTTCTTCTCCTATAGCCGCTCCTCCTCCAAAAAGACCTCGGACTGTCGAGCCTTTTAATCTAGATGCTCTCAATTTTGATGCGATCGGGTTTGTTGATCAACAAATTGGTCCTTATGGTGTCATGCCTACTGATGATGTATCCATTCTTTGTCACTTGGATTTTATCACTCGGAGTGGCATTAAACTGGCACACATGGGAGCAGCTTTATACCGGCCCGCTCAAGATCTTCCTATCCATGCTACAAAGGCCATTATGGAGGAGGCCAAGTCAGAATTTGATCGGATTAAGGGCTTGAAGGAGGAGCTCGAGGTGAAAGTGGCCAAGTTGGAGAAGGAATTGCAGGGGGAGAAGACTCGGGCTGTTGCTTTGGCGGCTTCTGCCAAGTTGTCTGAAGATATGGCTTTGAAGCATAAGGATAATTATGTTACAACTTATCGGGAGATGATGGGTCTGAGGGAGGAGTTGGAGTCTGCCCGAGCTGATTATGCCGAGCTGCAGGGTCATCTGGTGGGTAGTGTAAATGCTGCTTATGAGAATCTAAGGGATCAAATTCGAGTTCTTGCGCCCGATCTTGACCTTGCTATTTTCAGCTTGGACAACATCGTAAAAGAGGGAAATATAGTTCCAGATGACCCTGATGATGATGAAGTCGACCCTCCTCCTGTACCTGCTACCAAAGCCTCCGTTGCGCCACCTTCTTCAACTCTGGCAGCTGAGGTTGCTGATGTGGTGAAAATTGGCGGATTAAGAATGATTGAAAAAAATGGCGTTGTAAGTACAGTTCTTAACCAATAAAAATCCAATTGTCAATTTAGAAAAGAGTTGTCACAAAATAAGAATTAAAATACTGGGAGTATGGATCCCAGGTCGTCTCCCAACGAGTTGCAGAAAGATGTGCTATTTTATTAATCAGAGGTTTTCCAAAATGGTTTTTAGTTTGATGAACAGGAAATTAAATCAGAGAATTTATGTAATTTAAATAAAAATCTTGACTGGAAAAAGATTAATCGGAAGTTCTATCCTTGTTGGAATTTTCTCAAGATCAATTAATAATTAGTAGTTGTTTCTACTTAGTTAACCCTCAACGAATGAAGGAAAGTCAAGTTAAAAGTCAACTTCTATTCACAAGTCCTAATCCTCTCCCTTGGGAAGGATTAGAGTTAGTGACTAACAAGCCAACCAACAACGAACCAATTACAATTGAACTCTTGAGTATTCTAACTCAAGGTTCTCCTTTTAATCAACTCCCAATCAAGTTGGGAAACTACTCCATTATCATAAATGTAGACTTCACAAAATTAAAAGGGGAAATAAAAAGAGACATGATAAACAATAATCAAAGAGATTAATCAAAAATAAAAATAGTCTTTGTATTAATAAACTCTAAAAATAATCCAATTGTAACTCTGGACAAATTAAGGATATGAAAGAGTAAGTAAAAAGTAAGTAAAAAAAACTAGAATGACTAGTCCCGAAGTTAGACTATTCTCAATGACCAAAGCAAAATCTTCAAGTCCAAAAACTATGAATGTAGAGAAAAACCTAAAGGAAGAGGTAGAATTCTCTCTCTAGATCCAAAACTAAAAACTAGCAATTATGCGGAATCAGCAGTTCCCTTTTGTCTCTGCATGTTCCCTCATGCTAATCTGCGTTTCTGGGCCGAAAGCTGGGTTAAAATGCGGCCCAGAATCTACGCCAGTGATTTCTGCAAATTCTGTAGATCGCGCACGTTACGCGACCGCGTCGTCCATGCGTTCGCGTCATCCAGCATTTTTCGTGCAACGCCTGCGCGTCGTCCACGCATTCGCGTCACTCGTGCAGCTTCCAATCCACGCATTCGCGTCAAGCACGCGAGCGCGTCACTGCGATTTCCTCCATTTCGCGCGGTCGCGTGAGCCATCCGCCCACGTCACTTCTCGCTGGTCATCTCCTCAAATTCTTGTATTTCTTCTATTTTTGCAAGCTTCCTCTCCATTTTCTAAGCCATTCCTGCCCTATGAAGCCTGAAACACTTAACACACAGATCACGACATTGAATGGTATAAAGGAGAATAAAAATATACAATTAAAAGATCTTTAGGAAGCAAGTTTTCAATCATAGAACAATTTTGGGAAGGACTTGTAATATCATGCTAATCATATGAATAAGTGGGTGAAAAACTTGATAAAACCACTCAATTAAACACAATATAAATCATAAAATAATAGTTTATCAACCTCCCCACACTTAAGCATTATCATGTCCTCATGCTTAGTTGAAAGAAATAAATATGAATGAATAGGGACATGTAAGAGTCATGCAATGCAATGCAACCTATATATATGAATGCAACTATATGATTTTGTCTATCTGATTAAAAATAAATGAGTTCTCTAAGACAAAACATAGAGCAGATTCCATTAGTTTAAATCATACAATAAAAGCAAGTAAATTTGTAAGAAGACAACTCGTGAAAGCATGGGACATGGAATCAAGCATTGAACCCTCATTGATGGTGTGTGTGCACTCTAATCTCTCTAGTGTATAGGGTAATCACTCTATCCTTCTCTAATAATGCTTTTTAATTTTTGTTCTTCACCTAACCAATCAACAACATTTAATGTACCAATGCAAACATCATGAGGTCTTTTCAAGGTTGTAATGGGGCTAAGGTAAGGGTAAGGGTATATATGGCTAAGTGAGCTTATAAATTGAATCTTTAATTAACCCAAGCTTTCACCTAATCATATATGTATATTCTATATAACTTCAAATTTCATACCTAGCTACCCAGAATTTCCTTTTCACATTCCATACTCATGCATCAACCTTTATTTTAATTTATCACATGTGCATTGATTGTTGAACTTTAACTTATCATTGGGGTCATTTTGTCCCCTTATTTACTAAATTTATATTTTTTTTGAACATGAAAATAAACATAGCTTATCAATGCACATATATTTTTAATTTTCTTTTATAGTTTCACATGAGTAGGTACCCAAATTCCCATTATTTTATCATGACACATTCCTTTATTAACCTTTGTTCCGACAATCTTTCCATACTCAATTAACACACAATTTCTATCTTAAGCTAACCAAAGATTCAATTGGGATATTTAATTGTTTTTCTACTTAAGGCTAGTAATGTGGTAAAATATAGAACAAGTGGGATTAAAATGGCTCAAAGTGGCTAACAAAGGTAATTTAAAGGGTAGGCTTATTTGGGATAAGTGAGCTAAACTAATAGTGTCCTCAATCATATGCATGCATATAACACATTAACATTGGACATATAGGATAAAACAAAATTCAAATTACAATCATAGAGAAGTAAACACACAAGAATAAAATAGTTATGGTTAAATAATGTAACATGTATTTAGGCTCAAAGTTTCACAGGTTGTGTGTTCTTTAGCTCAAAAAACCATGTTCCAATTACAAGTTCAAACAAATCTAACATAAGGGTTTTTATTTAAATTAGTGAAAAAAATGAAAAATTTGGGTATTAGAAGAAACTTATTATCTTTTCAATCAAGTAGAACATGCAAGCAAATAATCCTATTTCTAAACAATCTATCCTAAAGAAAAACTGACAAAATATCCTACTTTATTGATGTTAAGGAAGAGAAATTACCTCCGGAAGTCAGGTACTAACCGACCTCCCCACACTTAAGGCTTTGCACCGTCCTCGGTGCCATTTGTCAGGAACAAAGGTGGGCTGGTAGCAGTATCTCCACAGTCGGGACCGTCATGGCTCCCTGTGCTGGTAAAAGAAGTGGAGTCCGGAGTGTCTGGGTCTTTGTCAGGTCTGTGGTTGCCTGTGAGTAGCTCCTTGAGGTATTTAAATCGGCACTCGTTGCGGTGCTCTCGTAGCTTCACTTTCTGTTCTTGCCGGTCCAACCTCTCCAATATTTGATGGAGCAGCTGACTTGTTGAAGGTGCTTGTGGTGTTGAAGGAGGAATGTCTGCAGCTTGTTCTGCGGACTGGCTAGTAGTGGCTGTTGGTGGCCTGAGATATTTCCCGTTAGGGATGTACTGATCATCCCGTGGAAGCATGGCTTTGGTGTCCCCAGCTTTGTAGGAGACTCCGGCTGCTGAGACAAGATCTGAGACCAAGGCGGGAAAAGGTAAGTTGCCCACAATTTGTACGTGTCCCATGGCATTTCGGATATGTCTTGATAGGTTCAGAGGCTGGTCTGTAAGGATGCACCATAGTAGAACGGCCATGTCTGCAGTGAAGGAGGACTCATGAGTGCTCGGAAAGACATAATGGGACATAATCTGTGCCCATACGTGACCCTCCAAGGTAAGTACGGAAGCCGATATTCCCTTAGGCCGAGAACGATGGTATCCATAAATCCATCAGCTGCCAGATTGTGCGATAATATTGAGAACAGCGTCCCGGTCAAATTGGTATGTCTGGCGCTTGAGTGCGGCCTCTTGAAATGCATCCAGTCCTTAGTGCAGGGGGAAGATCTAAAGCTCATTGAATGGCCTCTTCTGTAATAGGGACTTGCTTCTGACGGACATAGATAGATTGCAGGGTTGGCAAGTGGAAATTGGACTAGAATTCAACTACCCATGAAATATTAACCCGTCGTGGCTGTCTTTGTAGGAATCCCCAGTGTCTTTGTTCAATTCACGGCTCAACAAATTTAGTAATACGGGTTGGGAGGATAAGAAGGTATTCGTTGTTGTAACTCCTTTCTACCAGGATGGGGAACATCTGCTCACAGTAGCAGTTGGGAAATCGCGTAGTGTCCTTTGCTGGGAAGGCTTTCTCTTTTTCATCGACCTTTATAATCCTGTTAATTCTTTTTGTTGAGGGCTTAACTGCAGTTGAAGATGGCTCTGCCACCAATGCTCTTTTTGTTCCTCTCCTTGCTGGTGGTTTGGGAGTAGCTTTTTCCTTTCCTTTCTTGGTGGCCATCCTGAAAGGAAAAGAGTAAGGATGTTAAACTTCAAGGGTTAGAGCAAAGAAAAGAACGGGAAAGGTGGTAATCAATGCACAGTAAAGAAGAACGACGTTAACACATGGTCATGACTACATGTGAAAAGTCATCAATGGAAATATAGCAAGTGCATATGATGACAGTTAAATGCAAGGTGTTTGTTAACATGCTGGCAAAGGCATGAGTAGCATAGATCAAGCATTCAATGTCCAAGTTAGATTACCAAGTCTGTCAAACTAACAATATATTTGTAATAACATTAATATTTAATTAATAAAATATAAAAAGGGTTTTGTGAAAAGCAATCATTTAGAGTAGTAGATTAAAAAAATCTAAAAATAGTGTACAATGCCATACGGGCGTTTTCACAAACACATAGCATGCATGATAAATAAGGCATTGAAAGTATGAAATTGAACATGCAAGCAACCCTATAAAAATAATATATAATTATCAAACAATTCCTTAACAATCCACAAGCAAAATATAAGAAATAATGACCCAAATAGATTTCCAACACCAATAAAAAAGGGGTTTAAAAAGAAAAAAGAAAAAGAAAACATAGATGATGAAAGGAAAAAGAAAAAGAAGAAAACATAAAAATAAGAATAAGAAAAGAAAAGTAAGGAGGGAAGAAGAAAATAAAAACCTTGATAATGGTGGTGAGAAAAAGGAAGTAGAAAGTGAGAAAGAAGGAAGAAGGAAGAAAGGGGGAGAAATAATAAGGGATAAGAAAAATTAGGATTTGGGGAAGAAAAAGTTAAGATATTTTGGCTGATCTGGATAAGTTGTGCGGTGCAGGCGACGCGGACGCGTGGGTCACGCGTTCACGCGGATAGCGCTTATTTGAATTGACGCGGACGCGTGACATGATTTGTGCTAGTGGCGCGAAGGCAGCCTCGCGTTCGCACAACTCTCTGTGTGAAAACTCGTTTTGCCAAATTTTAGGGTGACGCATTCGCGTGGTTAACGCGATCGCGTGAATGGCCATATTTTGAAAATGACGCGGTCGCGTGTGGCATGCGTTTGCATGGGAGGGCTTGTGCTTCTAGCACGAGTACAGCCCAAGTTCAGTGCATCTTACTGCCATACACCCATTTACGTCGATTGTACAGGGCTACGCGTTCGCGTGAGTGACGTGGACACGTGGGGAGGCTACGTCGCCAACGACGCGAACGCGTTAGTGACGCGGTTGCGTGGGTCAAATTGTGCCAAAGGCACGCCTCAAGCCACGCTCTCGCATGACTCTCTGTAAAATCTCTTTTCTTCCTTGAGGCACATATGACGCGGACGCGTCGGCGACGCTGTCACGTCGCGTGCCCCTTTTTTTTTATGCAATATGCAAATGCAGATGTAAACTATAGGCACTAGTACTGAGATGAGTTATTGAAAAAGGAAATAAAGGAGAGGGAAAGGAACAATCATACCATGGTGAGTTGTCTCCCACCCAGCACTTTGCTTTAACGTCCTTAAGTTGGACGCTCCACTAGCTCAGTCTTCCACTTTGGGTGGATCTTCTAAGAGGAAGATCTCTAGCTCCTGGTTTTTTGCCATCTTTTCGCCATGAAATAACTTCAAGCAATGTCCATTGACCTTTATAAGTTCAGAGCTTGAAGGATGGCTCAAGTGAAAGACTCCGTATGGCTCCGCCCTCTCTACTCGATAGGGACCATCCCATCTGGATCTCAGCTTGCCTGGCATGAGCCGTATTCTGGAGTTGTAAAGGAAGACTAAGTCCCCAGGTTGGAACTCTCTTCTCTTGATGTTCTTATCATGCACAGCTTTCACCTTCTCTTTATACAGCCTGGAGTTTTCATAAGCTTCTAGGCGAAGGTTCTCTAATTCTTATGGTTGCAACTTCTGTTTAGCTTCGACTTTCTCATATCCATGTTGCATTCTTTTACCGCCCATAAGGCTTTGTGTTCTCACAGTGACGCGCTCGCATGCTTGACGCGACCGCATGGATTGGAAGCTGCACGAGTGACGCGAATGCGTGGACGACGCAAACGCGTGGCACGGGAAACCCTGAGTGACGCGAACGCGTGGACGACGCGGTCGCGTGACGTGCGCGATCTGTAAAATTACAGAAGTCACTGGCATAGATTCTGAGCCGCGTTTCAACCATGTTTTTGGCCCAGAAACACAAATTAGAACCAGGGAACATGCAGAGACAAAGAAAATAATTCATTCTGCATGAGTATCCTCTAGCAAAATAATTCATTCAAGAGCTGTTACAGAGGTATCCTCTAGCAAAGAGACTACTGCTCTAACCCAGAGTATATGCGAAATGACCAACTTACTAAAGCAGATGCAGTTGAGTCAACAACAAGCTCAGCCTCCTCCGCCACAGCAAGGCCAACAGTTGGTTCCCCAAAGACTATGCGGGATCTGTGCCGATTATAGTCATTATACTGATGAATATCCGCAACTAAAACAGGAAGACAACACTGTGGTAGCCACTCATAACTTCTATGACCGCCCCAATCAAGGGTACAATCAAGGTGGCAGCTACAACCATGGATGGCAGGATAACTCCAACCAAGGTTGGAGAGATAATTCTAACCAAGGTTGGAGGGACAATCATAACAGAGGAGGCAGAGATAACAATGGAAACCAAATGTGGAATAACAATAACAACTTCAGGCAGCATAATCAGAAACAGGCCTACAGAGCACCTCATCTAAGGCAGCCTCAAGCATCTCAGCAGACCTCTCAGATCACTTATCCTTCTTCATCTTCTAATGATGAGTTACTATAATCTATTGATCGGAGACAGCAGGCCATGGAAAACAACCTTACTTCTACTCTAAATGGTCTGAACTCTACCTTGCAAGCCCTTGTCTCACAGATTGGATCACTGAATAACTCCAACAACCAGTCTTCGAGCTCCAGTGGACTCCCCTCTCAACCACTACCCAACCCAAGGGTGGCATCAATGCCATTACCCTGAGGTCTTGCACCACACTGCAAGAAAGGAATCCGAAGGAACCAAGCCCGCTAGAGCACGACCCAGCTGCGGACACAGTTGAGGTAGAGGATGTTGAAGAAAAAGATGAAGCACAAGGCATGGCTGAAGCAGAAGCAGCCCAACCAAGGAATGCAGAACCCCAGCAAGCTGAAGCTGTAAAAGACACCACTCCTATTCCATTTGCACACCTTGCTAAGAAGCCCAGAAAGCAGATGGAACTCGATCCCAAAATGGTAGAGATCTTCATAAAGGTTGAGGTAACTGTTCCCCTTTTTGATGTTATTCAGCAAGTACCTAAATACGCAAAGTTTCTAAAAGAATTATGCATACATAAAGATAAAATTAATGAACTTGAAACTATTCCTTTAGGTAGTTCTATATCTGCTTTAATGGGGAATATACCTGAAAAATGTAGTGACCTAGGCCCATGCATGGTTAACTGTACCATTAGAGGTGAGATATTTTCTGACTGTATGTGTGATTTAGGAGTGTGCATGAGTATTATGTCTTTGTCTATATATATATAATCCTTTAAGGCTCCCTTCCTTAAAAAGGTCGGCAGCTCGTTTTGTGTTAGCAGATAAAAGCATTATCACAGTGGTTGGAATTGCTGAAGATGTGTTAGTGAGCATTAAGGGGCTCACGTTTCCCATTGACTTCTATATCTTGGAGATGCCCCAAAATGACTCAGAGAGACCTTCGTCAATCCTGCTTGGAAGACCGTTCTTGAAGACTTCAAAATTCAAGCTGGATGCCTTTTCAGGAACCTATTCCTTTGAGGTAGATGGCAGAACAGTGAGCTTCAATCTGGATGAAGCCATGAAGCACCCCCCCCAAAAGATCACTCCATATTCCAATGTGACATCATTGATGAAATTATAGCTGCAACTCACCAGGAAGACATGGAAGAGAATCTCATGGAGTAAGACCCAAGTGTGGGGATGATAAACCACTATTTTATGGTTTATATTGTGTTTTATTGAGTGGTTTTATCAAGCTTTTCACCCACTTATTCATATGATTTGCATGTATTTACAATTCCTTCTTAAAAATATCCTATGATTAATAACTTGCTTCCTAAGGACCTTTTTGTTGTATATCTTTATCCTCCTTCATACCATTCGATGCCGTGATCTGTATGTTAAGTGTTTCATGCTTCATAGGGCAGGAATGGCATAAGGAATGAAGAGGAAGCATGCAAAAATGAAAGGAACACAAGGAAATTGAGGAGATGACCAGCGAGAAGTCACGCGGTCGCATGGCTCACGCGACCGCGCGAAATGAAAGAAATCAGAGTGACGTGTTCGCGTGCCTGACGCAACTGCGCGGATTGGAAGCTGCACTAATGACGCGAATGCGTGGACGACGTGCACGCGTGATACGAAAAATGCTAAGTGACGCGATCGCGTGGACGACGCGGACGCATGATGTGCGTGATCTGCAGAATTACAAAAGTCACTGGCAGAGATTCTGGGCCGCATTTCAACCCAATTTTTGGCCCAGAAACACAGATTAAAGTCAAGGAACCTGCAGAGACTCAACATGCTTATCATAATGCACTTTTCATAGTTTAGATGTAGTTTTTAGTGAGGGAGGTTCTCTCCTCTCTCTTAGGTATTAGGATTAGGATTTTTAGAAATTAGGAATATTTTCATCTTCTTCAATTACAGGTTCAATGTTCCTTTTATTTGTTTTCTCAATTTAGTTTATGGATTTCTATGTTCAACTCAACTTCTTTATTTGGCTATAACTGCCCATGTTACATTTGATATCTTTATCAATTCATGATTTTGAGGTATTTCAGTTTATTATTACTCTCTTTTATTTATGTTAATGTTGCTCCCAATCCGAAGACATTTTTATTCCAGTAGATTTACTTTTCTCCTTTTGGTCTTGGTTAAGAAATCAATAACTCAGGAGTTATTAGACTCAACGTGATCGATAATCGCTATCTTTGCTAATTAGCTTGAACTTCTATAATCCCAATCTTTTTTTAGGAATTAACTAGGATTTGAAGATCAAACTAATTAGTCACTTGACCTCCCCTTGCACTAGCAAAGGTTGACTAAGGAATTAAGATTCAATTTTCATCATCATTGATAAGGATAACTAGGATAGGACTTCCAATTTCTCATACCTTGCCAAAAGTTTATTTTACAGTCATTTATTTATTTTACCTGCCATTTAAATTACTTGTTCCTCATCTTTAAAACCCCGATTTACAATCTTCATAACCAATAATAAGAACATACCTCCCTGCAATTCCTTGAGAAGACGACCCAAGTTTTAAATACTTCAGTTATCAATTTATTTAGGGGTCTGTTACTTGTGACAAACAAAACGTTTATACGAAGGTATTTTCTGTTGGTTTAGAATCTATACTCACAACGCGACTATATTTTTATAAAATTCTTTACTAGCAAAAATCCTAACGTCAAAATGGCACCGTTGCCGGGGAATTGCAAATGTGTGCCTTATTATTGGTTATTGTAAATATTTTTCAAAAAAAATATTTTTCTTTTACTTGTTTATTTGTTTTTTCTCTTCCCTCTTATTTCTGATAGCTATTATGAATTCTCACCCCTCTCGCTTTGAGTTTGGTTCTAATTTTGTTGCAAGAAATGGAAGCTATAACAGGACTATGCATCAAGGTCTAAGTAATCAAAGATGGATGGAGCCACGAAGATCTGATCACCCCTTTAGGCAACAATATCCTCCTAGATATCATGGACAAAGACCATTTTATAATGCATGCCCAACTGATAGATTTGGTGGACCGCCTTGTAACTACCAACAAGCCCCACCCTGTGCTCAGAGACCATCCTCTCGACATAACTTCAAACTACCACAATCACAAGCTTCTTTTCACCATTCACTACCACATGATCCTTATCCACCCCAACGCCAATCCAATTACTCCCAAGAACCACCACCCCCCTATACACCATGTTCACATTCATCGAGCCAAGAATCACAGGTTCGCTTCGAAGAATCAGTAAACCAATTTAATGCAACCCTTCATCAACTAGAGCAAGCAATAAAATCAATTATCTTCCAGACGTTCAGACACTCAATAGACTCCCATGGCTTCATGTGGGGAATCTAATGAAGAACACAGCACAAAAAAGACACTAGAAGCTCCAGTGGACAGCATAGAGCATAACTTTGTACTAGAACAAATAGAGGAAGCTGTCATTGTAGAATAAGAAGAGTTGGTTGAAGATTTAAGAGATGCCGAACCGCCACCTGAATCCAGAGTTATGGAGAATTCCGTTAAGGATGTTACAATTGATGCTAAAGAGGATGTTGCGCAGCCCCCAATGCAGATATCTTATGAAGAACTGGACGGAATAACCCAAGATACAAGTTTCCTTGATGATGATGATCACAAGCCAAGTTCTCTTAGTAACGAACTTGCATCCGCAAGTGAATTTTTTGAGATGGAAGAATCTCCCCCAAGTGAATATGAAGATGATCCAGAGGTCGACTTTTCTCAACCTCCTGTTTATGACTCAAGTGATGAGGAAGATATCAATGACTTTGATCAAGACATGGGTGAAGTTGAAGAAATTTGCAAAGAAGTAGAGGAATTCACTGAAGACCACAAAGGAGTAAAGCTTGCAGAATCACTGGAAACACCTATCCCAAGGCCACTACGACCCGACACAACCTTCAAGTGGGTAAACTCCTTGACCTTTCTCTTCAATTTTCCACTTGAATATGGTTTACTTGAAACAGATGGCCAGCTTAGAGCTCTTTGCGGCTTTAAGAGTAAAAGGAAAATGGCTCATACTCAGAGCTGGTGCACAAGGTTCAATAAGGCTCCACGCTTCAACTTGAAGTGCATGGATTGGTATCATGTTCAATCAAATGGATCTCAGAAAACATTTGGTCATCTTGGTGAGAATACAATTTCTGAGCCGCCCGGATAGAAGAATATAGATCAAGCCAAAGGCAGATTTAAAAGCAAAGTTTGGGATCCTGGAAAATATTCTGATATTCGTCACCCCGGGAGCCTGAGAATTTGTTTGAAGCTGCTCAGAAGCTTCACATGCCTAGTTTGGGACCCCGGAGGCTGTTGGCATTCCAAACATTGGTGGAGATTTTTAGATGAATACAAGCACAAGCCACCATAGCAGGAAACTCATCAAAAGTCCAACTTAAGAACTTTAACTAAAAGTGCTAGGTGGGAGACAACCCACCATGGTATGATCTTTTCTTTTTCAATTATAATTTTTCTCTAGTTTTGTTTGTTTTTGAATTTTATTTTATTTTATTTCATTGACC
This sequence comes from Arachis stenosperma, assembly GCF_014773155.1. Taxonomy (NCBI): domain Eukaryota; kingdom Viridiplantae; phylum Streptophyta; class Magnoliopsida; order Fabales; family Fabaceae; genus Arachis; species Arachis stenosperma. Next base: position 129,509,890 of record NC_080385.1, on the reverse strand, counting down.
CTGGAATTATTCATAACATCCGCATTAGCATTGCATTCTACATTTTTGCATAAAAAAAACACGCACGCGACGCGTAAGCGTCGCCGACGCGTCCGCGTCGCATGTGCATTCGGAAGAAAAGAAATTGCACAGAGAGTCACGCGAGAGTGTGGCTGGAGGCATGCCTTTGGCACAAATCATTCCACGCGACCGCGTCGCTAACGCGTTCGCATCCCATGGGAAACATGCCTCCTACGCGTTCGCGTCACCCACGCAGACGCGTGACCTGAAATTCGACGTAAGAAAGGGTGCACGGCCGAAAGTTGTGCTGGAGTGGAGCTAGTTTGGTGCTGAACGTGCAAGCCTTACCACGCGGACGCATGGCTGACGCGTCTGCGTCACATCCCTATAATGGCCACTCACGCGATCACGTCGACGTGCAAGCCTTACCACGCGGACGCATGGCTGACGCGTCTGCGTCACATCCCTATAATGGCCACTCACGTGATCGCGTCGACCACGCGACCACGTCACCCTAGAAATTGGCAATAATGAATTTTTGAACAGAGAGTTGTGCGAGCGCGAGGCTGCCCTCGTGCCAGTAGCACAAAATGCGTCACGCGTCCGCATGACCGACGCGACCACGTCGATTAATTTTAGCGCAAGTCGTGCGACCGCGTCCCCAACGCGTCCGCGTTGCTTGCACCGCACAGCTGAACCTAAATTGCCAAAATATCTTATCTTTTCTTCCCCAATCCTAATTTTTCCTCCCTCCTTTCTTCCTTACTTCTCTCTTCCCTTCTTTCCCTTCTCATTCTTCTTATCTTTCATTTTATTTTACTTAATTTATTTGCATATTTCATTCATTGTATTTTAATTTAGTGCATATTTTTCTTTTCTTTTCTAAATTCATTATTTTTTCTTTGGTGTTGATTTTCTTATTTAACTGTTGCATCTTCTCTTGAATCATTTTGGGTGCTTAGTGACTTATTTTATTCTGGTTAGGTAATATTATTTAAATCAATGCCAATCTTTTATACCTGTACTACTTTTACATTGACATGAATTTATATTATCTCTCCTTACCCACACCCTCTTCCCTATTGTTGCAAATTTTTGCACTCTTGATTTGCCATATGCTTCTACTATTTTTTCGCTTGCATGTTGTAGCTACCATGTAATTGAGACCCTTTTTATCTGACATTAACATCCATATTTTATTTGTTTTCTATCTTTATTTTTGGGTTACTTTTCTTCTTTTCTCTCTTCTTTCAGGATGGCCACCACGAAGGGAGAGGAAAAACTTCTTACTGGGGAGACGAACAAGTTCATCTGCTCAATCTTTGAAGAAAAGCATCAGTTGGAACAGCCCGTCCACCTGCACATCTTAGCATGCACCGAGGACAGTATAATCTTTAAGTGTGGGAGGTCAATACCGATCTCCATGGGTTAGTTATTTTCTGACCCAACACCAATGTTTAAACTTCTCTGTAGTTAGTTCTTGCATTTGCATGTTTGATTGCATTATAGTTAGATTTTGTGCATATTTTACCACCACTTGGTTGAAGTAATAAATTTCTTTTCAAGACTTTATTTTATAATATTTCACTAATTTAAATTAAAAATTAAAATTTTCTATGTGTTAAATTTGTTTGAAGTTGTATTTGGAACATGATTTTTGAGCCAAAGAACATACAACCTGTGAGATTTGAGCTTATTTACATGGTTACACTATTTAACCATAAATATTTTGTTCTTGTGTGTTTTCTTCTCTATAACTGCAATCTTTGCTTTGTTCCATTCTATATGTCCATTATTTAGTGTATTTACATGCTTGCATATTATTGAGGCCATATTTGATTATTAACTCACTTATCCCAATTAAAGCCTACCCTTTTATGTCACCCTTGTTAGCCACCTTGAGCTCTTTAATCCCCTTTTTGTTTTATAACCACATTCCTAGCCTTAAGCAAAAAAACAAATTAAAAATCCCAAGTTGAATCCTTGGTTAGCCTAGGATAGAAATTGTGTGTCAACTAAGTGTGGAGAAATTTATGGGAACATGGGATGATAGGAAAAAGGTATTAAAGTGAATAAATTATTTGAAATTTGGGAGCATGCTCATGTGAAATCAAAATAATTAAAACACCATGTGCATTGATATATTATTCTTATGTTTCAAAAAACAAAAGAAAAAAGAAATTCATTAAGTAATTAAATAAGGGGACAAAAATTACCCCAATGCAAAAAAATTAAAGAATCAATGCACATGGGATAAAATCAAAAATATAATTGGTGCATGAGTATGTAACACACAAGTGGGAAAATTGGGCAGCTAGGCAAGATTTCTAGATTATATAGAGTATGTATATGTTAGGTGACATCTTAGACTAATCGAGGGTTCAATTATTAGCTCACTTAGCCTTATATATGTACCCTTACCCTTACCTTAGCCCCATTACAACCTTGAAAAAGACCTCATGATGTTTGTATGTATACATTAAATATTTGTTGATTGGTTAGATGAAGAACAAAGTTTAGAAAGCATGATTAAAGAAGAATAGAGTGATTACCCTATACACTAGAGAGGCTAGAGTGAGACATACACTACCAGTGAGGGTTCAATGCTTGATTCTATGTTCCCTGTTTTCATGAGCTATCTTCTTCTTGCAAGTTATTTGTATTGTATTTTGTGATTTGAATTAGTGAAATTCAGTTCATATTTATTCTTGAAAGATTTATTTACTTTTTCACTAAGTAGGTAGAATCAATTTAGCATGTAGTTGCATTCACATTCATAGGTTGCATTGCATGAGTCTTGCCTTTTCCTACTCATTTATTTAGTCTCCTTGAGTTTAGCATGAGGACATGCTAATGTTTAAGTGTGAGGAGGTTGATAAACTACTATTTTATGGTTTATATTGTGTTTTATTGAGTGGTTTTATCAAGCTTTTCACCCACTTATTCATATGATTTTCATGTATTTACAATTCCTTCCTAAAAATATCCTATGATTAATAACTTGCTTCCTAAGGACCTTTTTGTTGTATATTTTTATCCTCCTTCGTACCATTCGATGCCGTGATCTGTATGTTAAGTGTTTCAGGCTTCATAGGGCAGGAATGGCGTAAGGAATGAAGAGGAAGCATGCAAAAATGGAAGGAACACAAGGAAATTGAGGAGATGACCAGTGAGAAGTCACGCGGTCGCATGGCTCACGCGACCGCATGAAATGGAAGAAATCAGAGTGACGCGTTCGCGTGCCTGACGTGACCGCGTAGATTGGAAGCTGCATGGTGGACGAAATTGTGATCCATGTTCTTTTGTACTTGTATGAAATCATTATTATGGCATCGGTTGTTTTCACAACTCCGTTCAACTAACCAGCAAGTGTACTGGGTCATCCAAGTAATAAACCTTACGCGAGTAAGGGTCGATTCCACAGAGATTGTTGGTATGAAGCAAGCTATGGTCACCTTGTAAATCTCAGTTAGGCAGATTAAACCAATTGATTATGGATTTTCTAAAATAAATAATAAACAAAAAATAAAAAGGGATAGAATACTTATGCAGATTCATTGGTGGGAATTTCAGGTAAGCGAATGGAGATACTGTGTGCTTAAGGACGCCTGCTATCCTCCTGCTTCAACTCAATCCTTCTTACTCCTTTACATGGCAAGCTGTTTATAGGGGTTCACCGTTCGACGATGGCTACTTTCAATCCTCTCGGGAAAATGGTCCTCTGCGGCTGTCACTCGCATGGCTAATCGTCTGGAGGCATCACCTGGCCGAAGGCTACATCCCATCCTCGCAGTGAAAACTACGCTCACGCGCTCTGTCACAGCACGGCTAATCACTGGTTGGTTCCCGCGCCTACTGGAATAGAATCCCTTGATTCTTTTGCGTCTGTCACTAACGCCCAGCACTTGCGAGTCTGAAGCACATCACAGTCATTCATTACCGGAATCCTACTCGAAATACCACAGACAAGGTTAGACCTTCCGGATTCCCAGGATCCTACTCGGAATACCACAGACAAGGTGAGACTTTCCGGATCCTCATAAATGCCGCCATCTATCTAGCTTATACCACGAAGATTCTGTTGGGGAATCTAAGAGATACACATTCAAGCTCTGTTGCATGTAGAACGGAAGTGGTTGTCAATCACGCGCGTTCATAAGTGAGAATGATAATGAGGGTCATATAATCATCACATTCATCATGTTCTTGGGTACGAATGAATATCTTGGAATAAGAATAAGAGAGATTTGAATAAAAGAAAATAGAATTGCATTAATACTTGAGGTACAGCAGAGCTCCACACCCTTAATCTATGGTGTGCAGAAACTCCACCGTTGAAAATACATAAGTAAAAGGTTCAGGCATGGCCAAATGGCCAGCCCCCTTAAACGTGATCAATAGCCTCTTAGGATGAAGAATAAAACAAAACTGAGACCAAAGATGTCTAATACATTAATAAATCATCCTATTTATAATAAACTAGCTCCTAGGGTTTACATGAGTAAGTAATTGATGCATAAATCCACTTCCGGGGCCCACTTGGTGTATGTTTGGGCTGAGCTTGATCAATCCACGAGCTGAGACTTCTCTTGGAGTTGAACTCCGAGTTATGACGTGTTTTGGGCGTTCAACTCCGGATCATGACGTTTTTCTGGCGTTTAACTCCAGACAGCAGCATGAACTTGGCGTTCAACGCCAAGTTACGTCGTCAATTTCCGAATAAAGTATGAACTATTATATATTGCTGGAAAGCCCTGGATGTCTACTTTCCAACGCCGTTAAGAGCGCGCCAATTGGAGTTCTGTAGCTCCAGAAAATCCATGTCGAGTGCAGGGAGGTCAGATTCCAACAGCATCAGCAGTCCTTTTGTCAGCCTTTTTCAGAGTTTTGCTCAAATCCCTCAATTTCAGTCAGAATTTACCTGAAATCACAGAAAAACACACAAACTCATAGTAAAGTCCAGAAATGTGAATTTAACATAAAAACTAATGAAAACATCCCTAAAAGTAGCTTGAACTTACTAAAAACTACCTAAAAATAATGCCAAAAAGCGTATAAATTATCCGCTCATCACAACACCAAACTTAAATTGTTGCTTGTCCCCAAGCAACTGAAAATAAAATGGGATAAAAAGAAGAGAATATACTATAAATTCCAGAATATCAATGAATATTAATTATAATTAGATGAGCGGGACTTGTAGCTTTTTGCTTCTGAACAGTTTTGGCATCTCACTTTTTCCTTTGAAGTTTAGAATGATTGGCTTCTCTAGGAACTTAGAATTTCGGATAGTGTTATTGACTTTCCTAGTTAAGCATGTTGATTCTTGAACACAGCTACTTATGAGTCTTGGCTGTGGCCCTAAGCACTTTGTTTTCCAGTATTACCACCGGATACATCAATGCCGCAGACACATAACTGGGTGAACCTTTTCAGATTGTGACTCAGCTTTGCTAGAGTCCCCAGTTAGTGGTGTCCAGAGCTCTTAAGCATACTCTTTTGCCTTGGATCACGACTTTAACCACTTAGTCTCAAGCTTTTCACTTGGACCTTCATGACACAAGCACATGGTTAGGGACAGCTTGATTTAGCCGCTTAGGCCTGGATTTTATTTCCTTGGGCCCTCCTATCCATTGATGCTCAAAGTCTTGGATCCTTTTCACCCTTGCCTTTTGGTTTTAAGGGCTCGTGGCTTTTTCTATTGCTCCTTCTTTTTTTTTCATTCACTGCTTTTTCTTGCTTCAAGAATCAATTTCATGATTTTTCAAATCATCAATAACATTTCTCTTTGTTCATCATTCTTTCAAGAGCCAACAATTTTAACATTCATAAACAACAAGATCAAAAGACATATGCACTGTTCAAGCATTCATTCAGAAAACAAAAAGTATTGTCACCACATCAATATAATTAAACTAAATTCAAGAGCTATTTTCGAAATTTATGTACTTCTTGTTCTTTTGAATTAAAACATTTTTCTTTTAAGAGAAGTGAAGGATTAATGGAATTTATTCATAGCTTTAAGGCATGGTTACATACTAATGATCATGAAATAAAGACACAAAACATAGATAAACACAATATTAAAAACCGAAAAACAGAAAGAAATAAAGAACAAGGAATGAATCCACCTCTAGTGGCGTCTTCTTCTTGAAGGACCAATGATGTTCTTTAGCTCTTCTATGTCCCTTCCTTGCCTTTGTTGCTCCTCCCTCATTGCTCTTTGATCTTCTCTTATTTCTTGGAGAATGATGGAGTGCTCATGATGTTCCACCCTTAATTGTTCCACATTGTGGCCTAAATCTTCTAAGGAGGTGTTGAGTTGCTCCCAATAGTTGTTGGGAGGAAAGTGCATCCCTTGAGGCATCTCAGGGATTTCTTGATGATGAGCTTCCTCATGCACCTCTTGAGAACCGTGAGGGGCTTCTCTTACTTGCTCCATTCTCTTCTTGGTGATGGGCTTATCCTCTTCAATAGAGATGTCTCCTTCTATGATAACTCAAGCTGAGTAACATAGATGGCAAATAAGGTGAGGAAAAGCTAGCCGTGCCATAGGTGAGGGCTTGTCGGCTATTTTGTAGATTTCATTGGAGATGACCTCATGAACTTCTACTTCCTCTCCAATCATGATGCCATGAATCATGATGGCCCGATCCACAGTCACTTCAGATCGGTTGCTAGTAGGAATGATGGAGCGTTGAATGAACTCCAACCATCCTCTAGCTATAGGCTTGAGGTCCAGTCTTCTTAGTTGGACTGGCTTGCCTTTGGAGTCTCTCTTCCATTGAGCTCCTTCCACACAAATGTCCATAAGGACTTGGTCCAACCTTTGATCAAAGTTGACCCTTCTAGTGTAGGGGCGTTCATCTCCTTGCATCATGGGCAAGTGAAACGCCAACCTTACATTTTCCGGACTGAAATCCAAGTATTTCCCCCGAACCATTGTGAGATAGTTCTTTGGACTCGGGTTCATACCTTGATCATGGTTCCTAGTGATCCATGCATTGGCATAGAACTCTTGAACCATTAAGATTCCGACTTGTTGCATGGGGTTGGTTAAGACTTCCCAACCTCTTTTTTGGACTTCATGTCGGATCTCCGGATACTCATTCTTTTTGAGCTTGAAAGGGACCTCAGGGATCACCTTCTTCTTTGCCACAACATCATAGAAGTGGTCTTGATGGCTCTTGGAGATGAATCTTTCCATCTCCCATGACTCGGAGGTGGAAGCTTTTGTCTTCCCTTTTCCTTTTCTAGAGGATACTCCGGCCTTAGGTGCCATTGGTAATGGAAAAACAAAAAAAAAAGCTTATGCTTTTACCACACCAAACTTAAAATATTGCTCGCCCTCAAGTAATAAAAGAAAGAAGAGAAGAAGAAGAAGAAGAAAATATGGTAGAGAGGGAGAGAGGTAGGTTCGGCTTAGGTGAAGAAGGAGGGGTTGTGTTGTGTGAAAATGAAGTAGAATGGAAGGGTATTTATAGGGAAAAGGGGGGGAGGTATGTTCGGCCATTTGGGTGGGAATGGGAGGGAAATTGGTTTGAATTTTTGAAGGTAGGTGGGGTTTATGGGGAAGAGTGGATGGATATGAGTGGTGAATGGGGTAATTGGGAAGAGGAATTGAGGTGATTGGTGAAAGGTGTTGGGAAGTGTGACATGGGGAAGAGTGAATTTGGATTAGGAGAGTGTGATTAGGATTAAAAGGTAAGGTAGGAATATGTTAGGTGGGGATCCTGTGGGGTCCACAGATCCTGAGGTGATCCTGTGGGGTCCACAGATCCTGAGGAGTCAAGGAATTCCATCCCTGCACCAATTAGGCATGTAAAATGCCTTCGTGCATCATTCTGGCGTTTAAACGCCCATTGGTGCACATTCTGGGCGTTCAACGCCCATGTAAAGCATGTTTCTGGCGTTGAACGCCAGTTTCATGCTTGTTACTGGCGTTCAGCGCCAGTTTTTCCTCTCTGGGCACATTCCTGGCGTTCAGCGCCAGAATGTTGCTTGTTTCTAGCGTTCAGCGCCAGAATGGTGCTCTGTTCTGGCGTTGAACGCCAGCCAGATGCATCTTACTGGCGTTGAACGCCAGCCCATGCGTCCTCCAGGGTGAAAATTTTTTCTTCTGCTGTTTTTGATTCTGTTTTTAATTTTTATGATTTTTTCGTGACTCCTCATGATCATGTACCTAATAAAACACAAAATGACAATAAAATAGTATAAAATAGAAATTAGATAAATAAAATTGGGTTGCCTCCCAACAAGCGCTTCTTTAATGTCAATAGCTTGACAATGGCTCTCATGGAGCCACAAGGTGATCAGGTCAATGTTGTATAGTTGTCCACACCAAACTTAGAGTTTGGATATGGGATCTTAACACCAAACTTAGAGTTTGGTTGTGGCCTCACAACACCAAACTTAGAGTTTGACTGTGTGGGCTCTTCTTGACTCTAAACTGAGAGAAGCTCTTCATGCTTACTCTCTTTTGTCACAGAGGAATGGCCATGTGCCTTAAACACAAGGTAGTCCCCATTCAATTGAAGGACTAATTCACCTCTGTTGACATCTATCACAGCTCCTACTGTGGCTAGGAAAGGTCTTCCAAGGATGATGCAATCATCCTCTTCCTTCCTAGTGTCTAAGATTATGAAATCAGCAGGGATGTAAAGGCCTTCAACCTTTACTAGCACGTCCTCTACTATTCCATAGGCTTGTCTCAATGACTTGTCTGCCAGTTGTAATGAGAACAAGGCAGGTTGTACCTCAATGATCCCCAGCTTCTCCATTACAGAGAGTGGCATTAGATTTATCCCTGACCCCAGATCACACAGAGCTTTTTCAAAGATCATGGTGCCTATGGTACAAGGTATTAAGAACTTGCCAGGATCTTGTTTCTTTTGAGGTAGAATTTTCTGAATCCAAGTATCCAGTTCATTAATGAGCAAGGGAGGTTCACTTTCCCAAGTCTCATTACCAAACAATTTGGCATTCAGCTTCATGATAGCTCCTAAATATTGAGCAACTTACTCTCCAGTTACATCTTCATCCTCTTCAGAGGATGAATAGTCTTCAGAGCTCATGAATGGCAGAAGGAGATTCAATAGAATCTCTATGGTCTCTGTATGAGCCTCAGATTCCTCTGGATCCTTAATAGAAAACTCCTTCTTGCTTGAGGGACGTCCCAGGAGGTCTTTCTCACTAGGATTTTCGTCCTCCTCCTCCTTTGTGCATTCGGCCATATTGACTATGTCAATGGCTTTGCACTCTCCTTTTGGATTCTCTTTTGTATTGCTTGGGAGAGTACTGGGAGGAGTTTCAATGACTTTCTTACTCAGCTGGCCCACTTGTGCCTCCAGATTTCTGATGGAGGATCTTGTTTCACTCATGAAACTGAAGGTGGCCTTTGACAGATCAGAGACTACATTGGCTAAATTAGAGGTGTTTTGTTTAGAATTTTCTGTCTGTTGCTGAGAAGATGATGGATATGGCTTGTTATTGCCCAGCCTATTACGTCCACCATTGTTAAAACCTTGTTGAGGTTTTTGTTGATCCTTCCATGAGAAATTTGGATGATTTCTCCATGATGAGTTATAGGTGTTTCCATAAGGTTCACCCATGTAATTAACCTCTGCCATGGCAGGGTTCTCAGGATCATAAGCTTCTTCAGAAGCTGCCTCTCTAGTACTGTTGGATGCATGTTGCCATCCATTCAGATTTTGAGAGATCATGTTGACTTGTTGAGTTAACACTTTGTTCTGTGCCAGTATGGCATTCAGAGCATCAATTTCAAGAACTCCTTTCTTCTGAGGTATCCCATTATTCACAGAATTCCTCTCAGACGTGTACATGAACTGGTTGTTTGCAACCATGTCAATGAGTTCTTGAGCCTCTTCAGGCGTTTTCTTCAGGTGAATAGATCCACCTGCAGAATGGTCCAATGACATTTTCGAAAATTCAGAGAGACCATAATAGAATATATCTAATATGGTCCATTCTGAAAACATGTCAGATGGACATCTTTTGGCCAGCTGCTTGTATCTTTCCCAAGCTTCATAGAGGGATTCACCATCTTTTTGTTTGAAGGTTTGAACATCCACTCTCAGCTTGCTCAGCTTTTGAGGAGGAAAGAATTTATCCAAGAAGGCAGTGACTAGCTTATCCCATGAGTCCAGGCTATCCTTAGGTTGTGAATCCAACCATATTCTAGCTCTGTCTCTTATAGCAAAAGGGAAAAGCATGAGTCTGTAGACTTCAGGATCAACTCCATTTGTCTTTACAGTCTCACATATCTGTAAGAATTCAGTTAAAAACTGATAAGGATCTTCAGATGGAAGTCCATAAAACTTGCAGTTTTGTTGCATTAATGCAACTAGCTGAGGTTTCAGCTCAAAGTTATTGGCTCCAATGGCAGGAATGGAGATGCTTCTTCCATCAAACTTGGACGTTGGCTTTGTGAAGTCACCAAGCATTTTCCTTGCATTATTATTATTTTCGATTGCCATCTCCTTCTCTTGTTCGAAAATTTCTAAAAGGTTGCTTCTGGATTGTTGTAATTTAGCTTCTCTTAATTTTCTCTTCAAAGTCCTTTCAGGTTCTGGATTAATTTCAACAAGAGTGCCTTTATCCCTGTTCCTGCTCATATGAAAGAGAAGAAAACAAGAAAAGAAAGAGGAATCCTCTATGTCACAGTATAGAGATTCCTTTATGTTAGTAGAAAAAGGAAGGGGTAGAAGAATGAAGAAGGAGGTTCGGATTTTTGGATGAAGAGAGGTGGAGAGAAGTGTTAGTAATTAAATAATTAAATAGAAGAAGAAAAGAGAAGAAAAATTTCGAAAATAATTTTGAAAAAGAGGTTAGTGATTTTCAAAAATTAGAGATAAATTGTAATTAAAATTAAAGTTTAAACAATTAATTAATTGAAAAGAATTTTTGAAAAAGGAAGAGGTATTTTCGAAAATTGAAGAGGGAAAAGTAGTTAGGTGGTTTTGAAAAAAGATAAGAGACAAACAAAAAGTTAGTTAGTTGATTGAAAAAGATTTGAAATCAAATTTTAAAAAGATAAGAGGAAAAAAAATTGGATAAGATATTTTGAAATCAAATTTTGAAAATTATAAATTTTTTGAAAAAGATCAAATAAAAGATAAAAAGATTTAATTCAAAAATTTTGAAATTATTTACTTCTCTAACAAGAAACTACAAGATAAGATTCTAGAACTTAAAGATTGAACATTTCTTAACAAGAAAGTAACAAACTTCAAATTTTTGAACCAATCACATTAATTATTAGTGAATTTTCGAAAATATGATATAAAGATAAGAAAAAGATTTTTTGAAAAATAATTTTTAAAATTTTTGAAAATAATAAAAAAAATGAAAAAGATATGATTTTTGAAAAAGATTTTGAAAAGATAAGATTTTTAAAATTGAAATTTTGACTTGACTTGTAAGAAACAACCAATTTTGAAAATTTTTGACCAAGTCAATCCCAAAATTTCGAAATTTTGGAGGGAAATAAGGAAAAGATATTTTTTTATTTTTGAATTTTTTTAATTATGAGAGAGAAAAACAACAAAAATACTCAATGCATGAAATTTTTAGATCAAAACAATGAATGCATGCAAGAATGCTATGAATGTCAAGATGAACACCAAGAACACTTTGAAGATCATGATGAACATCAAGAACATAATTTTGAAAAATTTTTGATGCAAAGAAAATATGCAAGACACCAAACTTAGAAATCTTTAATGCATGGACTCTAACAAACAAAAAATGCATATGAAAAACAACAAACAACACAAAACAAGAAAACATCAAGATCAAACAAGAGGACTTATCAAGAACAACTTGAAGATCATGAAGAACACTATGAATGCATGGGATTTTCGAAAAAAAATGCAAGAAAAATTTTTTTAAAGCATGCAATTGACACCAAAATTAAAAATTGACTCAATACTCAAACAAGAAGCACAAAATATTTTTTGATTTTTATGATTTTCTAAATTTTTTTTTGGATTTTTATTAATTTTTTCGAAAATATTTTTGAAAAAAAAACGAAAAAGAAAAGAAAAATTTTGAAAAAGTTTTTGAAAAGAAAATTACCTAATCTGAGCAACAAGATGAACCGTCAGTTGTCCATACTCGAACAATCCCCGGCAACGGCGCCAAAAACTTGGTGGACGAAATTGTGATCCATGTTCTTTTGTACTTGTATGAAATCATTATTATGGCATCGGTTGTTTTCACAACTCCGTTCAACTAACCAGCAAGTGTACTGTGTCGTCCAAGTAATAAACCTTACGCGAGTAAGGGTCGATCCCACAGAGATTGTTGGTATGAAGCAAGCTATGGTCACCTTGTAAATCTCAGTTAGGCAGATTAAACCAATTGATTATGGATTTTCTAAAATAAATAATAAACAGAAAATAAAAAGGGATAGAATACTTATGCAGATTCATTGGTGGGAATTTCAGATAAGCGAATGGAGATACTGTGTGCTTAAGGACGCCTGCTATCCTCCTGCTTCAACTCAATCCTTCTTACTCCTTTCCATGGCAAGCTGTTTATAGGGGTTCACCGTTCGACGATGGCTACTTTCAATCCTCTCGGGAAAATGGTTCTCTGCGGCTGTCACTCGCATGGCTAATCGTCTGGAGGCATCACCTGGCCGAAGGCTACATCCCATCCTCGCAGTGAAAACTACGCTCACGCGCTCTGTCACAGCACGGCTAATCATTGGTTGGTTCCCGCGCCTACTGGAATAGAATCCCTTGATTCTTTTGCGTCTGTCACTAACGCCCAGCACTTGCGAGTCTGAAGCACATCACAGTCATTCATTACCGGAATCCTACTCGAAATACCACAGACAAGGTTAGACCTTCCGGATTCCCAGGATCCTACTCGGAATACCACAGACAAGGTGAGACTTTCCGGATCCTCATAAATGCCGCCATCTATCTAGCTTATACCACGAAGATTCTGTTGGGGAATCTAAGAGATACACATTCAAGCTCTGTTGCATGTAGAACGGAAGTGGTTGTCAATCACGCGCGTTCATAAGTGAGAATGATAATGAGGGTCATATAATCATCACATTCATCATGTTCTTGGGTACGAATGAATATCTTGGAATAAGAATAAGAGAGATTTGAATAAAAGAAAATAGAATTGCATTAATACTTGAGGTACAGCAGAGCTCCACACCCTTAATCTATGGTGTGCAGAAACTCCACCGTTGAAAATACATAAGTAAAAGGTTCATGCATGGCCAAATGGCCAGCCCCCTTAAACGTGATCAATAGCCTCTTAAGATGAAGAATAAAACAAAACTAAGACCAAAGATGTCTAATACATTAATAAATCATCCTATTTATAATAAACTAGCTCCTAGGGTTTACATGAGTAAGTAATTGATGCATAAATCCACTTCCGGGGCCCACTCGGTGTATGCTTGGGCTGAGCTTGATCAATCCACGAGCTGAGGCTTCTCTTGGAGTTGAACTCCGAGTTATGACGTGTTTTGGGCGTTCAACTCCGGATCATGACGTTTTTCTGGCGTTTAACTCCAGACAGCAGCATGAACTTGGCATTCAACGCCAAGTTACGTCATCAATTTCCGAATAAAGTATGGACTATTATATATTGCTGGAAAGCCCTAGATGTCTACTTTCCAACGCCGTTAAGAGCGCGCCAATTGGAGTTCTGTAGCTCCAGAAAATTCATGTCGAGTGCAGGGAGGTCAGATTCCAACAGCATCAGCAGTCCTTTTGTCAGCCTTTTTCAGAGTTTTGCTCAAATCCCTCAATTTCAGTCAGAATTTACCTGAAATCACAGAAAAACACACAAACTCATAGTAAAGTCCAGAAATGTGAATTTAACATAAAAACTAATGAAAACATCCCTAAAAGTAGCTTGAACTTACTAAAAACTACATAAAAATAATGCCAAAAAGCGTATAAATTATCCGCTCATCACTGCACGAACGACGCGAATGCGTGGACAATGCGCACGCGTGATACGAAAAATGCTAAGTGACGCGATCGCGTGGACGACGCGGACGCGTGACATGTGACGTGCGCGATCTGCAGAATTACAAAAGTCACTGGCAGAGATTCTGGGCCGCATTTCAACCCAATTTTTGGCCCAGAAACATAGATTAAAGTCAGGAAACATGCAGAGACTCAACATGCTTATCATAATGCACTTTTCATAGTTTAGATGTAGTTTTTAGTGAGGGAGGTTCTCTCCTCTCTCTTAGGTATTAGGATTAGGATTTTTAGAAATCAGAAATATTTTCATCTTCTTCAATTACAGGTTCAATGTTCCTTTTATTTGTTTTCTCAATTTAGTTTATGGATTTCTATGTTCAACTCAACTTCTTTATTAGGCTATAACTGCCCATGTTACATTTGATATCTTTATCAATTCATGATTTTGAGGTATTTCAGTTTATTATTACTCTCTTTTTTTTATGTTACTGTTGCTCCCAATCCGAAGACATTTTTATTCCAGTAGATTTACTTTTCTCCTTTTGGTCATGGTTAAGAAATCAGTAACTCAGGAGTTATTAGACTCAACGTGATCGATAATTGCTATCTTTGCTAATTAGCTTGAACTTCTATAATCCCAATCTTTTTCTAGGAATTAACTAGGATTTGAAGATCAAACTAATTAGTCACTTGACCTCCCCTTGCACTAGCAAAGGTTAACTAAGTGGAATTAAGATTCAATTTTCATCATCATTGATAAGGATAACTAGGATAACTAAGTGGAATTAAGATTCAATTTTCATCATCATTGATAAGGATAACTAGGATAGGACTTCCAATTTCTCATACCTTGCCAAAAGTTTATTTTACAGTCATTTATTTATTTTACCTGCCATTTAAATTACTTGTTCCTTATCTTTAAAACCCCGATTTACAATCTTCATAACCAATAATAAGAACATACCTCCCTGCAATTCCATGAGAAGACGACCCGAGGTTTAAATACTTTGGTTATCAATTTATTTAGGGGTTTGTTACTTGTGACAACCTAAACGTTTGTACGAAGGAATTTTCTGTTTGTTTAGAATCTATACTCACAACGCGACTATATTTTTATAAAATTCTTTACTAGCAAAAATCCTAACGTCAGGGGACACCCTCTGAACATACTGAAGATTCATTACCATTTTCACCAGCCCCAGATAATCTAGAACCAAACCATGAGCGGAAAATGGAATTAAAGCCCTTTCCTCCACACCTCAAGTATGCATACCTTGAGGACAAGCAGAAGTTTCTAGTTATCATTGCAAGGGAGCTCACTTCCCAACAAGAAGAACAACTGCTTAGTGTATTGAGGACGCATAAGAAAGCAATTGGATGGAGCTTGGTGGATATAGTAGGCATCAGCCCTAAAGTTTGTGAACATAGAATATTCTTAGAAGAAGGAGCAAAGCCTGTCCGTCAACCTCAGAGAAGATAGAATCCCACCATCTTAGAAGTTGTCAAGAAGGAAGTAACCAGAATACTTGAAGCAGATATCATTTATCCCATTTCAGATAGTAAATGGATCAGTCCAGTACAAGTGGTGCCCAAGAAGTCTGAAGTCACAACAATAAGGAATGAGCAAGGAGAACTTCTGACAACCAGAGTGCAGAACGCATGGAGAGTTTGCATTGACTACAGGCGTCTCAACCAAGCCACTCGCAAGGATCATTATCCCTTGCCATTCATTGATCAGATGCTTGATCGCCTGTCAGGTAAATCTCGTTACTGCTTTCTAGATGGTTATACAGGTTATTTTCAGATCCATATAGCTCCTGAAGATCAGGAAAAGACTACTTTTACATGTCCTTTTGGGACTTATGCTTATAAAAGAATGCCCTTTGGCTTATGTAATGCACCAGCTACTTTCCAAAGGTGTATGATGAGTCTTTTCTCTAATCTTATTGAGACCTGTATAGAAGTTTTTATGGATGACTTTAGCGTATATGGTGATTCATTTAACCTCTGCTTGGATAGTTTATCTAGAGTTTTGGACAGGTGTGTTAGTTCAAACCTTATTTTAAATTTTGAAAAGTGTCATTTTATGATAAAACAGGGAATTGTTCTAGAACATGTTGTTTCGGATATTGGTATATCTGTAGACCCAGCAAAGGTGGATGTTATTTCTAGTTTACTTTACCCCTCCTCTGTGAGGGAAGTCCGTTCGTTCCTTGGCTACGCAGGTTTTTACAGGAGATTCATTAAGGACTTCAGTAAGGTAGCACTACCCTTATCTAGACTACTGCAGAAAGACATTGAGTTCGAGTTCAGTGAGGATTGCAAACAAGCGTTTGATAAACGGAAGACCGCCCTAACTCAAGCTCCGATTGTGACGGGACCAGACTAGAGCCAACCATTTGAAATCATGTGTGACGCCTCCAATCATGCAGTAGGAGCAGCACTAGCTCAGCATGAAGGTAACGACCCTTTTATAATAGCTTATGCATCTAAGACTTTAGATGCTTCTCAATCTACTTACACTACTACTGAAAAAGAGCTTCTAGCTATTGTTTTCGCTCTGGATAAATTCCGAGCTTATTTACTTGGTACTAAGGTAATAGTGTACTCAGACCATGCAGCTCTAAAGTATTTATTAGCTAAAAAGGAGTCTAAACCAAGGCTAATACGTTGGATGCTGCTGCTACAAGAATTTGATTTGGAAATTAAAGATAGAAGTGGTAACCAAAATTTAGTGGCTGACCACTTGAGTCGCCTTGAGCATGTTAAAGATGACTCTGTTCCTATCAATGATAATTTCCCATTTGATAGCTTACAGGCAGTATCTAATATAGTTCCTTGGTATGCACCTGTAGCTAATTATCTAGTTAGCCACACCTTTCCTCCCAATTTTACTAAGCATCAGAGAGACAAACTGAAAAGCGAGTCCAAATACTATGTGTGGGATGATCCATATCTATGGAGGTGTGGTGCTGACCAGGTATTTAGACGGTGTGTACCTCAATCAGAATTCCAGTCTATTTTAGAGGCATGCCACTCATCTAAGAGTGTAGAACATTTTGGCCCTCAATAAACTGCTAGAAAAGTTTTAGACTGTGGATTCTGGTGGCCTACTCTTTTTAAAGATGCTACTGACCTTTGTAAATCTTGTCCTCCATGCCAAAGATTTGGTAATATATCCCGGAGGGATGAAATGCCTCAACAAATTATGCTTTTCTGTGAAATTTTTATGTTTGGGGCATTGACTTTAAGGGTCCATTTCCAAATTCTAATGGCCACCTTTATATACTGTTAGCTGTAGATTATATTTCTAAATGGGTGGAAGTAATTCCTACCCGTACTGATGATGCTAACACTGTTGTTTCCTTTGTTAGAAACCATATTATTTGTCGCTTTAGATCACCACGAGCAATCGTGAGCGATCAAGGCACTCACTTTTATAACAGGAGACTAACATGTTTACTAAAGAAGCATGGATAATTCATAAAGTATCAACAACCTATCACCCCCAGACTAATGGGCAAGCAGATGTGTCTAACAGAGAGATAAAGTGCATACTGCAAAAGATAGTCAAGCCTCATAGAAAGGACTGGAGCACCAAGCTCCAAGATGCGCTTTGGGCATATCAGACAGCATACAAGACACCAATTGGGATGAGTCCTTTCCGCTTAGTTTATGGAAAGGCCTGTCATCTCCCAGTTGAGTTAGAACACAAGGCCTTCTGGGCGGTAAAGGAATGCAACATGGACTATGAGAGAGCTGGAGCTGAACGGAAGTTGCAACTGCAAGAATTAGAGAACCTTCGCCTAGAAGCTTATGAAAACTCCAAGCTGTATAAAGAGAAGGTGAAGGCTGTGCATGACAAGAACATCAAGAGAAGAGAATTCCAACCTGGGGACTTAGTCCTCCTTTACAACTCCAGAATGCGGCTTATGCCAGGCAAGCTGAGATCCAGATGGGACGGTCCCTATCGAGTAGAGAGGGCAGAACCATACGGAGTCTTTCACTTGAGCCATCCTTCAAGCTCTGAACTTATTAAAGTCAATGGACAGCGCTTGAAGTTATTCCATGGCGAGAAGATGGCAAAAAACCAGGAACAAGAGATCTTCCTCTTGGATGATCCGCCTACAGCAGAAGACTGAGCTAGTGGAGCGTCCAACTTAAGGACGTTAAAGCAAAGTGTTGGGTGGGACACAATCCACCATGGTATGATCGTTCTTTCCCCTCTCCTTAATTTCCTTCATCAATAACTCTTCTCAGTACTAATGCCTATATTTTGCATCTCATCCGCATATTGCATATTGCATATATAAATATAAAAAAAGGGATTAAGGCATGCGACGCGCCAGCGTCGCTGACGCGCTCGTGTCATAGTGCCTTTGCAACAATGAAGAAAAAAATAGAGAGTTACACATGAGTGTGGCTAGAGGCGTGCCCCTGGCACCAATTGACCCACGCGACCGCGTGGATGACGCAATCGCGTCATTAGTAAAATGGCCTCCCCACGCGTCCGCGTCAACCACACGAACGCGTGGCCCTACAATTCGACGTAAAAGGGTGTATGGCAGTGAGTTGCGCTGGAGCTGGGTTGAACCTGTGCTAGCCACACAAGCCCTACCGTGTGAACGCGTGCCCCACGCATCCGCGCCGTTTTCATAATTTGGCCATCGACACGATCGCGTCAACCACGAACCGCGTCACCCTAAAATTTGGCAAAACATGTTTCACACAGAGAGTTGTGCGAGCGTGAAGCTGCCCTCGCGCCACTAGCGCAAACATGTCACGCGTCCGCATGACCGACGTGTCCGCGTCACCTCATTCAAGGGTTCTCCACGCGACCGCGTGACATACGCGTCTGCGTCGCTTGCGCCGCCCAACTCATTCAAATCTGCCAGATTATCTTATCTTTTCTTACCCCAATCCTACTTTTCCCCCTTCTTCCTTTTCCCTTCTTCCTCCCTTCTGCTCCCTCTTTCTCACCACCATTATCAAGGTTTTTTTTTCTCTTCTTCCCTCCCTACTTTTTCATTCTTCTTCTTATTTTCATGTTTTCTTTTTCTTTCTCTTCTACTTTCCCTTTCCATTTTTTCTTTTTCTTTCTTTCTCCTCCTATTGGTATTGGAGATTTATTTGGGTCATTATTTTTATATGTTACTTGTGGATTGTTTAGGACTTATTTAACAGTTATATATTATTATTATAAGGTTACTTGCATGTTCAATTTAATACTTTCCTTACCTTATTTAACATGCATGCTATGTGTTTGTGAAAACGCCCATATAGCATTGTGCACTATTTTTAGATTTCTTTTAATCTACTACTCTAAATGCTTGCTTTTCACAATACCTTTTTCTATTTTATTAATTTTTATATAATTGTTATTAGAAGCATATTGTTAGTTTGGAAGACTTGGTAATCTAACTTGGACATTGAATGCTTGATCTATGCTACTCATGCCCTTGCCGGCATGCCAATAAACACCTTGCATTTAACTGTCATCACATGCACTTGCTATATTTCTGTTGTTGATTTTTCACATGTAGTAATGACCATGTGTTAACATCATTATTCCTTAATGTGCATTGATTACCACCTTTCCCATTCTTTTCCTTGCTATAACCCTTGACGTTTTAACATACCTTCTCTTTTCTTTTTTTAGGATGGCCACCAAGAAAGGCAAGGAGAAAGCTACCTCCAAATCAACAGCAAGGAGAGGAACAAAAAGACCATTAGTGGCGGAGCCATCTTCAACTGCAGTAAAGCCCTCAACAAAAAAAACAAGAGGATTATAAAGGTTGAGGAAAAAGAGAAAGCCTTCCCAGCAAAGGACACTGCCTGATTTCCCAACCGCTACTGTGAGCAGATGTTCCCAATCCTGGCAGCAAGGAATTACAACAACGAACACCTTCTTATCCTTCCACCTTGTATTGCCGAATTTGTTGAGTCGTGAATTGCACAGAGACACTGGGGATTCCTACAGAGACAGCCACGTCAGGTTAATCTTTCTTGGGTAGTTGAGTTCTACTCCAATTTCCACCTGCCAACCCTGTAATCTGTCTATATCTGTCAGAAGCAAGTCCCCATTACAGAAAAGGCCATTCAGCGAGCCTTAGATCTACCCACTGCTTCAGAAGGACTGGACGCTTTTCAAGAAGCCGCAATTCAAGTGCCAGACATACAAATTTGACTGGGACGATGTTCTCAGAGTTATCGCATAACCTGGCAGCATATGGATTTTTGGATACCATCGTTCTCGTCTTAAGGGGATATCGGCTTCCGCTCTCACCTTGGAAGCTCACATATGGGCACAGATTATGTCTCATTACGTCTTTTCGAGCACTCATGAGTCCTCCTTTACTGCAGACATGGCCGTTCTACTTTGGTGCATCCTCACAGACCAGCTTCTAAATCTATCAAGACACATCCGGAATGCCATGGGACACGTGCAAATTGCGGGGAACCTACCTTTTCCCGCCTTGGTCTCAGATCTTGTCTCAGCAGCCGGAGTCTCCTACAGAGCTGGGGACACCAAAGCCATACTTCCACAGGATGACCAATACGTCCCTAACGGGAGATATCTCAGGCCACCACCAGCCAGTCCGCAGAACATGCTGCAGACATTCCACCTTCTACTAGTCAGCTGCTGCATCAAATACTGGAGAGGTTGGACCGGCAATACCAGAAAGTGAAGCTACGAGAGCACCACAACTAGCGCCGACTCAAATACCTCAAGGAGCTATTCACAGGCAACCACAGACCTGACGAGGACCCAGGCACTCCGGACTCCACTTCTTTTACCAGCACAGGGAGCCATGACGGTCCCGACTATGGAGATACTGCCACTAGCCCACCCTTGTTCCTGACAGATGCCACCGAGGATGGTGTAAAGCCTTAAGTGTGGGGAGGTCGGTCAGTACCTGACTTCCGGAGGTAATTCTTTCCCCTAACACCAATTTCTTTTTCTTTAGAATAGGATAGATCGCATAGTAGTAGGTTAATTGTATGCATGTTCTACCTGATTGAAAAGATAATAAGTTTCTTTTAAGGCCCTAATTTTTTTGAAAAATTTCACTAATTTAAATGAAAACCTTCATGTTAAATTTGTTTGAAGTTGTAATTGGAACATGGTTTTTGAACTAGCAAACACACAACCCGTGAAACTTTGAGCCTAAATACATGGATACATTATTTAACCATAAATATTTTTCTTGTGTGTTTACTTCTCTTTGATTGTAATCTGAATTTTGTTTTATCCTATATGTCCAACATTAATGTGTTATACGCATGCATATGATTGAGGCCATTGTTTGTTTAGTTCACGTATCCCAAATAAGCCTACCCTTTTAATTACCTTTGTTAACCATTTTGAGCCGTTTTTAATCCTATTTGTTCTACATTTTACCACATTACTAGCTTTAAGCAGAAAAACAATTGAGAATCCCAATTGAATCTTTGGTTAGCTTAAGATAGAATTTGTGTGTTAACTGAGTATGGGAAAATTGTGGGAATAAAGGGTAATAGGGGAATATGTCATGATAAAATAAGGGGAATTTGGGTACCTATTCATGTGAAACCATAAAAGAAAGATTAAAAATTTATGTGCATTGAAAAGCTATGTTAAAATATATATATATATATATATATATATATATATATATATATATATATTATATCTTTATTTTAGTGAATAAGGGGACAAAATCACCCCAATGATAAGTCAGAGTTCAATAATCAATGCACATGTGATAAAATTAAAATAAAGGTTGATGCATGAGTATGGAATGTGAAAAGGAAATTTTGGGTAGCTAAGTATGAATGTTGAAATTATATAGATTATATGTATGTTAGGTGAAAGCTCGAGTTAATTAAAGATTCAATGTATAAGCTCACTTAGCCATATGTAGACCCTCACCCTTACTTTAGCCCCATTACAACCGTGAAAAGACCTCATGATGTTTGCATTGGCACTTTAAAATTGTTGATTGGTTAGGTGAAAAATAAAAATTTGAAAGCATGATTAGAGAAGGATAGAGTGACTACCCCATATACTAGAAAAGATTAGAGTGCACATGCACCAGCAGTAAGGGTTCAATGCCCGATCCTGTGTTCCCTGCTTTCACGAGCTATCTTCTTACAAATTTACGTGCTTTTACTGTATGATTTGAATTAGTGGAATCTACCCCATGTTTTGTCTTAGAGAACTTATCTATTTTTAATCATATAGACAAAATCATATAGTTTCATTCATGTATATATAGGTTGCATTGCATTGCATGAGTCTCACATGTCCCTATTCATTTAGATTTGTCTTCTTCAACTAAGTATGAGGACATGCTAATGTTTAAGTGTGGGGAGGTTGATAAACCATTATTTTATGATTTATATTGTGTTTAATTGAGCGGTTTTATCAAGTCTTCACCCACTTATTCATATAATTTGTATGTATTTACAATTCCTTCCTGAAAATGTTCCATGATTGAAAACTTGCCTCCTAAAGACCTTTTAATTGTATATTTTTATTTTCCTTTGTACCATTCGATGCCGTGATCTGTGTGTTAAGTGTTCCAGGCTTCATAGGGCAGGAATGGCGTAAGGAATGGAAAGGAAGCTTGCAAAAATGGAAGGAACACAAGGAAATGAGGAGATGACCAGCGAGAAGTGACGTGGGCGCATGGCTCACGCGACCGCGCGAAATGGAGGAAATCACAGTGACGCGCTCGCATGCCTGACGCGACCACATGGATTGGAAGCTGCACGAGTGACGCGAATGCGTGGACGATGCGCACGCGTGGCACGGAAAACGCTGAGTGACACAAACGCGTGGACGACACAGTCGCGTGATGTGCGCGATCTGCAGAATTATAGAAGGTATAGATTCTGGGCCGCGTTTCAACCCAGTTTTTGGCCCAGAAACACAGATTAGAGCCAGGAAACATGTAGAGACAAAGAAAATAATTCATTCCGCATAATTTCTAGTTTTTAGATCTGATTCTACTTCTTCCCTAGGTTTTTTTCTCTTTACATTCATAATTTAGGATTTGAAGATTTTTGGCTTTGGCTTTTGAGAAGAGTCTACCTCTGGAACTGGTCATTATAGTTTGTTATTTACTTTTCATTTACTCTTCCATATTCTTAAATTGTTCAGAGTTGACATTGGATTATTTTTAGAGTTCATTAATACAAGACTATTTTTTATTTTTAATTAATCTCTTTGATTATTGTTTATTATGCCTTTTTTTATTTTCCCCATTAATTTTGTGAAGTCTACATTTATGATGATGGAGTAGTTTCCCAACTTGATTGGGAGTTGATTAAAAGGAGAACCTTGAGTTGGAATACTCAAGAGTTCAATTGTAATTGGTTCATTGTTGGTTGGCTTGTTAGTCACTAACTCTAATCCTTTCCAAGGGAGAGGATTAGGGCTTGTGAATAGAAGTTGACTTTTAATTTGACTTTCCTTCATTCGTTGAGGGTTAACTAAATGAAAACAATGACTAATTATTAATCGATCTTGACAAAATTCCAACAAGGATAGAACTTCCAATTAATCTTCTCTGGGTCAAGATTTTTATTTAAATCATATAAATTCTCTAATTTAATTTTCTGTTCATCAAACTCAAAACCCATTTGGAAAACCTCTGATTGATAAAATAGCACATTTTCCTACAACTCGTTAGGAGACGACCTGGGACTCATACTCCCAGTATTTTATTTCTAAAATTTGTGACAACTCTTTTCTAAATTGATAAGTGGATTTTCACTGGTTAAGAACTGTACTTGTAATGCCATTTTTCTAATTAATTTTTAATCTGCCAATTTCCGCCTACGTCATGATCCAAAGTGACAAATAATATAGTTTCTAACAAAGGAAACAACAGTGTTAGCATCATCAGTACAGGTTGGAATTGCTTCCACCCATTTAGAAACATAATCTACAGTTAACAGTATATAAAGGTGACAATTAGAATTTGAAAATGGACCCATGAAGTCAATGCCCCAAACATAAAAAATTTCACAAAAAAGCAGAATTTGTTGAGGCATTTCATCCCTCTTGGATATAGTACCAACTCTTTGGCAAGGAGAACAAGATTTACAAAGGTCAGCAGCATCTTTAAAAAGAGTAGGCCACCAGAATCCACAGTCTAAAACTTTTTTAGCTGTTCGTTGAGGTCTAAAATGTCCTCCACTTCAGATGAGTGGCAGGTCTCTAAAATGGACTGAAATTCTGATTGAGGCACACACCGTCTAATTACCTGGTCAGCACCACACCTCTATAGATATGGATCATCGCATATATAATATTTGGACTCGCTTTTCAGCTTGTCTCTCTGATGCTTAGTAAAATCGGGAGGAAAAGTGTGGCTAACTAGATAATTAGCTACAGGTGCATACCAAGGAACTACATCAGATACTGCCTGTAAGCTATCAAATGGGAAAGTATCATTGATAGGAATGGAGTCATCTTTAATATGCTCAAGGTGACTCAAGTGGTCTGCCACTAAATTTTGGTTACCACTCATATTTTTAATTTTTAAATCAAATTCTTACAGCAGTAGCATCCAACATATTAGCCTTGGTTTAGACTCCTTTTTAGCTAATAAATATTTTAGAGCTGCATGGTCTGAGTACAATACTACCTTAGTACCAAGTAAATAGGCTTGTAATTTATCTAGAGCAAAAATAATAGCTAGAAGCTTTTTTTTAGTAGTAGTGTAATTAGATTGAGCAGCATCTAAAGTCTTAGATGTATAAGCAATTACAAAAGATCGTTACCTTCATGCTGAGCTAGTGCTGCTTCTACTGCATGATTGGAGGCATCACACATGATTTCAAATGGTTGACTCCAGTCTGGTCCCCTCACAATCGGAGCTTGAGTCAGGGCGGTCTTCAGCTTATCAAATGCTTGTTTGCAATCCTCACTGAACTTGAACTCAATGTCTTTCTGCAGTAGTCTGGATAAGGGTAGTGCTACCTTACTGAAGTCCTTAATGAATCTCCTGTAAAAACCTACATGGCGAAGGAACGAACGGACTTCCCTCACAGAGGAGGGATAAGGTAAACTAGAAATAACATCCACCTTTGCTGGGTCTACAGAAATACCAATATCAAAAACAACATGTCCTAGAACAATACCCTATTTTACCATAAAATGACACTTTTCGAAATTTAAAACAAGGTTTGAACTAACACACCTGTCCAATACTCTAGATAAACTATCCAAGCAAAGGCTAAATGAATCACCATATACGCTAAAGTCATCCATAAAAACTTCCATACAGGTCTCAATGAGATCACAGAAAAGACTCATCATGCACCTTTAGAAAGTAGCTAGTGCATTGCATAAGCCAAAGGGCATTCTCTTATAAGAATAGGTCCCAAAAGGACATGTAAAAGTAGTCTTTTCTTGATCTTCAAGAGCTATATGGATTTGAAAATAACCTGTATAACCATCTAAAAAGCATTAATGAGATTTACCTGCCAGGCGATCAAGCATCTAATCAATGAATGGCAAGGGGTAATGATCCTTGCGAGTGGCTTGGTTGAGACACCTGTAGTCAATGCAGACTCTCGATGCGTTCTGCACTCTGGTTGTCAGAAGTTCTCCCTGCTCATTTCTTATTGTTGTAACTCCAGACTTCTTGGGCACCACTTGCACTGGGCTGACCCATTCGCTATCTGAAATGGGGTAAATGATATCTGCTTCAAGTAGTCTGGTTACTTCCTTCTTGACAACTTCTAAGATGGTTGGATTCAATCTTCTCTAAGGTTGATGGACAGGCTTTGCTCCTTCTTCTAAGAATATTCTATGTTCATAATCTTGAGGGCTGATGCCTACTATATCCGCCAAGCAACACCTAATTGTTTTCTTATGCGTCATCAATACACTAAGCAGTTGTTCTTCTTGTTGGGAGGTGAGCTCCCTTGCAATGATAATTGGAAACCTCTGCTTGTCCTCAAGGTAAGCATACTTGAGGTGTGGACGAAGGGGCTTTAATTCCATTTTCTGCTCATGGCTTGGCTCTGGGTCATCTGGGGCTGGTGAAAATGGTAACGGATCTTCAGTATGTTCAGAGGTTGTCCCCACACTTGGATCTTGCTCCAGGTGACTCTCTTCCATTTTCTCCTAGTGAGTTACAGCTATAATTTCATCAATGATGTCGCATTGGAATATGGAGTGATCTTCCGGGGGATGCTTCACGAAAAGGCATCCAGCTTGAACTTCGAATTCTTCAAAAACGGTCTTCCAAGTAGGATTGACGAAGGCTTTCCTGAGTCATTTTGGGGCATCTCCAAGATATAGAAGTCAATGGGAAACATGAGTCCCTTAATGCTCACTAACACATTTTCCACAATTCCAACCACTGTAATAATGCTTTTATCTACTAACACAAAACGAGTTGCCGACCTTTTTAAGGGAGGGAGCCTTAAAGCATTATATATAGACAAGGGCATAATACTCACGCACGCTCCTAAATCACACATACAATCAGAAAATATCACACCTCCAATGGTACAGTTAACCATACATGGGCCTGGATCACTATATTTTTCAGGTATATTTCCCATTAAAGCATATATAGAACTACCTAAAGGAATAATTTCTAATTCATTAATTTTATCTTTATGTATACACAATTCCTTTAGAAACTTTACATATTTAGGTACTTGTTGAATAACATCAAAAAGGGAAACAGTTACCTCAACCTTTTTGAAGATTTCTCCCATTTTGGGATCAAGTTCCATCTGCTTTCTGGCTTTCTTAGCAAGGTGTGGAAATGGTATAGGAGTGGTGTCTCTTACAGCTTCAGCTTGCTGGGGTTCTGCATTCCTTGGTTGGGCTGCTTCTGCCTCAGCCATGCCTTGTGCTTCATCTTCTTCTTCAACATTCTCTACCTCAACCATGTCTTCAGCTGGGGCGTGTTCTAGTGGGCTTGGCTCCTCAGGATTCCTCCCTTGTCGTGTGGTTCTAGACCTCAAGGTAATGGCATTGATGCCACCTTTGGGGTTGGGTAATGGTTGAGAGGAGATTCCACTGGAGCTCGAAGGCTGGTTGTTTGAGTTATTTAGTGATCCAATCTGTGAGACAAGAGCTTTCAAGGTAGAGTTCAGACCATTTAGAGTAGAAGTAAGGTTGTTTTCCATGGCCTGCTGTCTCCGATCAATAGATTGTAATAACTTATCATTAGAAGATGAAAAGGGATAAGTGATCTGAGGGGTCTACTGAGATGCTTGAGGCTGCCTTAGATGAGGTGCTCTGTAGGCCTGATTCTGATTCTGCTGCCTGATGTTGTTATTGTTATTCCACCTCTGGTTTCCATTGTTATCTCTGCCTCCTTTGTTATGATTGTCCCTCCAATCCTGGTTAGAATTATCTCTCCAACCTTGGTTGGAATTGTCCTACCATCCATGGTTGTAGCTACCACCTTGATTGTATCGTTGATTGGGGCGGTCATAGAAGTTATGAGTGGCTGCCACAGTGTTGTCTTCCTGTTGGAGCTGCGGACATTCATCAGTATAATGACTATAATTAGCACAGATCCCGCATACTCTTTGTGGAACTAACTGTTGGCTTTGTTGTGGTGGAGAAGGCTGAGCTTGCTGAGCTTGTTGTTGACTCAACTGCATCTGCTTTAGTAAGTTGGTCATTTCACATACACTCTGAGTTAGAAAAATAGTCTCTTTACTAGAGGATACCTCTACAACAACTTTTGAGTGGCTTTGCCTCTGCCTGTGATTCCTAGTGGATTCAGCTAAGTCGCTAATCAATTGCCATGCTTCATCAGTGGTCTTGTACTTTTTCATAGACCCATTGCTAGCACCTTCCAATGTGGTCTTATCTTAAGGCTTCATGCCCTGTGTGAAGTAGCCGAGCAACACTAACTTCTCAATCATGTGGTGGGGACATGCTTCTAGAAGATTGTTGAAGCGCTCCCAATATTCGTGGAGAGTCTCGGATTCGCCTTGAACAATCATGGAAATTTCCTTCCTCAATCTATTAGTAACTTCAACTGGAAAGAATTTTTCCAAAAATTTCCTTCTAAGCGTATCCCAATTAGCAACAGTCACTCTAGGTTGGGCGTAGTACCACTCTCTCGCCTTTCCCTCAAGAGAGAACGGGAAGACTTTAAACAGAATAGAAGTTTCATCTGCACCATCACACCTGACAGTAGAATAGGCTGCCTGGAAATCCCTATGGTGCTTGATAGGCTCTTGAACAGGTAAGCCATGAAACTTAGGCATCAAATTGAGTAGTGCAGTCTTTAGTTCAAAATCTGCAGCCACCGCTAGGTGATGTGCTTGATACGGTTGCAGTGTAAAGTTAAGGGCTCCAGCTTCCTGGATAGTAACTCTCCTAGGTGCGGCCATGTCACCTGCACGTAAATCAACCAAATCAGTAGAAAGGGAGCTTGTTTCTTCCTTAAGTGACGTTTCAGATTCGTCGTCGGAGAGGACTAACCAACGCCGAGCTTGCCTTATGCGTGAAATAGTTCTTTCAATCTCAAGATCAAATATTGCCAAGCTTGGATCAGGAAGTGAACGCGTCATTCAATGAAAGAAACATGCAGCTCATAGTAGCAAAATAAAAAGAAAAATGCAAATAAATAAATTCTAATCAATAAATTAGCACTATATTGCAACTCCCCGGCAACGGTGCCAAAAATTGACGTGGCGGAAATTGGCGGATTAAGAATGATTGAGAAAAATGGCGTTGTAAGTACAGTTCTTAACCAACAAAAATCCACTTGTCAATTTAGAAAAGAGTTGTCACAAAATTAGAATTAAAATACTGGGAGTATGAGTCCCAGGTCATCTCCCAACGAGTTGCAGAAAGATGTGCTATTTTATTAATCAGAGGTTTTCCAAAATGGTTTTGAGTTTGATGAATAGGAAATTAAATCAGAGAATTTATGTAATTTAAATAAAAATCTTGACTGGGAGAAGATTAATCGGAAGTTCTATCCTTGTTGGAATTTTCTCAAGATCAATTAATAATTAGTAGTTGTTTCTACTTAGCTAACCCTCAACGAATGAAGGAAAGTCAAGTTAAAAGTCAACTTCTATTCACAAGTCCTAATCCTCTCCCTTGGGAAGGATTAGAGTTAGTGACTAACAAGCCAACCAACAACGAACCAATTACAATTGAACTCTTGAGTATTCTAACTCAAGGTTCTCCTTTTAATCAACTCCCAATCAAGTTGGGAAACTACTCCATTATCATAAATGTAGACTTCACAAAATTAAAAGGGGAAATAAAAAGAGACATGATAAATAATAATCAAAAAGATTAATCAAAAATAAAAATAGTCTTTGTATTAATAAACTCTAAAAATAATCCAATTGTAACTCTGGACAAATTAAGGATATGAAAGAGTAAGTAAAAAGTAAGTAAACAAACTAGAATGACCAGTCCCGGAGGTAGACTCTTCTCAATGACCAAAGCAAAATCTTCAAATCCTAAAACTATGAATGTAGAGAAAAACCTAGAGGAAGAGGTAGAATTCTCTCTCTAGATCCAAAACTAAAAACTAGCAATTATGCGAAATCAGCTGTTCTCTTTTGTCTCTGCATGTTCCCTCATGCTAATCTGCGTTTCTGGGCTGAAAGCTGGGTTAAAATGTGGCCCAGAATCCACGTCAGTAATTTCTGCAAATTCTACAGATCGCACACGTCACGCGACCGCGTCGTTCATGCGTTCGCGTCATCCATCATTTTCCGTGCAACGCGTGCGCGTCGTCTACGCATTCGCGTCACTCGTGCAACTTCCAATCCACGCGTTCGCGTCAGGCATGCGAGCACGTCACTGCGATTTCCTCCATTTCACGCGGTCGCATGAGCCATGCGCCCGCGTCACTTCTCACTGGTCATCTCCTCAAATTCTTGTGTTCCTTCCATTTTTGCAAGCTTCCTCTCCATTTTCTAAGTCATTCCTGCCCTATGAAGCCTGAAACACTTAACACATAGATCACGTCATCGAATGGTATAAAGGAGAATAAAAATATACAATTAAAAGATCTTTAGGAAGCAAGTTTTCAATCATAGAACAATTTTGGGAAGGACTTGTAATATCATGCTAATCATATGAATAAGTGGGTGAAAGACTTGATAAAACCACTCAATTAAACACAATATAAATCATAAAATAATGGTTTATCAGTTGCTCAGCCTGAGTCTGATCCAGATGTCCAGATTCTGAACCAAGATGATGGGACGGTTGATGCAGTTCCTCTTCAGACTCGTCCTCCTTCACCCCGGGATGCTACAACTGGGAAGTCCTTGGATCCTCTATGATTGCCTCTTAGTGTATTTGTGTGTAGCCCGGCTTGTGGGCTTTAAACTCTTTTTATTTTGTAGTTATATGGTTCTGACTTCTGAATGCTTTTAGTTTCTTTTCTATTAGCAACTTTATTTTTTGAAAAAACAAAGGTAGTTTTTCAGGCTTTTTTGGGGTTGACTTCAAGTGGCCTCTTGAGTCCAGTTATTATTATAACCTTGTTTCTTGTGTGATATGCTTGTCTGCATCTGTCTGGTACCATTTTGGGATGTTGGAGCCTTGTTGTCCTACCTCTTGTGATTGCTTCTGTATTGTGCCTTGATTTTGAGGTTGTGGATGTTTGGGTCTAACTTGTATGTCGACTTTCCTACTTCTATCTGAAGTTATTTTTAGTAATCCGCTTGGTTTGGACCTTTGTTAGGTCTTTCTTAGGGATCACTTTTATAACTTTGTTTGCGGGGGGCCAACTTCATCACGTCGGCATCTTCTAAGTTATTTCTGGTAATCCTCTTTTTTTGGACCTTTGTCGGGTCTCTTTTAGGGATTACTTTTTATAACTTTTTGGTTTTGGGGCCGACTTCTTTATGCCGGTCCCTTACAAGTTACTTTTAGTAATCCTCTTTCTTGGACCTTTGTCAGGTCTCTTTCAGGGATTACTTTTTATAACTTTTCGATTTTGGGGCTGACTTCTTTACGTCAGTCCCTTATAAGTTATTAGTAATCCTTTTTCTTGGACCTTTGTCAGGTCTCTTTCAGGGATTACTTTTTATAACTTTTTGGTTTTGGGGCAGACTTCTTTACGTCGGTCCCTTATAAATTATTTTTAGCAATCCTCTTTCTTGGACCTTTGTCAGGTCTCTTTCAGGGATTACTTTTTATAACTTTTCGGTTTTGGGGCCGACTTTTTTACGTCGGTCCCTTATAAGTTATTTTTAGCAATCCTCTTTTTTAGGGCTGTGAAGGCAATTACACAACCACCAAGACTTGGACTCAAGGAAGTGAAGGCAATTGACAAAAACACCAAGAAGAGGATTGTGACCAAGATATCAAGGACAATATTCAAGAAAAGGTCAACTGCAAATAATCCTCCCCCTGATCAAGCAAGCAAGATCAATCAAGCCATTTACAAAAGGAAGCTTGCTGAGAGGAAACCAAGACAGGGGATAATAGCTGAAACTTCTCCTTCCTTGAAGTCATTCCTCTTAACCAATTGGAAGAAGAGGAAGAAAGTGAAGAACAACATGTCAAGCTAATGACACTAAAAGAGCACTTGTTGGGAGGTAACCCAACCGTAGGTAACATTTCTTCTCTGCTTTGTTTTCTTTTTGTGGTTTGTTTAAATTTCAATAAATTGGCATATGATTACATTCTAAGTTTGGTGTTGCCTTGCAACAAATTGTTTTCAATCTTTTTGGATGATTGCATCAAATCAAAAATGAAGTGACGCACCAAGATTCTAAGTCTGGTGTGCCACTTATTTTTCTATGCAATTCATTCAAGCAACACCACTTGTTTACATAATCATAATGCCGCTGCAGTGTTATTTTTTTAGTTAGACAATTTTAGTTTTATTGATTGTTTTAGTCATTTCCTTGTTTTTAATGCTTTCTTTTATTAACTGTGTTTGTTAATACATCACCCAAACATCCTTACTCATGATAGATTCTTCACTTGGTGATTGTATTCAACAAATAACAGTTTCTATTGTTTAGTTTTAGTTCAAATAAATTCACATATGGTTGCATTCTAAGTTTGGTGTTGCTATGCAACAAAATTTGGTTCCAATGCTTACTAGATACTTGCATTAATTTCAAGTGAAAGTGTCACACTAAGTTTGGTGTGCCACTTATTTTTTATGCAATGTATCATGCACACCCTTTTATGTTTGCAATCAAAATGTCTTTGTCTCTTGTGCCTTGATTGTTATCTTTCATTTTGCTTGCTTAAAACACATATGCTACTAACATTTCATTGTGTAAGACACTCATGATCCATCTTAGCCCCATAGCCATTGTTCTAATTGTTGCTTGAGGATGAGCAAGCACTCTAAGTTGGCAAGGGAAATGGAAGAATTGGAGAAAAAGGACAACAATAATGAAGATGAACTACAAAGTTGTAAAGTTCCTTTTCCTCTCCTTTGTTTCCAGCACTTTAAATTGCATGATTGTCTTTATATTCTCTGTATGCATGTGTGGTATGACTAAGCATAGCTTGAATTTGATTTACAATATGTTGCTGTGGCATTATAACTACCAACTTGAGCTTTGTGAATTCAAAAGCAATAAAGCATCATGATCATAAACAAACAAGGCATTAAAGAAGATTTTAGCATGTGCATACAAGTATTGGAAAGCTAGTATGATTAATTGTTGCTCAATTGCATTGGATTTTATTTAATTGAAGTTTTTCATCTAGTAAATTTTGTGAAATCTTTTGAAATCATGAAAACCTTGAAGAAGCAAATACAATTAAAGCAAGAAAAGAAAAAGGGAAAGAATGAGAAAGCTGAAGGCTCTGAGTACCAATGGCAATTTATTTGCTAAGTGCTTGTGGTGTTTATGTATCAAGCCAAATGCTTGAAAACAAAACACTTAGAAGTCAAGGCTAGGCTCAAGTGCAAAAGCACTCCCTCAAAGCTCAAGGTTCTGAGCATCAATGATTAGAGAGTCAAGAAAAGAAAAAAAATGAGCTTAATGAAGTCCTCTAATTCAAATGCTTGTGGTGCTTATGTATCAAGTGGTAATACTTGAAAACAAAGCATTTAGAAGTCGTAGCTTTGTTATTTACTCATGGGGCAAAGCACCCAAAAGGAGAAGCTAAAAAAAAAAAATCAAAAGCTTGTTTCAAGGAAGAATTATAAGAAAAAGATTTCATAAAAGAAGCTAGATAGAAGCATCAATCATTTACATCTCTTTTGTAATTGTAGCATGCATAGAAAACTAGCTTACCATGAACATTGAGTTGCTATTCTTCTTACCTTGGATTGTCAATCTTTATTGCATGATTCTTTTCTTGCTTGGGGACAAGTAAGGTTTAAGTTTGGTGTTGTGATGACAAGCCATCATATACCCATTTTCTATGCTTTTTCATACAAGAAATTGATGATTTGTGCTTAAATATTGAATGCTTTTGTACTTAAATGATAGATTTCCTTGATCTTTTAATTTTATAAATCTTGTAGGAAATAAGAAGAAAAAGAAGCAAAGAAGCACAAAAAAAGGAGAAAAAAAAGAGCTTTGGGACACACTTTGAAGTTGGGGTACACTTTGGAGCTTTAGGCCACGCTTTTAAAAGCGTGGCCCATGACAAAACTAATGAAGAATAGGCAAACAGCACACACTGCCCTGCTCTTGCCAAGGGCAGGGCAGAATCGTGATGCAAAGTGAGGTTGGAAGCAAGAATTTCGCTAAGGTAAAATCTGGGCGCTCACAACATGACCATGCCTCCTTCAAAGGGCTATAACTTGAGCTACAGACGTCCAATTGATGTGCTTCCAGTTGCGTTGGAAAGCTGACATTCAGAGCTTTCCAACGATATATAGCAATCCATATTTGGTGCACAATTGAGGCAGGAACGAACGGCATCTTTAAGGGCCAAAAATAAGCGAAAATAAACCAATGTGCTTCCACCAAGGTTCGAAGCTGGAACCTCACCCCAAAGCAAAGTGGCGCTCAATTTTCTGCCCTGCCCTCTTGGAGAGCAGGGCAATGTCGTGCTCTTCATGGAAAATCAAGGAAAAATTGCTCCTCAAGTGCTTTCAACAAGGATCGAACAAGGCACCATGAGGAAGCAAGGAACTAAGCCTTACTTTGGTGCCAAGAAAACCAAGGAAAAATAGTTGCGTGTGTATCAACCGAGTTTCGAACATGGGGTTTCACTTTTGGAAACATTGCCCTGCCCTCCGCGAGGGCAGGGCAGCATTTTGGTGATGCACACACGGGCACGATTCTGGCGCACCGAGGCATGATTCTGGCAGCACCACAGCACGATTCTGGCGCACCAATTTTTCCTGCCCTGCCCTCCGCGAGGGCAGGGCAGCATTCTGCGCACCAAGCCTGCACCACGCCGCACCAACAATGCACCAAACACCAAATCCTGCCCTGCCCTCCGCAAGGGCAGGGCAGCCTCCTGGAAGCAATTATTCTTGGGCCGAAAATCAACCAAAATTTCATTTAAATTCAATTCCTCTCCAAATTGAACCAAGGCCATCCAAGACCCATCTCTCCTCAAATCCAAAGCAAGCAAAGCCCACATCATCACTCAAAGGCACATGGATAAATTAGATTAGGATTTTATTTTAATTGTAATTTGTTTTAATTTCATTTTCATTTTCACTTTGAAAAGCCTATATAAAGGCATCACTCTCATTTCAGAAGAGAGAGCTCTTTCCTTTATTTTTTTCTGTCTTGAATCTTGGATTGAGAAGTGAAGGAATTCTGTTTCATTCTCCCTCTGAGATTTCTCTTGTTTGCCTTGCTGCAAAATTTTAGTGAATTGCAATTTGAATCAAAGTTCTCTTACTGCTTTCATCTTTAATTTTTCTGCATCTTGTTTGCTGTTGGATCAAGGAAGGGAGTGAGATCTAGACTTGTTTTCTAGTCTCATTGATTCCCTGAGATCTTGTCTCTTTAAATTTCAAAATCAAGCTGAGTTACATTCTGTGTTGCTTCTTCAAGCAATTTTCCATTTCTGTTTAAATCTGCTGCACTTATTTCATCTTTTACCTTTCTGTTTGATTGCTCCTTACGTTCTCTTGTTAAATTTTAATTCCCAGCACCCAAGTCCTTTTACTTTTCATGCCATTTAATTCTTATGCAATTGTTCCAAGTTCTTCTTGCTGCTTGCTTTAATCTCCTTGTTCCCATTCCCCTTTATATTTTCATGCAATTTACTTTTCTTGCAATTTAAGTTTCAGTTATTTTACTTTCTTGTTATTTAAGTTACTTGCAACTTTACTTTCTGCAACTTTAAATTTTCTATCATTTACAATTCGGTTGGCTACACTTCACACAATATCCCTTCAATGTTAGCTTGACTAAACTAATCACCCACTAAAATTGCTTGATCCATCAATCCCTGTGGGATCGACCTCACTCTTGTGAGTTATTACTACTTGATGCGACCCGGTACACTTGCCGGTTAGATCTATGTGTTTGGAAAATTCGTTTTCCGCAAAAACACCATCAGGGTCCTTTCAAGTTTGCCGCCAGCTTTCCTTCTCCGGGTCGAGTTGTTCCGATATTATTCGGATTAGGATGAGGTCGTTCTCGGCAAAACCTCACGGTACTACCTTTTGATTGTATCTTGAAGCCATTCGATGTTTCAATGCCTATTCTCTTATTCAAGCTCTTTCTCGAATTTCCGAAAGTAGGTCATGTTCTTCCCTTTGAAGTTAGAAGTTGGCTTCTTCATTATAGTGAATCACTTTGGACGATCCTTCTTCGATCTCCACTGGGATCATTGCCTCCAATCCGTAAGCTAATCGGAAAGGTGATTCCTTTGTTATGGAGTGTGGAGTTGTCCGATATGCCCATAGGACTTGCGGGAGCTCCTCTGCCCAGGCTCCCTTTGCGTCCTATAATCTCCGTTTTAACCCGGCTAATATGACTTTGTTAGCAGCTTCTGCTTGTTCGTTGGCCTGAGGGTGTTCTATGGATGTGAATTGGTGTTTTATGTTCAGGCCGGTCACCAATTTTCTAAAGCCTGCATCTGTAAATTGAGTGCCATTATCTGTGGTGATGGAGTATGGGACTCCAAACCTTGTGACGATGTTTCTATACAGAAATTGTAGGCTTCTTTGAGCAGTGGTATTAGCTAGGGGTTCTGCCTCAATCCATTTTGTGAAATAGTCTACCCCTACGATGAGAAATTTGACTTGTCCGAATCCTTGAGGGAAAGGACCGAGAAGGTCGAGTCTCCATTTTGTGAATGGCCAGGGTGAGGTTACACTGATAAGCTCCTCTGGTGGGGCAATGTGAAAGTTGGCATGTTTTTGGCATGGTGGACATGTCTTTACTAATTCTGTTGTTTTTTTTTGTAGAGTCGGCCAATAGAATCTGAGTCGGAGTACCTTTTTGGTAAGATCCTGTGCTCTGAGGTGGTTGCCACAGATGCCGCTGTGTACTTCTTCTAAGACTTCCTTTGTATTGGAAGTCGGCACATATTTTAATAGTGGTGTTGAAATCCCTCTCTTGTATAGAGTATTATTTATGATTGTGTAGTGTTGTGCCTCCTGTTTTAACCTCTTTGCCTCTTTCTTATCTGTGGGGAGTGTTTCTATTTCAAGGTAGTTAATTAGAGGAGTCATCCATCCTTGATCCTGATCTGTTATGGCTAGGATTTTTTCTTCCTCTGAGATTGATGGGTTCTGCAGCGTTTCTTGGATGAGGCTTCTATTGTTACCCCCTGGTTTGATGCTGGCTAGTTTTAAGAGTGTATCAGCTCGGGCGTTCTGTTCTCGGGGTATGTGGCGGACCTCATATTCACCGAGTTGTCCAAGCTGTTCCCTGGTTTTGTCTAGGTACTTTTTCATGGTGGGATCTTTGGCTTGGTAGCTCCCTGCTATTTGTGAAGTGACTACTTGTGAGTCACTGAAGATGATGAGCTTTTGAGCTCCAACCTCCTTAGCTAGCTTCAAACCAGCCAGTAGTGCCTCATACTCAGCTTGGTTGTTTGGGGCAGGGAACCTGAATTTGAGGGAAAGTTCAATTTGGGTTCCTTGGTAACTTTCTATGATGATACATGCGCCGCTTTCAGTTTTGTTTGAGGAACCGTCCACATAAAGATTCTATTCTGTAGGAATTTCCAAAGTATCTGTAAATTCTGCAATGAAGTCGACTAGATATTGCGATTTGATGGCTATCCGAGCTTCATATTGAAGGTCGAATTCAGACAACTCGACTGCCCATTGCAAAATTCTGCCTGCTAAGTCTGTTTTCTGCAAAATCCCTTTTATGGGTTGGTTGGTCTGAACCCAATGATGTGAGCTTGAAAATATGGACAGAGCCGTCGAGAGGTTAGTATGAGAGCATAGGCAAATTTTTCTATTTTTTGGTAGTTCAGCTCAGATCCTTGTAATGCTTTGCTAATGAAGTATACAGGTTGTTGCCCATTGTCCTCTTCCCGGAGTAGTGCTGAGGCTACTGCCTGACTTCCTACTGCGAGATATAATATGAGTAGTTCTCCTTCCCAAGGCTGAGTTAGGATAGGCGGCTGCCCAGGAATCTTTTAAAATCTTGGAATGCCTGCTCACACTCTGTTGTCCATTCAAACCTCTTTCCCTTCCATAGAGTGGTATAGAAGGGGAGAGATC
Source organism: Arachis stenosperma (assembly GCF_014773155.1). NCBI lineage: Eukaryota > Viridiplantae > Streptophyta > Magnoliopsida > Fabales > Fabaceae > Arachis > Arachis stenosperma. The sequence goes on along the minus strand of NC_080385.1, from coordinate 129,472,323 downwards.
TTATTACTGATCCCGCTAGAAATCTAGACAAGGCTGCCAACCTTCCATTGAGTTGTTGTACTTCTTTGACACAAGTCGGGCTCTTCATGTCGAGTATGGCCCGGCATTTATCCGGATTTGCCTCGATTCCTCTTTGTGTGAGCATAAAACCCAAAAATTTGCCAGCTTCTACTACAAAGGTGCATTTTGCATGATTAAGTCACATGCCATGCCTTCTTATAGTGTCGAATACTTGGGTGAGGTCGGACAGTAGCATCTTTTCACTTTGTGTCTTTATTAACATGTCGTCCACATATACTTCCATGATTTTTCCGATGTGATCCGTGAAGATCTTATTCATTAATCTCTGATAGGTACCTCCTGCATTTTTTAATCCAAAAGGCATTACGATGTAGCAGTAGTTTGCTTTTGGGGTTAAAAATGAGGTTTTTTTCTTGGTCGGGTGGATACATCGGGATTTGATTGTATCTCAAATATGCGTCCATAAACGAGAGGTATTTATATCCAGAGGAGGCATCTACCAGAGCGTCGATACTTGGGAGTGGACAAGGATCTTTTGTGCAGGCTTTGTTGAGATCAGTGTAGTCGGTGCACATCCGCCACTTCCCATTCGATTTTTTCACCAAGACAACGTTAGCTAGCCATAGTAGGTACGCGACTTCTCTTATGAATCCTGCCTCCAGTAGGGCTTGTACCTGCTCTTCCATAGCTTGGGATCGTTCTGGCCTGAGTTTTCTACGTTTCAATTGTACTGGCCGAGATCCTGGGTAAACTGCTAGTTTGTGGCACATTAACTTGGGGTCTATGCCTACCATGTCTGCAGCCTTCCATGCAAAGAGGTCGATGTTATCTCGCAGGAACTGTACGAGTGATTCTTTTATGCCTCCTTTTAGGATTGTACCGATATTGGTTGTTTGATCCGGGATATCTCTGATCTAAACTTTTTCTACGTCACCTTCGGATTGTGGGCGGAGTTCTTCCCGCCTCTGAGCTCCACCGAGTTCGATTGTGTGAAATTCTTCTCCTCTGCCTCTGAGGTTTAAACTTTCGTTGTAATAGCGGTGCGCCATCTTCTGGTCTGCTTTTATTGTAGCTATTCCTTCTGCAGTTGGGAACTTCATGCATAGATGTGGAATCGAGACTACTGTACCGAGCTGATTCAATGTTGTCCGACCTATTAAGGCATTGTAGGCTGAGCTTACGTCGACCATAATGTAGTCTATTTTGAGTGTTCTTGACTGGTTTCCTTTTCCAAAGGTCGTGTGTAGTGAGACGTATCCAATGGTTGAACTGGGGTGTCTCCCAGTCCGAATAGGCTGTTCGGATATGCTCTGAGTTCTTTTCTTCTAGGCCGAGTTTGTTGAAGGCAGTTTTAAATAATATGTCGGCAGAGCTTCCTTGGTCTATCAGTGTGTGGTGGAGATTTGCGTTTGCCAATACGATAGTGATGACCATAGGATCGTCGTGTCCTGGGATGATGCCAGATGCGTCCTCTTTGGTAAAAGTAATTGTGAGGATCTCGGGTGTTTCCTCTCTTCCCTCAAAAGGATATATTTCTTTAAGATATCTTTTGCGAGATGATTTGGAGATCCCGCCTCCCGCAAATCCTCCGTGTATCATGTGGACGTGTCTCTCGGGTGTACGAGGTGGTCGTTTTGCCTGTCCGACATCTTCATCCCTTCTTCTTTTTCTAGGATCATCTACTCGGCTCGCCAAATACCGATCTAATTTTCCTTCTCTTACTAGTTTTTCTATGATATTTTTTAAGTCGAAACATTCGTTGGTGGAATGTCCATAGATTCGATGATATTCACAATATTCTGCCCAGTTTCCTCCTTCTTTTTTGCTTTTGAGTGGTCGAGCTGGAGGTATCTTTTTAGTATGGCATACTTCTCTGTAAACATCCACAAGGGATACCCGAAGAGGGGTATAATTGTGGTATTTTTTTATCTTTTTCCCATGTAGATCTTCTTTTTTCTTGGATTCTTTGTCCTTATCTTGGGAGGAGTAGGAGAATCCGGATTTTGAGGTCTCTCCTAGTCGAGCATTTTCCTCCATGTTGATATACTTCTCTACTCGTTCTTGTACCTCATTTAGAGATGTGGGATGCTTTTTCGATATGGATTGGCTAAAAGGCCCTTCTTGTAGACCATTGATGAGGCCCATGATGGCCACTTCTGTGGGAAGACTTTGTATGTCTAGACATAACTTGTTGAATCCTTCCATATAGCTGCGGAAATTTTTCCGATCTCCTTGTTTGATTCCTAATAGACTTGGGGCGTACTTGGTTTTGTCTTTCTGGATAGAGAATCTGGCTAAAAACTTCTTGGCTAGGTCGTCGAAGCTTGAGATGGACCTGGGGCGTAGATTGTCGAACCACTTAATCGCTATTTTTGTTAAGGTAGTCGGGAAGGCTTTGCAGCAGACTGCGTCTAAGGCGTCAGTGAGGTACATTCGACTTCTGAAATTACTAAGGCGATTGCTGGGATCTATCGTGCCATCATATAAGGCCATATCCAGGAGTTTAAAGTCCTTTGGGATTTTGGTCTTCATGATCTCCTTGGTAAATGGATCTTGGTCCTTGTGGGAGCTGTCCTCGTGGGTGGATCGAGTCGCTTTGGCTTTGAGATCGGCTTCGAGTTTTAAGAATTTGTCTTCCAATTCCCGGCGTCGCCTTATCTCCCTTTGTAGGTCTTTCCCGGCTTCTCGCTGATGTTGTGCTTCTTTCTCAAGTTGTTTTAAACGATCTTGAAGTGCTCAAGGGCTCCGAGTTTGGTGAATTTGTCTCCGTTAGGCTGCGGGGTATCTTTTGGTGTAGTGTCAACGTTTTTGTGCGGCGTTCTGTCTTCTAGACCCGAATCGTGGTCGTTGTCAATGTTGTCCACCATGATGATGGGATGACTTCCAGGTTTCCCGGCAACGGCGCTAATGTTTCGAGGGTTACCTGAAACTGTAGGTCGATCTCGGACGAGATCTTCTGTGCTGGTCGGTGCTGTGGAGTCCGACTTGATGAGGGCGGCTGGAGCCGCCGTGTCCGGCTTGTTGGACTTAGTGATGGTGCTGATTCTTCGTCACCGGAGGGTGGTGGTACCTGCAAGGGACTCCGATGCTTAAGTTAGCAAGGGTATTAAGGAGGTTTTTAGTAGAATCAGAGTATAGTTATACCTGGGTGCTCCAGTGTATTTATAATGGTGTAGAGTGACCTTTTCAGATAAGATAAGATTAGTTATCTTATCTTATCTTATCTTATCTTCATGGGAACCGCCCTTATCTCTATAGGCTTGGGCTGCCTTTGGATTTTGGTCGTGTTCCTCTATTTGGGCCCTTTATTGGGCTTCCCTGGCAATTTGGCCGAGCTCTTTGAGAAGAGGTCGGGTAGTTTGACTTGAAGAGGTCAATCGTCTCGTTGCTAAACATCCTGGGTCGTACAGCTCGACCCAGGGTATGAACAATTTTCATCAACAATAAATCATAGAAAACTGATCATTTAAATATAATTTTTTTTATTTTTTTTATTAAATTAAAGACCAAACTTTTTATTTGCAATTACGCGATAATTTTTTTATATAAATAAATTAATTATTTTATTTACCTATATATGTAATTTGAAAAATAATTTATGTAATATTATTTATCTCGTTTACTAAGTAAACGACAACATATATTTGGTCGGTTAAGGTTGACAATCCGATTCGCATTAGGTAAGGTAGGATGCAGGTTGAGTCTCAACTCTACCCGATTAATCAGTACCCTATATATGTATATATTATATCTTTAGATAAAAATATTTTTTAAGTGGATATTGAACCAAAGACCTCTCACTAAATACAAAAAATCCTTAGCCACTAAGAGAAGATTATTAGTTGATAATTTAATACATTTTTTTACATAAAAGACAGATCTATTTTAAATTATTATCAAATTATATAATAATGTTATATCTTTTTGGTAACCTGCGAGTAGGATCGGGTACCCGCAGATTAAGAACATATAGGATTAGGGTTGGAATATTTTCAACCGCGTGGATAGGGTAGGGTAAAGTTGAGTTTATATAAAAATTTCAACCCACATGTAGGTTTAAAGTTGGTTCCAAACCCTACCATATCTTACCTTATCGATTGCCACCCCTAGGTGAAGACGGGCATGCTCACCTCACCTCGCCCCACCCTGCCCTGCCCTGCCAAAATCCTGCTATTTGGAGAGCTAATCCGCCCCGCCCTGCCTATTGAGGCGATCCCAAATTTCTACCTCGCTCCATCTAACGGCAGATTGGCGGGTAGTCCGCCAATTCTCTTTTTTTTTTGAAGTTATTAAATCATTAAATATTAAAAATATATAATTTCACAGCCATTTTAATAAGTTTATAATTTCTAAAGATATAAAAAAATTATAGTTTTTAAATTTACAAACACTAAAGTCTTTATAAGTCTAAATATCTAATAAATATAATTATTAACCAAATTTTTTAAAACAAAATAATGAAACAAATGTAACACCCTAGCTATCAGAATGTGACATTTTCGGTTGCATCACTCTGATGGCTCAGGTATTACGACGACTCTTAACATATTTAATACTAAAATAGGATCCTGTTTAAAACTTAAAAACCGTATTTTTCAAAAGACCTTTTAGTTGAAAACATAAATACATACTTACAAACTAGATACAATACTTACAAATCATATACATATATACATAGTATTAATTTTTACAAGCCTTGCATATCATAATTCCTATCCCTCTTACAAAAATTGTAAAGATAAAGGCAAGGGAAAAAAACTAAAACAACACAATATATCGTATAAATATTCACTATAGGGTTAGAGAATTGCTATAGGATTAGAGAACTGTTATGATAAGATACGTAAAATAAAACTGTTTTCATAATACAGTGATCGTTGCTCGTCTTATGAATCATTTTAAAAACTAGCTATTAATAATCGAGATATTTTCAAAAACCTTTAGTTATTTGCCAAAAAATCTGAATTCATATTTGAATTCGTCAAAACTCCAATTAAACATATTATCTCGTAACATATCATGACAAGTACTAAAGAAGTAATTTTATCAAACTGTCACTGACCCATCCAATCACAGTCTCCAGCCTAAATATAACTAATTCACATCACGGCCTCCGACCCAACACAAAATCAATCAACACCCAATTCACCAAAATCTGAACCAACAATCAAAAACACAAATAATGAGGTTTGAACACAATCAAGAACAATTACATCAGGTATAGCAATTAGCAGTTACACAGAATTATTCACAGGCAAACCAAGTACAATATGTACACTCAAACAATGTCACATAAATGCATATCATGCATGCCTTTTCTACTGGCCATGAGCCTACGTGTCAGTTACTTTGTCAGAACCCGACACATTCGGTAGCTAACCCAGATATCGTCTTTTTGAAAACCGGTGGGCGGTACACCACCACGAACCCCACCTGGAGGGCAGTACACTACCACGAACTCCAGCATTGCGAGCAGTACACCACCACGAACCTCGCAAGATCCTCAATTGAAAAACAACACACATATGGGCGGTAAATCACCACGAACCCCACATAACATTCTCTCTTAAAAACATGTGGGTGGTACACCACCATGAACCCCACATACGTCTCGACACTGGGCAAGCGGTATACTACCATGAACCTTTCCAGGTCAAGCTCAAAACAATTTCATTTTCAATTTCATTATAAATCATTCATTCATATCTATTCATAATCGTTCAAAATCATTCATTAAGGTCAGATTCATCTATACATATCACATTCTGCTCATTTCATTTTTATTTAACCAACACCACTCCTTAAAACCTTTTCCAAAACCTCCAAAACCACTTTACTTAAAATAAGTTCTCCTTTCACATAAAACCTAGATTTTACTTAGCTAAGATTTTTCTCTAAATCAACTTCAAAACCATTTCATATTTAAACCTCTTTCAAAAGACTAAGAGAAACATTTATTAACTAAACCGCACGGTAGAATCTCAAGACTTAAGAGAGGACGACAACCAATCTCTTTCTTTAAAATTATTAAACTCCTTGAATCATAATTCCTTGAAATGTAGTTCTATAAACAAACTCAAAACACAAGCTTTACTTAATAAATCAAAACTCAAAACATAATATTTTCTTAAAAAATCACATTCAAAACATAAAGTTTTCTTAATAAATCAAACTCAAACATAAATATTTTTTTCAATAAAGCTCCAAAAAAAATTCCTTTCTTAATAATTCGAAATCAAATTATGATTCTTAAATTAAATTTTCTTTTAAATAACGCTCCAAACAAAGTCTCTGATTTTATAAAAATTTCGACAGCACCTCCCCTAAATCTTGGACTTTGCCACCCCTTTTTGGTCCCAACCAAGCCATTCCGCAACCTTTCCAACGAGTTCAAAACCAAAAATCATTTCTCAATAAAACATGATTTCATATTTTTCAATTGTCAAATCATTTTGATGCCTAACCATTTCAAAATCAAAACAATTCATTCTCCATATCTCAAATCATCCCAGCAATTCAAAATCACAACCACAACTCGTCCCAGAAAAAATCAACAAAATCCAAAGTTTAAACCACCAATTCAATAAATCACAATTTAACCCAACTTTAGCATAATCAATTAAAAGTCATAAATTACAGCCACCTCAACTAATTAATAAGTTAATTAAATAAACATACATATTCATCCAAAGCAGACCAGACAATTCATAAGACTTACATATTTACCAAAAATTTTATTTATCACATCCATATCCATTCATAACAATTCTAAATTATAAAAATTGAGTTTTTAGAAAAAACTACCTCATATAGTTAAACCCATAAACTAAATGCATAAAAGAGATTCTTTTCTCATGGCGCGCAATCCGCAGTAGCTGCAACCGCAACAACTCTAATCACAGCATGCAAGAATAAAAAATCAATCCTAAAGCATTAACATTGCAAGGACCTTAGAAACATATAACAGAATAGAAACTATAAAGGTTCGGGACGAGAAACAACTTATCTTACAAATAAGCAAGAGAACAAAGTAGTGGCAGCTCTGGTGACGACGCAGCAGCATGATGTCCCATGCAACAGTCATAGAACTCAGCATGCAAGACCCAGAACTCAATCCTATGACACCAAAACCTCATATCCTTAACAATGTATAACAGAAATACCGATTTCAAAGATTTCGGAATGAAACGCTTATTCAGACAAGGAAGAACGGGTAAACTGAACAGCGGTAACTCCGATGGTGGTTCCGATGATTACAGCCATGTTCTCAGTGGCCTAAATGTTGACGGAACAGCTCAATGGCGACGGCACATGTAGATCGGTGACGGCAACAACATCTGACAGCGATAAGAGCTTCGGCGATGGCGACAAGTTCTCCACGGCGGCTCCCCCTCACGTGTTCCCTCTTCTTTGTCAACAACGGCGGTGGCTTCCCTATGGCGGCTCCCTCTCGCTTATCAAGACGGCGGCATTGGAAGCTCCTGTGATGGCGACGCGTGATGGCTCGACGTTGGATCCGACAGCGACGATGACATTCCTTCCAGCGGCGGTGTGTATTGCGATAGCTCCCCAACTGCGAACACGAATGACAGTGACAGCGACCTCTCCCTCTCGGCGTTGCTCTCTCTGTCTCTCGCTCTCCTCATGAACTTACTCTCTCTCTATCTTCAGTTCTGACTTCCTGGCAGCGACATAACGGCAGCGACGGTGGCGGTGACGCCCATCGGTGCCACCTCCATTTCCTTCCTCTTCTCTTCCCTCTATAGTTCTCCCTCTCTTCTCTTTTCCCTTTCTTTTCTTTCTTTTTGCCGTTGGGTAAGAGGGTAAAAGTGTCTATGGTTTCTTGGGAGTAAAGGGGGAAAATTGTGTATTAATTAGGGTTAGGGTTTGTGTATAGAATTGGAAATTTTGAGTATAATTTGAAATTTAATTAAATATCTAAAATTACTTTAAAATCTTATTACTTGTATTAAAATACAAATTGATTCTCAAATCAAATACTCTAATTGAAAATATAAAACAATAATATTAATTTTCTTTATTCCTAAAACTTAAAGTATTAAATTATAAAATTATCAATTATTTAAATTAAATCATATATATAAAAAATGTTATTATTTTATAACTACTAATTTTATAATTTAAATATAAAAAATAATTCAATAATTATAAAGTTAGATAAAATTCTAATTTAAATAGTCAAATCTCATTATTTTCGAATTTCTAAAATTTTAAGTTGTAAATAGAAAAATACTCAATAATTATGGAGTTTGGATAAAAACCTTGATTTATTTCAAATTTAATTAATCAAAACTACCTCTAATTATCTTTAATAAAATAATTTCTAAAATTAAAATTGTAAATAAATAAATTATTTGAAATTAATTCATAATGAGATTTTTCAAAACTTTTGGATCTTACAACTAACATTGTCCAAAATAAAATTAGCATTTTCAAAATATCTAATTAAACATTATACAAGTCTTTAATCAATCAAATATAGTCCAAATTATAATTTAAAGTAAAACGAACAAACATTCCAAATACAAATGCAAAAGTAATTTTCCAAATTCAATTATAATCTCAAAGCCAAAATTTCATTGGGCAAGCCTGCACCGTCCCACCGAAACCCACCAAAACCCGTGGATTAGGCAGTGTGGGTTAGGCGGACATTTTTATTATAGCAGTATCAAATTTTTATCCCAATCTGCTTTTTTAGACGAGTTACGCAATATGGGCCAGCGGGTTTCAACCCATTTACGACTCCTAGTGTAAACTATAAGAACTGGAGTTTTTATCGTAAAACTATATTAATAAAATAATAATTTTTAAGTACCCGGAATAGATTCAAAATTTAGAAGTTTTAATTTGAAAATATAAAGGTGAAATTTGATTTCAATGAATTTTTCTGAGTTAGAAAATGTATCATTTTTGAAAAATTTTTGTAAAAATACGTACTGACGCTTAAGCTGGCAGTACCGGCTTTAGTCTATCCAACACCGCATATTTTGGAAAATAAAATTTTGAAAGTTGAAAAATGGGTACTAATTTTAAAGGATAAAAATAATTTAGAATTGAAAACCGGGTACTAATTTTAAAGGTTTTGTCCCAAAATGGGTCAAACGGATAAAAAATGCTAACGGTTTGGATCGGACCCAAACTGAATCCAAGGCACAACATATAAATGCTCATTTAATGAGTATTTCAGCTCATTTGATGCAAAGAGAGAGAGAGGGGCGAAGCTTGAGAAGAGAGGAGAGGTGAGGGTGGGTTACTATTCACCTCTACCTTCTAGGAGCCATAACTTGAGTTACGGAACTCCGATTGAGGATCCGTTTGTGGCCGTGCGAAGCTCTTGATGAGCTCTTCGTTTTTATCTAGGTTTTTTGGTAAGATTTCTCATTTCACGCTCCATTTTCCTACCCTAACTTCTGCATTTTTGGGGATTTGGTTTTTGAGTAGATTCTATGGTTTTGCTTGTTTAGTTGATCTCTAGTAGCGGGTAATTGTTAGATTTTACCTCTAATCTCATTGGGTAAGATAAGGTTTTACTACACCCTTGTGTTTAGTTATTTTTGTCAACCATAGGTTTGATATTTGTATGTTATGTGATGTTAGATTGAGTTTTGGTGTTTGTTGGAGTTGGTTAAGGCTTTGGATCAAGCTTGGTGGCTTCGTTTTGGTGTTTGGTGCATTTGGAAATTGGCCAAGGTATGGTTTTGGTTTCCTTTATGTAATATATAATGTTTATGGAAACTTAGGCTAGTTGACTATAAGATAGGATTGAATGTTTTGGGTGTATGTTTAATTGTATGTAACTTTGATGTTTGGGGATAACTTGTATGATAGTGATGATGATATGGAGTTTTGGTATGAGGAATATATGATTTTGATAATAATTGTTTGTATTTATTGACTATGAAGGTTGATGATGAATGTGTGATTTATTGTTTTTGATGAGGGTTTGTTGATATGGTTGATGATTGATGATGAATATTGATGTTGTTGGTAAATTGATGGTGAGTGTTGAGATTGTTGATAAATGATGTGGATTATAATCAGTTGATGATTTTTGGAATATGTTGATGAATCATGATGTTGAAATTGGTAAAGATGGTGTGAGAGTTAAAGTTGAGATGAAATGAGATTGATTTTGATGTTTGGTATTGATTGAATTATGATTGATGAAAGTGTGGGTGGAGGATTGATTTTAGTGTTATATAATTGATGTTTGAAGTTGAGAATAATGTAATGGGTGGAAAAATTTGGTATGAATAGTGGAAAGTGCCAAAAAAAGTGAGTTATGATGAAAATTGGAGTTTGGAATGGTTTAAATTGGTTTTGGTTGTGTATTGCAAGGAATTGAGAGCTTTGTGAACTTTTGGTAAAAGTTAGTTTTTGGTAAATTTTGTCTGATCATAACTTATGCCTCAGTTTTTAAAATTGGTTAAAATTTATTTGAAATTAAAGCTTATTAAAAACTCTTCAAATCGATATAAAGTTTGTAAAATTTAGATTTTTGTGGAGGAAGTTATGATCATTCAAAGATTGGTGTCAAAATCTAAAATTCTGCAGAGTTGCAGAATTTTGTGATTTCTGATATGTGCGCACGCACAACCCTGTAAAATTTTAATCCTGTGCACACGCACAGCCTTGTGCGTATGCACAAGATAGGAAAGGCTTGCTGGTGAGAGCGTTAGCACGACCTGTGCACGCGCATATCCAATGGAGTATTACAACCTGTGTGCATGCACAGCTCTATACGCACGCACACGTTGGGAAGGTCAGTTTGTTGGGGACGCTAGCACACCTTGTACGAGCAGACAGAATTGTGAAATTTTGTATTTGTGCGTACGCACACCCCTATGCGTACGCACACATTTTAAAAATATCTTTGGGCGTGCGCACGCACACCCCTGTTTCTAAAAATTAAACTTTGTATTTAACTATTTCACCTTTCCAATAAGGTTGTAAGCTTTTGTGACACCATTTTAAGACTCTTGGACTTATTTTTGGGCTTTGAAATATGGGAAAGATTTAGGAGAATTTATTTGGGTTTTACTTTGAAAAGTTAGCAAACGGAGGATTAGGTTTCTAGTGTACTGAGGATGGGTTGGTGGAGTGAGAAAAAAGAATGGTATTTGAATTTAGAAAATGATGAACTAACGAGTTCGGAATATAATTAAGAATTGGTGGTTATTATGAGCTTGATGGATATTTAGGGAAAGTGTGTCAGGCACTATATTCTTGGATTGTTGAGAATTGATAATTGAAAGTGATTTGAGATGAGAAATGGTGATGACTGGTGATGATTTGAGGATGATGATCTTGATAGATGTTAAGAGTGTGCAGGGACTATATCCCTAGCGTAGCAGATTTCTCTGCTGCATGACTAGATGTTGTTGAGAGTGTGCAGGGCCTATATCCCTAGCGTTGCAGATTTCTCTGCTGCATGACTAGATATTGTTGAGAGTGTGCAGGGCCTATATCCCTGGCGTAGCAGATTTCTCTGCTGCATGACTAGATGTTGTTGAGAGTGTGCAGGGCCTATATCCCTGGCATAGCATATTTTTCTACCACATGACTAGATGTTGTTGAGAGTGTGCATGACCTATATCCCTGGCGTGGCAGATTTTTCTGTTGCATAATTTGTTGTTGATTATTCCTTCTTTACTGCATGAAGTGTACAGGGCCTATATCCCTGGTGTAGTAGACTCCCTACTACATGAGTGTGCAGGGCACTATACCTCTGGCGTAGCAGATTTGCTGTTGCATGAGTGTGCAGGGCACTATATCCTTGGCGTGGCAAAAAAGGCTACATTCGGGAGGATGTGTCGGGTTGGCATTTAAGGACCGACAAATGATATCACGAGCCAATAGGACAGGCATTCATCATATGCATCTCTTATATGCTTGTTTGCTTTGATTACTTGGGTTTGCCTAATTGTATGATATGTCTACTTGCTTCTTAAATTACTTGTTATATATGATTACTACCTGTGTATTACTTGCTTGCACTATTTGTGATTGTCTGGTGATGAGGAGGTTAGGTAGGTGATGGCGATGGGATCGCATGGAGCTTAGGTTGGTGGAGGCTGTGGGATGCAGCGGTGTAATTAGTATTAGTTAGAATTCCACTAAGTTTAGATAACTCAGTTTATAGTTTAAGTTCTTTATTTATTTATTTCGTTTAAGCTTGAATATTCCGTATGCAATGTGAAGTTCTAGGATTGCTTTCGGCGTCCTGGAGCCTTACATCTTACATTATTGGGCACTGTTACCATATTGAGAACCTCCACTTCTCATACCATATGTTGTTGTTTTTCAGACGCATGTCACAAATCAGCTTCGTTGAGATTGCGGATATGGTGACAGAGAGGAGTATGGTTCCTCCTTGGCTATTTCTATTTTACTTTGTTATAGTTACTCCCACATCTCTTTGTATATTTATCTTTATGGCCTTAGAGGCTTACTTGAGAGATAAGTTATATATACTTTGTTTTGACTCCAAGACTTTGTATTTTTCTGTTTGTAACTAGTCGGCTTAAACTCCGAAAGTTGCGGTTAGTTCCTTATGATTATATATATTCTTTTCTCTTGCATCTATACCTTGGGTCTTGTGCATTAGCTTCGTGTGAACATTTCACGCTTTTGTAATTCTATTTTTGAGCTAAATACTTCATCAGCCTTCTAGAATATATTATTTCCTTCTATATAACTATGTATAAGCCTTAGAATTATCGTAACATTTGATTAACCTTTGCCTTACGGCTAGAGGTAACGCTTAGTTTAATTAGGGTGTTACATTTAGTGGTATCAAAGCAGTTTGTCCTCATTAGCCTGAGGGATGAACCGATTGTGCTTCGTTGCACACTCTAGGTCATTTTTCTTTCGTGATTTTTAGGATATCTATTTGATATGCATAGCATGATTGTGTTGTGTGTGCCTTTGGGAATAATTGAAGCACTGAGCCTGAGATATTGAGACTGATCACCTTGATATCGATGGTTTGGTGTGGAAAAGAAACCCGAATGGCAACTCACGGATAAGGTCAATCACGTTAACGGAGAGGTAGTGAGGATGGCTATCCTAGTCTATGTGTTTCGATCTCAACATGTTCAAGAGGACCAGTTTGTAGAGTTTGCGACGTAACAGTTGATGGGTGCAGCTTAGTGATGAGCGGATAATTTGTATACTTTTTGGCATTGTTTTTAGTATATTTTTAGTATGATCTAGTTAGTTTTTAGTATATTTTTATTAGTTTTTAGTTAAAATTCACTTTTCTGGACTTTACTATGAGTTTGTGTGTTTTTCTGTGATTTCAGGTATTTTCTGGCTGAAATTGAGGGACCTGAGCAAAAATCTGATCCAGAGACTCAAAAGGACTGCAGATGCTGTTGGATTCTGACCTCCCTGCACTCGAAGTGGATTTTCTGGAGCTACAGAAGCCCAATTGGCGCGCTCTCAATGGCGTTGGAAAGTAGACATCCTGGGCTTTCCAGCAATATATAATAGTCCATACTTTGCCCAAGATTTGATGGCCCAAACCGGCGTTCAAAGTCACCTCAAGAAATTCCAGCGTTAAACGCCGGAACTGGCACCTAATTGGGAGTTAAACGCCCAAACTGGCACTAAAGCTGGCGTTTAACTCCAAGGAGAGTCTCTATACGAAAAAGCTTCATTGCTCAGCCCAAGCACACACCAAGTGGGCCCGGAAGTGGATTTTTATGTCATTTACTCATCTATGTACTAGTTTTCTATAAGTAGGACCTTTTACTATTGTATTAGGGGACTTTGGTAGCTATCTTTGTTTTATGCTATCTTAGACCTTTGGGAGGCTGGCCATTCGGCCATGCCTAGACCTTGTTCTTATGTATTTTCAACGGTGGAGTTTCTACACACCATAGATTAAGGTGTGGAGCTCTGCTGTACCTCGAGTATTAATGCAATTACTATTGTTCTTCTATTCAATTCCGCTTGTTCTTTGTCCAAGATATCACTTGTTCTTCAACATGATGAAGGTGATGATTGACGCCCATCACCATTCTCACCCATGAACAAGGTGACTGACAACCATTCTTGTTCTACAAGCATCTGAGGCTTAGTGAATATCTCTTGGATTCCTGATTGCACGATGCATGGTTGATCGCCTGACAACCGAGTGCTCGCCTGACAAACGAGCCAACCATTCCGTGAGATCAGAGTCTTCGTGGTATAGGCAGGACCTGATAGCGGCATTCAAGAGAATCCGGAAGGTCTAACCTTGTCTGTGGTATTCTGAGTAGGATTCAATGACTGAATGACTGCGACGTGCTTCAAACTCCTGAGGGCGGGGCGTTAGTGACAGACGCCAAAAGAATCAATGGATTCTATTCCGGTCTGATTGAGAACCGACAGATGAATTCCGCTATGCTGTGACGGAGCATATGCAATCGCTTTCACTGAGAGGATGGGAGGTAGCTGCTGACAACAGTGAAACCCTACACGAGCTTGCCATGGAAAGGAGTAAGAAGGATTGGATGAAGGCAGTAGGAAAGCAGAGAGACGGAAGGGAAGGCATCTTCATACGCTTGTCTGAAACTCTTACACCAATGATATACATAAGTATCACTATCTTTATCTTTATATTATTTTCGTTCATCATCATATACAATTGAGTTTGCCTGACTAAGATTTACAAGATGACCATAGCTTGCTTCAATGCTAACAATCTCCGTGGGATCGACCCTTACTCACGTAAGGTATTACTTGGACGACCCAGTGCACTTGCTGGTTAGTTGTGCGAAGTTGTGTAATGCCATGGAATTGAACCACCAATTTTTTTGGAGTTCATGACCAGGGATTATGAGAGTTGTGAAAAGTATTGTTCACAATTTCGCGCACCAAGTTTTTGGCGCCGTTGCCGGGGATTGTTCAAGTTTGAGCAAGCTTTGGTAACAATGCCTGGGATTGTTCTAGTTTGGACAACTGACGGTTCATCTTGTTGCTTAGATTAGGTATTTATTTTTTTTCGAAATTCTTGAAGATGAATTCTAGAGTTTCATGATGATTTGTTGAAATCTGGCTGGCTGAGAAGCCATGTCTAATCTGATTGGACCGAAGTTTCAACTTATCACCACAAGAGCTTGTTGATTTTCATCAATTTTGCTTTTGGAGCAGTGATCTGCTAAGGCTTGGCTGACCTTTGGTCATGTCTAGTGTTTTGGACCGAAGCTTTCCTTGAAAGCTTGGCTGGCTGTGAAGCCATGTCTAATGCCTGGACCGGAGTCTTAGACTAGCATTGCACTGATTCCTGGAATTCTCATTAAGAATTTTGATACCTTTTCCCACTTAATTTTCGAAAAACACAAAAAAATTACAAAATCAAAAAAAAAAAACCAAAAATATTTGATGTTTCTTGCTTTAATCTAGTGTCTCATCTTAAGTTTGGTGTCAAATGCATGTTTTTGTTATATTTTTCGAATCCATGCATGTATTTCTTTGTTTTGATCTTTAAATTCTATTGACTTGAGTATTCATGTGTCTCATATAGTGTCAGTAGCACACAAACTGCTAAGTTTGGTGTCTTGCATGCATTGTTAATTGATTCCTATTGCATTTTGATTATTAAAAATCCAAAAATAATTTTAATTTGTGTCTTCTCAAGTCAATGATACAAAGAATTGAAGATTCAGAACATACTGCAGAGAAATTATACAGAAAAAGCTGAGCATTCAAAAATGCCCAGTGAAGAAGGCAGACTGGCGTTTAAACGCCAGCCAGGGTACCTGGTTGGGCGTTTAACGCCCAAAGAGGTAGCATTTTGGGCGTTAAACACCAGAATGTATACCATTCTGGGCGTTTAACGCCAGGATGGCTAAAGGGGGAAGATTTTGTTTTCAAATCAATTTTTTTTCAAGTCTTCAAAGTTTTTCAAAATCAAATCTTTTTCAAATCATATCTTTTCAATCAAATGTTTTCAAAATCAATTTCTTTCCTTTTTCAAAGATACTTACTAACAATTAATGATTTGATTGAACATTTCAAGTATGTTGCCTTTTCTGTTGAGAAAGGTTTAATGTTTGAATCATATCTTTTCTTGTTAGGCAAGTCATCAATTTTTGAAATCATATCTTTTAAAATTGTTTTCAAATCAAATCTTTTTAAAATGTTTTTCAAATCATATCTTCTCAATCACATTTTTTTTAAAACCAATCATATCTTCTTAACCACATCTTTTTCAAAATAAGTTTCCAATCAAATCTTTTTAACTTCTAATTTCAAAATCTTTTTCAAAAATCACTTGATTTCTTTTCCACTTTGAGTTTTCGAAAATTATCAATCAATTTTTCAAAATGTTTTTGACATCTTTTTAATTAATTTTCGAAAATTCTCTTCCCTTCTTCCCACATCCTTCTACTTATGGAGTACTACTCCTTCTTAATGCACAATTCGAACTCTAACTAATCAAGTTCGAATTCTTCTACCTTCTTTTCTTCTATTTTTCTTTTCCTCTGACACTTCAAGGAATCTCTGTACTGTGACATAGAGGATTCCACATTTCTCTTGTTCTCTTCTCTTTCATATGAGCAGGAGCAGAGACAAAGGCATTCTTGTTGAAGTTGACCCTGAACCCGAGAAAACCTTGAAGAGAAAGCTAAGAGAAGCCAAGGCACAACTCTCTTTAGAGAACCTGACCGAATTCTTCAAAGAAGAAGAACACATGGCAGCCGAAAACAATAACAATGCCAACAATGCAAGGAAGGTGCTGGGTGACTTCACTGCACCTACTCCTGATTTTTATGGGAGAAGCATCTCTATCCCTGCCATTGGAGCAAACAACTTTGAGCTTAAGCCTCAATTAGTTTCTCTAATGCAACAGAATTGCAAGTTCCATGGACTTCCAATGGAGGATCCTCATCAGTTCTTAGCTGAATTCTTGCAAATCTGTGACACAGTCAAGACTAATGGGGTCAACCCTGAGGTCTACAGACTGATGCTATTCCCTTTTGCTGTAAGAGACAGAGCTAGAATATGGTTGGATTCTCAACCTAAAGAAAGCCTGGACTCTTGGGAAAAGCTAGTCAATGCCTTCTTGGCAAAGTTCTTTCCACCACAAAGATGGAGTAAGCTTAGAGTGGAAGTCCAAACCTTCAGACAGAAGGATGGAGAATCCCTCTATGAAGCTTGGGAAAGATACAAACAATTAATCAGAAGATGTCCCTCAGACATGCTTTCTGAATGGAGCATCATAGGTATTTTCTATGATGGTCTCTCTGAACTATCTAAGATGTCCTTGGATAGCTCTGCTGGAGGATCTCTTCATCTGAAGAAGACGCCTGCAGAAGCTCAAGAATTGATTGAAATGGTTGCAAATAACCAATTCATGTACACTTCTGAAAGGAATCCTGTGAACAATGGGACTAGTCAGAAGAAAGGAGTTCTTGAGATTGACACTCTGAATGCCATATTGGCTCAGAACAAGATATTGACTCAACAAGTCAATTTGATTTCTCAGAGTCTGTCTGGAATGCAAAATGCACCAAACAGTACTAAGGATGCTTCAACTGAGGAAGAAGCTTATGATCCTGAGAACCCTTCCATGGAAGAGGTGAATTACCTAGGAGAACCCTATGGAAACACCTATAATTCTTCATGGAGAAATCACCCAAATCTCTCATGGAAGAATCAAGAGAGACCTCAACAAGGTTTCAATAACAATAATGGTGGAAGAAACAGGTTTAGCAATAGCAAGCCTTTTCCATCATCTTCTCAGCAACAGACAGAGAGTTCTAAGCAGAATACTTCTGACTTAGCAACAATGGTCTCTGATCTAATAAAGACCACTCAAAGTTTCATGAATGAAACAAGATCCTCCATCAGAAATTTGGAAGGACAAGTGGGTCAGCTGAGCAAGAAAGTTACTGAACTCCCTCCTAGCACTCTCCCAAGTAATACAGAAGAAAATCCAAAAGGAGAGTGCAAAGCCATAGACATGGCCGAATATGGAGAGGAAAAAGAGGAGGAGGACGCCACTGAGGAAGACCTCAGTAGGCGTGTACCAATCTCCTCTGAGTTCCTCAATGAGGAACAATGGGAATCTGAGGCTCAAAATGAGACCATAGAGATTCCATTGGACTTACTTCTGCCATTCATGAGCTCTGATGAGTATTCTTCCTCTGAAGAGGATGAGTATGTCACTGAAGAGCAAGTTGCTAAATACCTTGGAGCAATCATGAAGCTAAATGACAAGTTATTTGGAAATGAGACTTGGGAGGATGAACCACCCTTGCTCACCAAAGAACTGGATGACTTGTCTAGGCAGAAACTGCCTCAAAAGAGGCAGGATCCTGGGAAGTTTTCTATACCTTGTACCATAGGCACCATGACCTTCAAGAAGGCCTTGTGTGACTTGGGGTCAAGTGTAAACCTCATGCCCCTCTCTGTAATGGAGAAATTAGGGATCTTTGAGGTGCAAGCTGCAAGAATCTCATTAGAGATGGCAGACAATTCAAGAAAACAAGCTCATGGACTTGTAGAGAATGTTTTGGTGAAGATTGAAGACCATTACATCCCTACTGATTTCATAGTCCTAGAGACTGGGAAGTGCATGGATGAATCCATCATCCTTGGCAGACCCTTCCTAGCCACAGCAAAGGCTGTGATTCATGTTGATAGAGGGGAGTTGATCATTCAAGTGAATGGAGAATCCTTGGTGTTTAAGGCCCAAGGACATCCCTCTATCATCATGGAAAGGAAGCATGAAGAGCTTCTCTCAAAACAGAGCCAAGCAGAGCCCCCACAGTCAAACTCTAAGTTTGGTGTTGGGAGGCCACAACCAAACTCTAAGTTTGGTGTTGAACCCCCACATTCAAACTCTAATTTTGGTGTTGGAAGGTTCCAACACGGTTCTGAGTATTTCTGAGGCACCATGAGAGTCCTCTGTCAAGCTAATGACATTAAAGAAGCGCTTGTTGGGAGGCAACCCAATGTTTTATAGTTAACTATTTTCTTTTGTTATTTTATCTTTTTTGTAGGTTGATGATCATAAGAAGTCACAAAAACAATGAAAAAAGCAAAAACAGAATGAAAAACAGGAAGAAAAATAGCACACCCTGGAGGAGAAGAAGCTGGCGTTCAAACGCCAGTAATGCTAGCTGTTGGGCATTTAACGCCCAGTCTGGCACCATTCTGGGCGTTTAACGCCAGAAAGGGGCACCAGACTGGCGTTAAACGCCAGTAAAGGGCAACACCTGGCGTTAAACGCCAGGAATGGGCACAAGCCCGGCGTTTAACGCCAGAAATAGCTCAAAACGTGATTTTGAGCAACATTTGGTGCAGGGATGACTTTTCCTTGACACCACAGGATCTGTGGACCCCACAGGACCCCACCATCACTCTCTCTCTTCTTCCCCCATTCACCAATCACCTCAATACCTCTTCCCCAAAAACCCTTCACCTATCAAATCCCATCTTTCTCTTCACCACTCACATCCATCCTTCATAAAACCCCACCAACCTCACCCTTCAAATTCAAACCACTTTCCCTCCCAAACCCACCCATAATGGCCGAACCATTACCCCCCTCTCTCCTATATATACCCTTCTTCAACCCTTCATTTTCCCACAACCTAAACACCCCTTCTTTCCCTTCTTGGCCGAACACACCACCTTCCCCCTCTTCCTCATTTCTTCTTCTTCTACTCTCTTCTTTCTTCTTTGCTCAGGACGAGCAAACATTTTAAGTTTGGTGTGGTAAAAGCGTTGCTTTTTCGTTTTTCCATAACCATTTATGGCATCCAAGGCCGGAGAAACCTCTAGAAAGAGGAAAGGGAAGACAAAGGCCTCCACCTCCGAGTCATGGGAGATGGATAGATTCCTCTCAAGGGTGCATCAAGTCCACTTCTATGAAGTTGTGGCCTTGAAGAAGGTGATCCCCGAAGTCCCCTTTTCACTAAAAAAGGGTGAATATCCGGAGATCCGCCATGAGATCCGAAGAAGAGGTTGGGAAGTACTTACCAACCCCATTCAACAAGTCGGAATCTTGATGGTTCAAGAGTTCTATGCCAATGCATGGATCACCAAGAACCATGACCAAAGTGTGAACCCGAATCCAAAGAATTATCTCACTATGGTTCGGGGGAAATACTTGGATTTTAGTCCGGAGAGTGTGAGGGTGGCGTTCAACTTGCCTATGATGCAAGGAGATGAGCATCCTTACACTAGAAGGGTCAACTTTGATCAAAGGTTGGACCAAGTCCTCACAATCATATGTGAAGAGGGCGCACAATGGAAGCAAGATTCAAGAGGAAAACCGGTTCAATTGAGAAGGCATGACCTCAAGCCCGTGGCTAGAGGATGGTTAGAGTTCATACAACGCTCAATCATTCCCACTAGCAACCGGTCCGAAGTTACCATAGACCGGGCCATCATGATCCATAGCATCATGATTGGAGAAGAAATAGAAGTTCATGAGGTTATAGCCCAAGAACTCTACAAGGTGGCGGACAAGACCTCCACTTTGGCAAGGTTAGCCTTTCCTCATCTCATCTGTCACCTCTGTTATTCAGTTGGAGTTGACATAGAGGGAGATACCCCCATTGATGAGGACAAGCCCATCACCAAGAAAAAGATGGAGTACACAAGAGACCCCTCTCATCAAGAAATCCCTGAGATACCTCAAGGGATGCACTTTCCTCCACAAAACTATTGGGAGCAATTAAACACCTCCCTAGGAGAATTGAGTTCCAACATGGGACAACTAAGGGTGGAGCATCAAGAACACTCCCTCATCCTCCATGAAATTAGAGAAGACCAAAGAATCATGAGGGAGGAGCAACAAAGACAAGGAAGAGACATTGAGAGCTCAAGCACTCCATAGGATCTTCAGAGCAAGAAAGAGCCGCCATCACTAAGGTGGACCCGTTCCTTGATTCCTTGTTCTTTACTTTCTGTTTTCGATTTTTATGCTTTATGTTTGTCCATGTTTGTGTCTTGTGATCATTAGTGTCTTAGTGTCTATGCCTTAAAGTTATGAATGTCCTATGAATCCATCACCTTTCTTGAATAAAAACGTGCTTAATTGAAAAGGAAAGAACTGCATGAATTCTGAATTTTATAATAGTTTAATTATTTTGATGTGGTGGCAACACTTTTGTTCTCTGAATGTATGATTGAACAGTGCATATGTCTTTTGAATTTGTGGTTCATGAATGTTGGCTCTTGAAAGAATGATGAAAAAGGAGACATGTTACTGAGGATCTGAAAAATCATTAAAAATGATTCTTGAAGCAAGAAAAAAGCAAAAAAAAAAAAATTTCGAAAAAAAAGAAAAAGAAAAAGAAAGAAATAAAGTTGTGATCCAAGGCAAATAAGAGTGTGCTTAAGAACCCTGGACACCTCCAATTGGGGACTTTAGCAAAGCTGAGTCACAATCTGAAAAGGTTCACCCAATTATGTGTCTGTGGCATGTATGTATCCGGTGGTAATACTGGAAGACAGAGTGCTTTGGGCCACGGCCAAGACTCAAGAAATAGCTATGTTCAAGAATCATCATACTTTACTAGGAGAATCATTAACACTATCTGGATTGAGTTCCTAAAGAAGCCAATCATTCTGAATTACAAGGGATAGAGAGATGCCAAAACTATTCAGAGACAAAAAGTTAAAAGCCCCGCTCATCTAATTAATACTGATCTTCATAGATGTTTTTGGAGTTCATTGCATATTCTCTTCTTTTTATCTTATTTGATTTTCAGTTGCTTGGGGACAAGCAACAATTTAAGTTTGGTGTTGTGATGAGCGGATAATTTGTATACTTTTTGGCATTGTTTTTAGTATATTTTAGTATGATCTAGTTAGTTTTAGTATATTTTTATTAGTTTTTAGTTAATTCACTTTTCTGGACTTTACTATGAGTTTGTGTGTTTTTCTGTGATTTCAGGTATTTTCTGGCTGAAATTGAGGGACCTGAGCAAAATCTGATCCAGAGACTCAAAAGGACTGCAGATGCTGTTGGATTCTGACCTCCCTGCACTCGAAGTGGATTTTCTGGAGCTACAGAAGCCCAATTGGCGCGCTCTCAACGGCGTTGGAAAGTAGACATCCTGGGATTTCCAGCAATATATAATAGTCCATACTTTGCCCAAGATTTGATGGCCCAAATCGGCGTTCAAAGTCACCTCAAGAAATTCCAGCGTTAAACGCCGGAACTAGCACCTAATTGGGAGTTAAACGCCCAAACTGGCACTAAAGCTGGCGTTTAACTCCAAGGAGAGTCTCTACACGAAAAAGCTTCATTCCTCAGCCCAAGCACACACCAAGTGGGCCCGGAAGTGGATTTTTATGTCATTTACTCATCTATGTACTAGTTTTCTATAAGTAGGACCTTTTACTATTGTATTAGGGGACTTTGGTAGCTATCTTTGTTTTATGCTATCTTAGACCTTTGGGAGGCTGGCCATTCGGCCATGCCTAGACCTTGTTCTTATGTATTTTCAACGGTGGAGTTTTACACACCATAGATTAAGGTGTGGCTCTGCTGTACCTCGAGTATTAATGCAATTACTATTGTTCTTCTATTCAATTCCGCTTGTTCTTTGTCCAAGATATCACTTGTTCTTCAACATGATGAAGGTGATGATTGACGCCCATCACCATTCTCACCCATGAACAAGGTGACTGACAACCATTCTTGTTTACAAGCATCTGAGGCTTAGTGAATATCTCTTGGATTCCTGATTGCACGATGCATGGTTGATCACCTGACAACCGAGTGCTCGCCTGACAACGAGCCAACCATTCCGTGAGATCAGAGTCTTCGTGGTATAGGCAACCTGATGGCGGCATTCAAGAGAATCCGGAAGGTCTAACCTTGTCTGTGGTATTCTGAGTAGGATTCAATGACTGAATGACTGCGACGTGCTTCAAACTCCTGAGGGCGGGGTTAGTGACAGACGCCAAAAGAATCAATGGATTCTATTCCGGTCTGATTGAGAACCGACAGATGAATTCCGCTATGCTGTGACGGAGCATATGCAATCGCTTTCACTGAGGATGGGAGGTAGCTGCTGACAACAGTGAAACCCTACACGAGCTTGCCATGGAAAGGAGTAAGAAGGATTGGATGAAGGCAGTAGGAAAGCAGAGAGACGGAAGGGAAGGCATCTTCATACGCTTGTCTGAAACTCTTACACCAATGATATACATAAGTATCACTATCTTTATCTTTATATTATTTTCGTTCATCATCATATACAATTGAGTTTGCCTGACTAAGATTTACAAGATGACCATAGCTTGCTTCAATGCTAACAATCTCCGTGGGATCGACCCTTACTCACGTAAGGTATTACTTGGACGACCCAGTGCACTTGCTGGTTAGTTGTGCGAAGTTGTGTAATGCCATGGAATTGAACCACCAATTTTTTTGGAGTTCATGACCAGGGATTATGAGAGTTGTGAAAAGTATTGTTCACAATTTCGCGCACCACTTAGCACTAGTGGCAACAGAAGTAACGATGAATGTTTTTGTGGTTTTTAACTATGATTTTCAACTTCTAACTGGTGTGGTATTGAATCATGTTGAAAAACTTTTTGAGGTTTCGAACGATTTTGAAATTTGGTTTGAAACTGTTGGTTTAAATAATTTGGTTTTGAAAATAAGTCAGAATTTTTTATTTAAATGATATGATTTAAAAGAAAGGTGAGTTCTATGATTTTGTCAATTTGTGAACTTGGTTTCTAATTTATCTTGTCAAAAGGGATCTAAAATTGAAAAATTTTTATTTAAAGAAAATGTGATTTCAAGTATTTGACTTCCGATTAACTGATTTTTTACTCTTTTGAGAAAACTTTAACAATAAACTGGTTTAGAATAAATTTATTTTGAAGGTTTTGGGAAAATGTTATAAAAGTAGTATCTGGTTTTAAGGAAAAATAGCAGGTGCTTAACAACGATAATCAGAGTGACGCAACGGAAGGCGATAGGGGACATCGACACAGTAGTACGCTTCGAAGAGGATATATCACACGGTTCGAATTTTCGAAGACAAAAATTTTATTATGAGGGGAGAATGTAAGAACCAAAGTTTTTTCCGTAAAATCGTTTTAATAAAATAATAATTTTTAAGTGCCCGGAATAGATTCAAAATTTAGAAGTTTTAATTTGAAAATATAAAGGTGAAATATGATTTCAATGAATTTTTCTGAGTTAGAAAATGTATCATTTTCGAAAAGTTTTTTGTAAAAAAGCGTACTGACACTTATGCTGGTAGTACCGGCTTTAGTCTGTCCAGTACCACGTATTTTGGAAAATAAGATTTTGAAAGTTAATTTATTGTTTTGAAAGGATAAAAATAATTTAGAATTGAAAACTGGGCACTAATCTTAAAGGTTTTGGCCCAAAGTGGGGGCCAAATAGACCAAAAATACTAACGGGTTGGACTGGGCCCAAGGCCCAACATATAAATGCTCATTTAATGAGCATTTCAGCTCATTTAATGAGCATTTCAGCTCATTTGATGCAAAAAGAGAGAGAGAGGGGCGCAGCTTGAGAAGATAGGAGAGGTGAGGTGGGTTACTATTCACCTCCACCTTCTGTGAGCCATAACTTGAGCTACGAAACTCCGTTTGACGAGCCGTTTGTGGCCACGTGAAGCTCTTGACAAACTCTTCCTTTCTATTTAGGTTATGCTGGTAAGATTTCTCATTTCCTACCCTAACTTTTGTGTTTTGGGGGGTTTGGTTTTTAAGTAGATTTTGTGATTTTTCTTGTTTAGGTAATCTCTAGTAGCGGGTAATTATTGGATTTTACCCCTAATCTCATTGGGTAAGGTAAGGTTTCACTACACCCTTGTGTTTAGTTGTTTTTATCAACCATAGGTTTGATGTTTGTATGTTCTGTGATGTTAGATTGAGTTTTGGTGTTTTTTAGAGTTGGTTGAGGCTTTGGATCGAGCTTGGTGGCTTCGTTTTGGTGTTTGGTGCGTTTGGGAGTCGACCAAGGTATGTTTTTGTTTCCTTTATGTAATATGTAATGTTTCTGGAAACTTAGGCTAGTTGACCTTAAGATAGGTGATGAGTCCATATTTTCTGACATATTTTGGTTTGATTTGAGTGGATTTCATCACAAAAACCCACATTTATTCACCCAAATAGCATGCTTTAGTGTTCTCTCCTTAATTTGAGCCTAATTGTGAAAACATGCTATTTTGTGCTTAATTTGACTAATTTTATCCCACTTTTATCCCATTCGATGCCTTGATGGTTTTGATGAGTGATTTCAGGTGTAATAAGTTGGAATGGCTTGATAAGAGTGGAAGAAAAGCATGGAATTAGGAGAAAACATGAAGAAATCAAAGAAAAAGAGCACAGCAATGTGTGTGTGCGTACAACCTACTGTGCGTACGCACAAGAACCACAAAGCCCAGTGTGCGTGCGCACAAGTACATGTGAGTACGCACAAGAAGAAAATCAGCGAGTGTGCGTACGCACAGGTCCTAGCGCATGACTCATTTATTGCAAATCTCTAAGGGCGATTTTTGGGCCTTTTGAGGCTGATTGAGTGCTATATCAAAGAGGGCCTCCTTCCATGTGAAGGGGAGAGCAATTAGGGTTAGTTTAGCATCATGTAGTTTATTTTCTAGAGAGAAAAGCTCCTCCCCTCTCTCTAGAATTAGGGTTCTTTAGTTTAATTTCTTCTAATTTATACTTTTAATTATTGCTTTCATTTACTTTTCCTTGTCATTTATTGTTATTGCATCTTTGTTCTTTCCTTCTATTTGTTATTTCATTTCTTTGTTATTTTATGTTTATGACACTTTGTTATTTTAATTTTAATTAATGCAAATTTATGTTTTCATGCCATTTATTGCTTTCTTTACTTGTTATTGTCATTTTCTTGCTTTTGGTAGTTAGAGTTTATTTTTAATGCAATTTAATATTATTTTATTTTCATGCACACCAAGTGTTTGATAAAATGCTTGGCTTAGTTTTTACTTAGTTTTTCTCCATTCTTGGCTTGGAATTGATGACTTTGGTGATCCTTGAATCTTTGATGTCCATTCTTGTTTGATATATTAGAGTAGTTAGTTGATTTGGTCTCTCTTGACTCTATGTGACCCCTTAGTGTTGACATAGGACTTAGAAATTGAAATCAACTATGCCTACTTGACTTATCTTCGATGTAAGGTTGACTAAGTAGGATTAACTCTTCATAATCATCATGTGTTTGTGGTTAATGGTTAGGATAGGTGACCTTAGATCTCAATTACTTGCCAATAGGTTTCTTGCATTTGAAGTTTTCTTTCCTTGCATTTAATTGCTTTGACTTTTATTGCTTTGACGTTTAGTTTCTTGCATGTTTACTTTTCACACTCTTGGTTGAGAAATTGGGTGTTTTGGTGGAATTGAGTTGTGGATGTCCATTTCGCATTGTGTGAGAATAGTTAATTGGTTTGGTTTTCATTGACGCTAGTCTTTCACTAAGTAAATAGTGAGTTGACTAGGACTTATGGATTGAGATCAATTACGCTCTTTTGACTAATTCTCAAGGAAGATTGACTAGTTTGGATTGATTCCACACAATTGCCATGTTTGTGGTCCACAATTAGGATAGAAAACCTAGATTACTCAATCCTCACCAAGAGTCTTGTTAGCACTTAATTTCTAATTGCATTGCTTTTACTTGTTTTCCTTAAATTCTTTACATGATCATTTAATTTCTTGCTATTTATATTACTTGCTCTTTCTTGCATTCCCAATCCCCCATTTCCTCCATATCCAATAAATGTACACTTTATTGTAACTCCTAGGGAGAACGACCCGAGGTTTAATACTCTCGGTTATCTTAATTTAAATTTAACATTTGATCTTGAGAATTTATTGTTGGTTTGGACTATGCTACTAACGAATTGATTCTTCTTTTGATTGATTCGAAATCGGCAATAATTTTAGACTCTTGGACTTATTTTCAGGCTTTGAAATATGGAAAAGGTATCAGAGAATTTATTTGGGTTTTACTTTAAAAAGTTAATAAACAGAGGTTTAGGTTTTTTGTGTACTGAGGATGGGTTGGTGGAATGAGAAAGAAGAATGGTAATGGGATTGAGAAAATGATGAACTAATGAGTTCGGAATTGAATTAAGAATTGGTGGTTATTATGAGCTTGATGGATATTTAGGGAAAGTGTGTCAGGCACTATATCCTTGGAATGTTGAGAATTGATAATTGAAAGTGATTTGAGATTAGAAATGGTGATGACTGGTGATGATTTGAGGATGATGATCATGATGGATGTTGGGAGTGTGCAGTGCCTATATCCCTAGCATAGCAGATTTCTCTGCTGCTTGACTAGATGTTGTTGAGAGTGTGCATGGCCTATATCTCTGGCGTAGCAGATTTCTCTGCTGCATGACTAAATGTTGTTGAGAGTGTGCATGGCCTATATCCCTGGCGTGGCAGATTTTTTTGTTGCATGATTTGTTGTTGATTATTCCTTCTCTACTGCATGAAGTGTGCGGGGCCTTTTGATGATTGGATTTTTGATGGTTTAGAATTTCACAAATGAATTCTTGTTGCAAGTATAGTTCCTAAACCAAACAATAATCTTTTCATACAAAAAGTTGGTTGTCACTAAAACAAACCCCTAAATTTATAAATTGAAGTATTGGAACCTCGGGTCGTTCTCCCTAGTAATTGTAATGAAGTGTCTTGTTATTAGTTGTGAGTTATATTTGGGGTTTTTAAGATTTTAGACAAGAATTATAAATGGCAAAGAAATAAACTAACAACTAACAAAGCTCTTGGAAAGGTATGAGAACTAGAAGTCCCATCCTAGTTATCCTCCTCAATTGTGACAACAAATTGTCCCTTGCTCCCACTTAGTTAACCTCTAACCATGGAGGAAAGTCAAGTGGATGAATCAATTTGATTCCTCAAGTCCTAATCAACTCCTAAAGGAAAGACTAGCTTTAGAGGCATTCAAATCAATTAGCAACTTCTAATTATCAATCAACAAGGGAATTAGATAACTCAAGAGTCACTAATTACTCAACCAAGGCTAAGAGGAACAAAACCTACACTAAAACCCAACCAAGCATTTCATCAAACACTTAGAAGGTACAAAAGAAAAGCATAGTAAATTGATAACAAGAATAGAATCTAACAACAACTATTGAAAAGAATTAACAACACCAATCAAAAGAAACATATTTATTATGAATTACCTTGATTGAATTGAAAGAGTGTAGAAGAAACAAAAGTAGATCTACAACAAAACACAAGAACAACATAAAAGAGATTACAACAAAAGAATGGAAGAAGAATGAATGTAACTACAAAGAATTGAGAAGATAGAAGTAGAAGAAGATGAATTAAAATCTAGATCTAAGAACTAAACCTAATCCTAATTCTAGAGAGAAGTGAGAGCTTCTCTCTCTAAAACTAACTCTAAACTAATCCTAATGTGAATGAATGAATGGAATGTGAATGAATCCCCCTTTGCTCTTCAATCCTTGGCTTTAAATAGCATCTTTGGCGCCAAAGTTGGTTGGGATTGAGCCCCACAACCCTTCTGAATTCACTGGCCACGTTTTCATTTAAAAATCATAAACCAGCACCGACGCGTACGTGCACAGCATGCGTACGCGTCCATGGCGTAGCAGATTCGCTGCTGCATGAGTGTGCAGGGCACTATATCCCTGGCGTGGCAGAAAAGGCTACATCCAGGAGGATGTGTCGGGTTGGAATTTAAGGACCGACAAGTGATATCACGAGCCAATAGGACAGGCATTCATCATATGCATCTCTTATATGCTTGTTTGCTTTGATTACTTGGGTTTGCCTAATTGTATAATATGTCTACTTGCTTCTTGAATTACTTGTTATATATGATTACTACCTGTGTATTACTTGCTTGCACTATTTGTGATTGTCTGGTGATGAGGAGGTTAGGTACGCGGTGGCGATGGGATTGCATGGAGGTTAGATTAGTGGAGGCTGTGGGATGCAGTGGTGTAATTAGTATTAGTTAGAATTCTCCTAAGTTTAGATATCCCAGTTTATGGTTTAAGTTCTTTATTTATTTATTTCGTTTAAACTTGAATATTCCGTATAAGATGTGATGTTCTAGGATTACCTTCGGCATCCCAGAGCCTTACATCTTACATTATTGGGCACCGTTACCATACTGAGAACCTCCGGTTCTCGTACCGTATGTTGTTGTTTTTCAGACGCAGGTTACAAATCCTTTTCGGTGAGATTGCGGATATGGTGACAGAGCGGAGTATGGTTCCTCCTTGGCTATTTCTATTTTACTTTGTTATAATTACTCTCACATCTCTTTGTATATTTATCTTTATGGCCTTAGAGGCTTACTTGAGAGATAAGTTGTATAAGCTGTTTTGACTCTAAGACTCTGTATTTTTTTATTTGTAACTAGTCGGCTTAAACTCCACAAGCTGCGACTAGTTCCTTATGATTATTATATTTTTATATCTATATATATTCTTTTCTCTTG
Source organism: Arachis stenosperma (assembly GCF_014773155.1). Classification (NCBI taxonomy): domain Eukaryota; kingdom Viridiplantae; phylum Streptophyta; class Magnoliopsida; order Fabales; family Fabaceae; genus Arachis; species Arachis stenosperma. Next base: position 129,442,805 of record NC_080385.1, on the reverse strand, counting down.
CATCTATACCTTAGGTCTTGTGTGCGTTAGCTTCGTGTGAACGTTTCGCGCTTTTGTAATTCTGTTTTTGAGCTAAATCCTTTATCGGGCTTCTAAAATATATTATTTCCTTCTATATAACTATGTATAAGCCTTAGAATTGTCGTAACCTTTGATTAACATTTGCCTTACGACTAGAGGTAAGGTTTAGGGTAATTAGGATGTTATATAAACGATATAAGTCATGCTTTTTTTTTTTCGCTTTATCACAATTGCAAATGAAATATACAAAATTTAAAATAAAAGTATATCTCGTTTACAATACAATATAAACGAGATATATGTATTATTACAAAAAAAAAACGTAAACTTTTAATTTTTTCTCTCTTTTATGTTTTAACGTGCAATTACTTATATTTTGGCGCGGCTATTAATTTCTTGAAATGGTTAAATTATATGTTTGAATACAATTTAATTTTATACAATGGTATTATAATTTGAAAATTTTTTTAATCCAACTTTTCAACTACTATAATCTGAATTGAATTTGTTAATATTTCATCCAAATTTTAATTTTTAACTAAAACTAACATCTCAATTTGTATTTAAAAGAGTACATAAAAAATTTAAAATTTTTGAAATAGTTATTTAAAAATTTTAAATTATATATCATCCAAATTTTGTTTGTTTCATGGCCATTTATTATGTTAGAAATATTAGAAAAAAACAAAAGGTTTGTGGGAGATATTAATAGTTTATTTGATTTTTGTTGTCTCTCTTTATTAACTTAAATTTTTGGGATGAGTAGTTTCATAACTTAAATAAAAGATCTAGAGTTCGATTATTAATAAACCCCATAAGTAAAAAAATAGTATAAGTCAAATAAAAAAAAGACTTATGCAAAAATCAAACAAATCCAAAACGAAATTCTTATTTAAAAAATGTTAAAGATATAATCATTTTAATTTTTTAATTTAAATGATAGTATATCTAAATTTTATTAGTAATGAATTTAATTCGATCTAAATAGTAATAAATAATATTATTTTTTACTTTGTAAATCAATACAAATCGTTTTTTACTTTGTAAGTAGATACAAATCATACTATAAATATTTTTTTATTTTGAAAGAATTAAATTTTTTATATTTACAAATACTCATATTTCATTCACATTCACAGTATAATAAGATAGGATGATGTAAATAAAGTTAACTTAAATCATTTAAAGTATAAACGAAATATATGTATAATGATCTCATTTATAATATAAATGAGATAAATAATTTAATATAAATTATTAAAATATTTTTAAATTACGTTTTAAGTAAAAAAATATTTAATTTTTTTATTTGAAAAAAAAATCCTCAGTTAGTTACGTTAAGAAAATATCAAAGTAATAAAAGGGTTGCTTTAGCTTCGTCACTTAGCTTAAACCTGTAAAGTAGCTTTAACAATTTTGTATAAGGTAGGTAGCATCTGATATGTATAGTTACGTAACTTCATGGTACTACTAATTATTAATAACCAATTAGACATAGTCACGTCTATGCTAAAATTGCCAAGTAGTCCAAAACTTCTTCCTTACTTCTTACAGTCGGAGGAACGATGGAATCTCACGGTTACAAAGAAACATTGTCACTAGTCTTCTAAACGAAAATTTATAAGTGGTTTGGTTTTATTAAAAGCAATTTAAAAAATGTTGTCTAATATAGGCATGGTAGTAGACTAGTAGTAGGCACTTTTTTTTTCCTTTCAGAATGAGTAATTTTGGATAACCTTATTTGATAAAATTTTCTTACTGTGATTGTGATATACATCATTCATCCCCTTTGTCCACTCCTCCATCCCGATCTTGAATAGGTTATTGTCTAACATGCATATCCTGCTTTAAACACATTCCTAAATACTGGTAAACTTAAAGAAAAATGTGGGGAGTAAAATTTTTTTCTGGACTTCTATTAATTGTTGATTTTTGTTTGAGTGATTCAGTTTAGTTTTTGAATGTTATCGTGTATTATTCGATTTTAGAAATTTTATATGTGTGCATAATAAGATAATATTATATGATTTTTTGTGATCTAAGATTTTGATAATTAAGATCTGATAATTATATATACATATTATAAGAAAAATATCACACATTTATTTAATTTTTTTAAAGAGATTAACGAATTTATCGTATATTACTGTTAAATAGATTAAACAAAACGTATGTTTTCATGTAGTTAATAGAATTTTTCACTAACTAAGCTAGTACCTAATAGAAAATATCTCAACCAATTTCTCATTGTTTGTCATCTTGTTATGGCTGCTTCTTTAATCAGACTTTATATTGCTCAAGTAACTTTCTTTATTCAAAAGTAACTAATAAGATGACAATTGTAACTATTGCATACAGGCAAACTAGATATTTCAAATCTATTGTATGCAGTGTACCACGGGAGATACCTAGATAGTAAGATTATTCATGATTGAAGTAAATTATATTAAAAAATTTTAAGAATATCAGTATATTGATATTTTAGTAATTTTTAATTGTTAATTTTAATTATAAAAAATATATATAATATATATAATTAAAATTAACAATTAAAATTTATTGACATATCAGTATACAGATATATTTAAAAACTTTTTAATATATATACTGTGCATTAAATTATATTTAATTTTTATTTCGGCTGAATAAATAATATAATGTACTTTATGTTAAAACATGCAATTCTCCTGCAACCAAGTCATATATATATATATATATATATATATATATATATATATATATATGAGTTAAGAATCAATATTAATTTAATAAAAACATTACATAGCAGTTGAATAATCTTTTCTTAGTATATATAATATTTTAACTTGGTGTTTGATATCTCAATTATAACTATGGTGTTTGATATCTCAATTATAACTATGTTTATGATTTCCCTTATCCCTTTCCTTTTATTAATTCATGTTTTAAACATCCTTGGTTGTTGTACTTATATATGACATGTTTTTGAACTCCTCGCTGTTGATATTAACATTTAGGTGGTGTTTGTTTACAGAGACGGGATATTGAGACAAGAATATAGAAATATAAAATTGTATTTAATAGATAAGATATAGACAAAAATATTATATATAAAAATACTGAATTAGTATATTTTGTATTCATCCTGACAAAAAAGACACAAAGATACTAATAAAAATATAATTTATTTTTTATTTTTTTATTATTTTTGTTAATTTGTTATAATTATATTTTTTATTATTATATTTTTTTCTAAAATTTTTTAAATAAAAAAATGAGAATAAATTAAACTTTTATAATTTATTCTAGTTTATCAACAAACCAAATACAAAAATACTAAATTTTGTATCTCTATTTTTTGTATTTTATTCTCAAAGTCTTATCTTTTTCTATTCTCAAAAACAAACTGATATGTGCTCAAGAGGGCATTTTCGTCATTTTGGAGTTAAGGAGCAGAATGGTAATCTTGTCATATTCAAAGATTTGAATACTAGAAGAATTGTACCATGCCAGTCTTGGACATCAAGAAGATCAAGAGTCCGTCTCAAAAACAGTAGTGCTGAAAGGACGACAACTCATAAGGTCCATTGGGCTAAGTCAGGACAGCAAGAAGCCCAATAATACTTTTCAAATTCTGTGGGAGGCATAAAGTATTATTATTTTCGAATTTCTTAATAATTTATTTTAATTTGTTTTGCTGTTAGAGTTTGTTGGAAGATTTGATTTACTTCCGATTTTCTTAGTAGTATTTTTAGGAATTTTAAATTTAAATCAAATCTGATCTAATCAATTAAGATCAAATCTGATTTAAAATTAGTTATCATTTCTTTAGAATGTTAAAATTTAAATCAAATCTGATCTAATCCAATAAGATCAAATCTGATTTAAATTAGTTATCTTATCTTTTTGTTTTTCATTATCTATGTTTTATGTTTCCGCTATGTCTTTGGGTATGCTCTTTATTGAATAATTCTTTATTGAATAATACCCTTTTTTTTAATTTTGTTTTTGCAATTATTCTATTTTTAGGTCAGTGTCTGGAAAGAAAATAATAATAAAAAAAATGATTAAGTATTACGATAGTGATGATGAAGGAAGCTCATATGCAAAAAAGAGTTCTCAGTTTCAAATCCCTGCATTCAAAGAGAGGAATGATCCTAAAGCGTATTTCAGATGGGAAAGGAAGGTAGAATCGATTTTTACAAATTGCGTCCTTTCAGAAGAAAAGAAGGTTCAACTGGTACAAGCCAATTTTTTCAATGCTGCCCGTATATGGTGGACTGAATTAGGAAGATCTAGAAGACGGCACGGAAAGCGCCCAATTAGCAGCTGGGAGAAGATGAAGAAAATCATGAGGAGGCAGTTTGTGCCATCATCATACCACAATACATTTTTTGGAAAATTTTTTACGTTACAACAAGGCTCACAATTAGTGATGGAGTACAACAAGGAGTTTCTATATTTGATGAATATGGCTAATATTAAAAGGAGTCCTGAGGTTCTTAAGGACCAATTTTTATTTGGATTACGTGAAGAACTTGCAGATGAAGTCCAATGTTACCGTTACACAACCATGGATAATTTGGTCAAATTGGCCATTGACTGGGAGCAGGTGCAACAAATGATAGCTCGCCATAACAAGATGAATTCTTCTACGCCTATCTTTCATTCTTCTTCAAAGCCAGAGATGAAAGAATTTGTTGAGTATGCTATAGAGGGTGATGTGTTCTTGGAAGATTCAATAGTGCAGAATTTTTTAACTGGGTCCTTGGGATGTGAGCAATTTGAAGAATATGAGAGAAAAGAAATTGAGAAAAAGATTGAGTGTTTGAGTGAAAAGAATTCGTGTTTGATTGAAAGCGAGGGGTTTAAGAGAAAAGATGAGAATAGTGAGCGAGAGAAGTCAATGAGTGAAAAAGAAACTGAGTTCAATAAACACACTTGTGAAAGAGATCTAGAAAGTTCTAGCTTAGACAAGAGTGCATTAGTCTCATTGAAATCCACAGAGTTCTTAGTTTCTCATACATCTAACAACGGAATTCCTAGTGTTTTTATATCAAATTTTTCAGGCGTTGTAGATTCACTGGTCAATTATGGAGGAATTAATATGGATGAAAAGGAAGAAAGACAAATTGCACACTTTGGACAAGATGGTGAAACCATGGTTGGAAAGATTGAACTTGCACACATGAGGGATATAGCTACAATTCAGTGGATAGGGAAGAGCCATCAAACAATGGTATTTAAACCTGGAGATTGGGTTTGGATTTCTTGGAGGGACGAAAAGCATCTCACGCAAGATTCGAGGACGAATCTTTTTGAAGAGGGAGAGAATCATACGTGCTCAAGAGGGTATTTTCGTCATTTTAGAGTTAAGAGGCAGAATGGTAATCTTGTCATATTCAAGGATTTGAATACTAGAAGAATTGTACCATGCCAGTCTTTGACATCAAGAAGACCAAGAGTCCGTCTCAAAAATAGTAGTGCTGAAAGGGCGACAACTTATAAGGCCCATTGAGCTAAGTCAGGACAGCAAGAAGCCTAATAATGCTTTTCAAATTCTGTAGGAGGCATAAATTATTATTATTTTCAAATTTCTTAATAATTTATTTTAATTTGTTTTGCTGTTAGAGTTTGTTGGAAGATTTGATTTACTTCCGATTTGCTTAGTAGTTTATTTAGAAATTTTAAATTTAAATCAAATCTGATCTAATCAATTAAGATCAAATCTGATTTAAATTAGTTACCATATCTTTAGAATGTTAAATTTTAAATCAAATCTGATCTAATTCAATAAGATTAAATCTGATTTAAATTAGTTACCTTATCTTTTAGTTAGTTTGTTAGGGGTCTATTTAAACACCTTTGGTGAGACAATTTAGAATAACTTTTGATGAATAAATTTTCTTAGTGCTTTATGCACGTTTTTATTGTGTGATTAAGTGAGGTAAGTGATTTACTTCGTTTGTTGCATAGAGAAAATTGAGTGATTCAATTTTCATCCCTCTGATCTAGGTTATCAAGGACAAGTTCTTTGAAGGTCTAGTAGAAAAAACCCTTCCAATAATCTAGGTTGCTAAGAATAAATTTCTTAGAGGTTTAGTAGAAAAAAACTCCTTATCTATCCTTGTATTTTTTCCCTTATCACGAACACAACCTTAGGTGTGTCCCTATATGACATGTTATTTGTTAACATTACACTATATGCATGCTATTTCTAATTATGTCGAAATCAATTATTAAAACACTAAATTAGTTACTTAATAAAGTTTGTCAAACTTTTATAATCTTTCATAGACTAATAAGTGCCTTTTTTCTTTTTTCTTTTTATTTTTGAGAGCTATTTCACCAAATGCAAATCTTTCAGCTAGCAAAATTGTGGTTTACAGTTTACACCAATTTTATTTACGAAAAATTCTAAGTGATTAAGATTTTATTTTATTTTTTAATATTTGAACAGATACTAATGAACTCTCACTTTTTTTACACCAAAAGATTGGCCTCCTAGTATTTTTTTATTAGTATTATGAATAATCTTTGTTTTTTCCTTTTACACAATACAACTTTTTCCCTGTTAATTGGGTTTCAATATTTTTCTTGATACTTTTTGGTTTGATCACTCATGAGTGATGTCATGCATGGTGGCTATATATATATATAAATGCAGTCTAATATATGTGTTGTTTATAGTAATTATAGTATTTTAATGTTGCTAAAATTAAAGTAAAAAATTTTTATTATTTAGTAATGCTTTTTAAAAAGTGTTGTTAAAAAAAGTATTACCAAATTGTAAAAAAAATGTAACTTTAATTTTAATAATATTTATATAGTCAATATATGTAACCACCATAAATATAAACATACACGCATGTGACTTTAATTTTAATAACATTTACATAGCTAATATATATAACCACATATACACATAAAATTTTAGACCTTCAAAGTCACAATTAAATTATGTAAAAATTAGTTTAAATTAGAAATAAGTTGGGATTTGTGAATCTATAATTATTTATGATTTCATACCTGTAAAACCTTCAATTCTAGGCTTTTTATTAAAGAATCTACATTGTGTTAGTTTGGACTTTGGAATGAAAAAGCTAGATAGAAATGGTTTATAAAAAGTTGACCGTCATTTTTAGTTATGTTACATTTTTGTCATTTCACAACATCTATAAAAGTTGAACTTTGATTTGAATATATTATAATATTTTTCAAACTAACAAATCAAATACTAATCCATCGTGTATTTGAGCTCCATTATATATTTAAAGGTATGTTTATATTACAATGTTTTTATTAACTTTTTGAGCAAGTAAATAATAAGTATAAGCCTTCTTTTTCTTCTTCTCTTTTCTTTTGTAGGATGGGTGGGTTAATTCGAGAAAATCAACAAATTCGAGGGAGTATTAAAAGATTAACATATACCAAAAAGAAATATCACCAGTGTTTTATATTTTAACTTTTCGAAAAAAAATTATTATGGCCTATCCCTCCTATACTCCATTTGCTTTTTTATTTAAATTGACCTAAGTGGGCTAACGAAAACCTTCCTAAAAAACGCATATCGAAAAACAATCTTTAAAACCAATTAGCCCGTTGCCCAAAAAGAAAAAAACCCATTTCCCTCTGCATTTTCATTTCACAGATCCATGCATATAACTAGTCCCTCTCAAGTCTCAACCAACTACCAGCTGAGAAATTCATAGTATAAATGATGATGGATTACAGAATCAAGCACAAGCAAAAATAGTATTGGACCAGCTCATAGTATATATCACTTTTCGATTAATTTTTGGTCCGCAAATATTTTCCTTTCTTGAACATTAGACGAAAACGAAAGTAAAAAAATGAACACCTTCCGTGAAGTTAGACGTTGCAACTTAGAACTTAGAACTAATATCATTGTCCCAGTCTATTTAAAAAAAAAAAAAACTAAAGTAATATCATTGTCAGACCTTGGTCCCAAAATGACAACTTTTTGTTTTATCTTTCTCAACCTGTAAAATTCGGTTAATTAATGATTAATCAATTCATAAATAAAAATTTATTTTAAAACATTAAAAATATAATTTTTATGGTTTAATATGATAGAAAAAATTAAATCAAGAATTTTGACATCAATTTTAAGAAAATCGGCCTAAAATTGAACGGAACGGATCAAACCGGGTCAACCAAATCCATATTGGGCCCTTGACCCAACCAAGCTCAACCTAAAATCTTTAAACAACACTCTCTCTCCCCTCTTAAACCCTAAAAGGGAGGGGGGGGGGGAGGGGGGGGAGAGGAGGGAAGAACACTCTTCCAAAGTTCTAACTCTTACTTGATCTTCAAATCACCATAACTTTTGATCCGGAGCTCCGATTGTCGCACCATTTGCGGCTACACGTTCACCGCGTCGAGCTCTACAAAATCCATAACTTTGTTCTTGAGTAAGCCACGATTTCTCCTCTGAAATTCCAGCCTTAATTTCGAAATTTTCAGTGAAAAATGTTGAGATTTGTGAGCTTTTGATGTTATAGGATCCAACTAGCTTGAAGGAGAGGCTTAATCTTGTCTCCTTGATCCTTGGGTGTGGTAAGATTTTCAACCCTAGTGGAATTTATTGGTTTATGATGTTTGGGTATTGAGTGGGTATGTTTGAATGTGGTATTGTGGTTTAGGAAGTGTATATATGTGTGTTGGAGCTTGATTGAAGTTTTGGAAAGCTTGGAAAAGGGCTTTTGTATGCTAAAAATCTATTCTTGGAGGTGTTGAAGCCTTGAGAGCTTGTGAAAAAGTGATTTGGAGGTGTTCCAGGTTGAGCGGGAAAGCGGCCAAGGTATGGTTTCGATTTCCTGTATCTAAAATATAATGTGGTGTGAAAACTTAGGCTAGAGACCCTAAGATAGGATTTGAACTATTGATGTTGTTGATTGGTTGAGATGAGTTATGTGGTTATGCATGTGAGTAGTGAATTTTTATGTTTTGATGGTATGATGCATGAGAGATATGCATGTTTTGATATATGCTTAATGATTGGTTAAAATTGAATTGTGGGTGAAACCATGTTGATGGTGACGATGATATTGAATGTATGTATTGATGGTTAATAGAAATGGTATTGTTGGAAATTAGGATGAGGAAAGATATATGACATGATATTGTGTTTAAAATTGAGTTATTTGATTGAGATTGGTTAAAATGGTGGATTGGTGGATTGAGAATTTGATAAAAATGTTAACATATGAGTTGACAAAGCTTGAGGTTGATTTTTGGTAAGTTTTAGTTGGTTTTGAAAAGGGTTGAAAATGGTTTGTATTAAAAATGGAATTTTGCGGGTTTGTATGAAAATGTGGTTTTTGGGTCTACTTTGACGGAGCATAACTTAGTCTCCGGATCCCTGATTTGTGTCAAACTTATTTAGAAATAAAATTGGGTCTGAGATGTTTATGTCGTTCGAAAAATGGATGCAAAATGATTTGAAAAACGAAAAAGTTATGCCCGTCGGAAGTTTGGGGTTTGAAAATGCAATTCTCCAGCTTTTTAACTTAGTAAAATTTTTGGCAAATCGTGCTCCCACGCGTACGCGTGGCTGACGCGCATGCATCACACTAAATTTTTGCTACCCCACGTGTGCGCCTGACCGACGCGTACACGTCGCTGTATTGATGTAAGTGCCCAGTAGAAAATCCAGAGGGTTGCGCTGGTACTGTGCTGGTTTTGTGCGAAGAGCACAAAACGCACCCACGCGTACGGATGGTTAACGCGCACGCGTCACTCCACCTTTCTGCTTCCCATGCGTGCGCATGGGTGACGCACACGGGTTATTTTACTTTTCGGCCTCCCACACGTGCGCATGGGCGACGCGCACGCGTTACCCTTTTTTCACCAAAAACTTATTTTTGAGTTTTCAAAGCTGAATTTCATATTTCTAAGCCTTCATTCTCGCCCTTTATGTCCTAAATCCTTATAGTATGCCTAGCGATGGAAAGAGACTAGGAGGTGTGGTAACTTGTGGATGAAGTAAGGGGAGAATTAATGATGAATTATGATTAAAGATAATTGTATGGGGTGCTGACGATGATGGTGGAAGTGCTTTATATGCCATGAGCCGAAGGGCTGTAATTGTTAATAAATTGTGGCTGGTTATGGATTGTATTATAAGTCGAATGGATGAGTTATTGCTGAATTATGGCTGAACTATTATTGAATTATGGCTAAGTATGATTGCATATATGCTTATTGAACGAAATATGAATGTTGCACTTCCACTATCTGAGATACAGGTTTTCCTGGGTGAAAACAGTAGCTAGCCACCACGTGCTCCAGGTGGAGACTCGATACTCTGCTGACCATATGTCATAAGTATGGCCGGACACTGTGAAAGTTCCGGATGAGCTCGCCCCCGTGGATAAACACCAGTGTGGGTGTTGTGTATATGTATTGATGATTATGATTGAGAATAACTTGAGTTGGGGATGCATGACAGAGGGACAGTCCATTGGTTAGCTACCAGGATTTGTCGGGTTAGCTTTATAACCGACAGATGAGATTCATTAGCCACTAGGATAGGCATAAATCATATGTATTATATGTGAATTGTTTGGAATGGCTAATTGATTACATATTACTTGCTAATTGTCTAACTGCCGTATTTGCTTCCTATTTCTGCATTTCCTTGTTGATATACTTGTGTTTGCAATATCAAATTATTGATGGCGGTTAGGAGGTTCGAAGGATTTGGAAAGGGGAGTGTTAGTTAGATTGAAGATCTTTAGCTAGTTGCCTATTTCATTTATGGTTTAGTCTGTTTATAAGCTTTGATTATCTGTTGGAAGTTCTAGGATTGCCTTTGGCTTTTTCAAGACATTACGTGTTAGATATGTGGACACTGTTACCATACTGAGAACCCCCGATTCTCACCCATGCAGATTTTGTGGTTTTCAGATGCAGGACGTGAGGCCCCTCGAGGAGGCATGCTGAAGACTTCTGGATTAGCGAAAATCCTTAGCTCTCGGGACTTTATTTTGGTTTTATGTACTTATTTAGATACTTATTATCTCCACTATATACATATATACTGTATTGACTCCTCTTAGAGGTTATCTTGGGGAACATATTTTGTAACTTGTCTTTTGGGTTTCTTTTGGGTTCCTTACTCTCTCTATATATGTATACTTCTATGCTCAAACCGGTTATCTTCGCAACCGGGTCTTGAGTTTTGATATATGTATTTTTGGTACTCTCTTGTATATATACTCGTGTTAGCTTATCCTTTATCTACTTTGTTATGTTATTGATCGAAGTGTTGCGCTTTTCAATTTAACGGTTTTTTTTACCCCTTTTCTTCAAAGCCTCCTAGTTATAAATATTTTTCACACTACTATATATACTAAATTTTATTTTTTAGAGGTCGTAATACCTCGCCACCTCTGTTTTATGACTTAAGCATAAGGCTCTGTGTGGTAGTGTGTTATATTATGGTATCTGAGCAGTTCGTTTCTGTAGAGCCTGAGGGACGGACTGACTATGATTCTGTGCATTCTCTGTATGTGTGTTTATGTGCTATTAGGATATCTAACTGATATAACTGGCATAAATATTCATGAGCATGCATTTGGGACTTGATATCGATTGTTTGGTGTGTATAAGAACCAGATGGCGCCTCGTGGGCGCAGTCGAGGTCGTGGGAGAGATCGTACTAGTACTCAGGGACCGGGAACCAACCCAAATTATTCGATAAATTTTATGGCGGCGTTGGCGAACATGGCTGCTGCTATGTAGGCCACTGCGGAGGCTCTTGGGAAACAGATAAATAATAATGGCGATGGCAGAATTGGAGTTCAGGGCCCGATGACACTGGCAACCTTCTTAAAGGTTAATCCACCAAAGTTCAAGGGAACCACCAATCTGACTGAAGCCGATACCTGGTTTCAGACTATGCAGCGAGCACTGCAAGTGCAGTTGGTATCTAAAGAGCAGTGTGTTGAATTTGCTACCTATCTGCTCACCAGGGAAGCATCGCATTGGTGGCAAGGAGTTTGACGTCTCCTGCAGTAGGGTCATGACCCTATCACCTGGGATGCTTTCCAGGTGAAATTTTATAAAAAGTACTTTCCAAATTCTTCCAGAACGGCCAAGGAACTTGAGTTACTGCAGCTGAAGCAGGGTACTATGTCCGTATCTGAGTATACCGACATGTTTGAGGAGCTATTCAGTTTTCCCGCATGTGTCAAGAAGCTCCGAGAGATTTCGAGGAATGGAAGTGTATTAAGTATGAAGGAGCGCTCCGAAGCGATATCTTTAGTTCAGTGGGACCAATGGAGATCAGAATTTTCTCAAAGTTGGTGAACAAGAGCAAGGTTGCTAAAGTTTGTGTGAAAAAGGCGGCTACAGAGAAAGAAAGTAATAAGGGACTTTTCAAAAGAACCGAGGGGGGAATCCTACGGGTCAGACTTTCAAACATGGAAGCTTTGCACTACGGCAGACTCAGGGTCAGAATAATTTCAGAAGGCCCAACAACAACAACTCCCAGGGAAAAAGATTTGGGATGCAGCCTCAGAACGAGCAAGCTTATGCTAGGTGGGGGAGTTACCATCCTGGAGTCCCGTGCAAGGCCGGATGGGGCTTGTGCTATTCGTGTGTTAAGGCGGGGCATAAAGCCTCAAACTGTCTGAAGAAGCAAAAGCAAAATGCCGGGGGAGCATAGCAGCCTGGTCGGGTGTTCACCACCTCGGCTGTAGGTATCGAGGGGTTTGATACACTTATCCGAGGTGAATGTGAAATGGTTGGTCAAATTTTAAATGCTTTATTTAATTCGAGAGCAACACATTCATTCATTGCTTTCGAAAAAGCTAGTGAGTTAGGATTGAAGATTCTGGTTTTGGGCTATGATCTTAAGGTGTATAATGCCATCCATGAAGCTATGGTGACTAGGTTAGGATATCCGCAAGTTTCATTTAGGGTTAAACAACTTCATTTTGTTCATGATTTTATTTGCTTACCGATCACCGGTCTTGATCTTATCTTAGGGTTGGACTGATTGTCTTGTTGAACTATTTTGAAAAATCGTTGTATTTTATGCATGAGGGGTCAGAAAGACCAATTGTAGTGAATGGTTGTAATTTAAACTACGTGGTAGTAAACTGTTTGGGACAGGAGTGTCAAGGCGTTATACTGTTAGCTGCGAGTGTGTTGGGTGAGGAACAAAGTTTAGATAAAATTCCAGTTGTTTACAAATTTCCTGAGGTGTTTTCGGATGACATTGAGGAATTCCCTCCTAGCCGAGAGGTTGAATTTGCAATTGAGTTAGTACTGGGAATGGGGGCCAATTTCGATTGTCCCTTATAGAATGTCACCTTTAGAAATGGCCGAACTCAAGGCTCAGTTGGAAGACTTAATGAATAAACACTTTATCTGCCCTAGTGTTTCTCTGTGGGGAGCACCGGTGCTACTGGTGAAGAAAAAAGATGGGAGTATGCAGCTCTGTGTAGATTACAGGCAATTGAATAAGGTCACAATAAAGAATAAGTACCTGCTGCCGAGGATTGACGATCTCATGGATCAGTTACAAGGAGTTGGAGTTTTCTCTAAGATTGATTTGCGATCAGGCTATCACTAGATAAGGGTGAGAGATGAGGACATCCCTAAGACCGCTTTCAGAACTCGTTATGGTCATTACGAGTACACTGTAATGTCTTTTAGGTTGACAAATGCCCCTGTGGTGTTCATGGATTATATGAATATAATTTTCCGTCCGTTTCGGGATAAATTCGTTGTCGTCTTCATTCATGACATACTGATTTACTCCAAGACTGAAGAAGAACATGCAGAGCACCTGAGGACCGCGTTGTAGATACTAAAGGAAAGGAAACTCTATGCGAAACTATCCAAATGTGAATTCTGGAAAGATGAGGTGATGTTTTTGGGCCATATAGTGGGTAAACAGGGGATAGCAGTAACTGAGACAAGGAGTTTTCTGAGCTTAACTGGCTACCACCGGAGATTCATCAAAGGTTTTTTGCAAATAGCTTTGCCATTGACAAGGTTAACCCGCAAGGACGCACCATGTGTTCGGACTTCTGAGGTGAGGAAACCTTTCAAACGTTGAAGCAAAAGTTAACCACCGCACCTGTGTTGGTGTTACCTGAGCCAAATGAATTGTTTGAGATGTACTGTGATGCCGCACTAAAGGTTTAAGGGTGCGTGCTGATGCAGCATCGTAATGTGGTAACGTATGCTTCACGGCAGTTGAGACCTCATGAAGTTAATTACCCTACTCATAATTTGGGGCTTGATTTGGTTGTGTTTGCGCTAAAGGTGTGGAGGCATTACCTCTATGGGGTTAAGTTCCGAGTTTTCTCTGATCATAAGAGATTGAAATACTTCTTTGATCAGAAAGAGCTTAATATGCAGCAGAGAAGGTGGATGGAGTTTCTGAAGGACTACGACTTTGAGTTGAATTACCATCGGGGAAAAGCGAATGTAGTGGCGGATGCGTTAAGTCGAAAGTCGTTGTTTGCTACTTGGATGATGCTTCGAGAAGAGGAGTTGCTCAGGACATTCGAGAGTCTGAAGATCGGTGTTCAAGAAGCGTTTGGGACTCTGTTTTGAGTGGATTACAAATCTCAAGTGACTTTAAATCCGAACTTCTAAAGGCTCATCAAAACGATGACGTGTTATCGAAGGTGTTGCCAGCTATTGAGCAAGGGAAACAGTGGAGAGTGTCATGGGATCAAGATGGGTTATGGAGATTTAAGGGTAGGATCATTGTGCCAGATGTTAGGACTCTGTGGCAAAATATCTTAAAGGAAGCACACAAAAGCGGATTCTCTATTCACCCGGGGAGTACTAAGATGTACCATGATTTAAAAGTGATGTTTTGGTAGTCGGGTATGAAAAATGATGTGGCGAAATATATTTCAAAGTGTTTAACCTGTCAGAAAGTAAAGATCGAACACCAGAGACCTTTCGGGACGTTGCAACCTTTAGAGGTTCCGTAATGGAAATGGGAAAGCATTGCGATGGACTTTGTGTCGGGATTGCCAAGGACTAGGGCCAATTTTGATGCCGTCTGGGTGATTGTGGACCGATTGACGAAGTCAGCTCACTTTTTACCCATTCGAATGAATTACACCCTTGAGAAACTAGCATAGTTATACATAAAGGAGATTGTGAGGCTTCATGGTGTGCCTACTACCATAATTTTTGATAGAGATCCTCGTTTCACTTCAAGGTTCTAGGGTGCATTTCAGAAAGCTTTCGGAACCTGATTAAGCTTGAGCAAAACTTACCATCCTCGAACAAATGGTCAATCCGAGAGGACGATCCAAACCCTAGAAGATATGTTGAGGGCTTGTGTTCTGGATCAGGCGGCGAGCTGGGATCGGTATATGTCGCTAGTGGAGTTTGCGTACAATAACAGCTACCATGCGAGCATCAGAATGGCTCTGTATGAGGCTCTGTATGGGAGAAAATGTCAATCTCCACTATGCTGGTATGAAGCTGGGGAGAAAACCTTGTTGGGGCAAGAGATGATAGCTGAGACTACTGAACAAGTCAAGAAAATCAGAGATAGGATGCTCACTGTTGATGACAAGTCATCATATACCCATTTTTCAAGCTAATTTTACTTGTTTTGTTAGTCTTTATGCACTTTCTTGCATCCTAGGTAATTAATTTGGAGTGAAAATGCATAATTTCTTTAAATCAAACAACCACCATGAAATTAATGTTAACTCATGAGGTTTAAGCTAAATTTAATTGATTTTTAATTGATTTATAAGCCTTGTGAATTTAGTGATACTTGGAGTGGTTGTTTTGGTTTATTGTAGGTGAAGAAAAGAAAAAAAGGAAAAGCGTGGCCTAAGGAAGTGTGGCCCAAGGAGAAGAAAATGTGGTCAAAGAGAGAAGAAGTGTGGCGCACAACATAAGGAAGGCAAGCATTGCCCTCCACAAGGGCACACTGCCCTCTAGGAGGGCAACATAAGGGAACCAAGCATGAAAGGCAACTCTGCCCTGCCCACTACAAGGGCAGAGCACAAATCTGTGCCTTGGAATCAAGAGGAACAAAACCTTGCCCTGCCCTCCAC
Organism: Arachis stenosperma; assembly: GCF_014773155.1. NCBI lineage: Eukaryota > Viridiplantae > Streptophyta > Magnoliopsida > Fabales > Fabaceae > Arachis > Arachis stenosperma. The sequence goes on along the minus strand of NC_080385.1, from coordinate 129,426,729 downwards.
AAGGGCAATATCGGGCTCACCAAGGGAAGAAAATCAAAGGAAAATGTCTACAATGCTTGCCACAAGAGTTGAACACGGGACCATGAGGAAGCAAGGAATTAAGCCTCACTTTGGTACCAAGAAAGCCAAGGAAAATGGGTAGCGTGTGTAGCATCCAAGTTTCGAACTCGGGACGTCAAAGTGGAAACACTGCCCTGCCCTCCGCGAGGGCAGGGCAGCATGTTGTTGTGGCATGAACCTGGCGCACCAAGGCACAATTCTGGCGCACCAAGGCACGATTCTGGCAGCACCAATAGCGCACCACAGCACAATTCTGGCGCACCAACTTTTTCTGTCCTGCCCTCCGCGAGGGCAGGGCAGCTTCCTGTGCACCAAGCCTGCACCACGCCCGCACCACGTACGCACTAAATACCAAATCCTGCCCTGCCCTCCGCAAGGGCAGGGCAGCCTCCTGGAAGCAATCCTTCATGGGCTATAATTGGATTAAAAGTCCAATAAAATTCAATTCTTCACCAAATCAAAAGCCCATCCAAATCCCAAGATCCAAGAATAGAAAGTGTATAAATAGGAGTTAGTTTGATGTAAATAGGACTTTTTACTTGACTTAAACCTTTACTTTCATCTTTTACACTACTTTTGAACTTTGAATTTTCCTTGGAACCTTGAATTTTATTTTAAGCTTTGGCAACCTCTCTTGGTGACTTCACTGAGATTTCAGAGAATTGGGGAGGAGAATTGATCTCTCTTCTTCCTCGTTCTTGCTTGGGCATTTTTACTTTTCTTATTTTGAGTTTTGGGTGTGAAGAGTTGAGGAAATTCTGTCTCAACCTCCATTCAAAATCTCTTTAATCCCTTTCTGCATAATTAAATTCAATTTCAATTTCCTTTACTGCTCCTTCTTCAATTTCTTGTCAATTGCTTTGTGAACTTGGATCTGGGAAGGCAATTGAGATCTAGGCTTTGCTACCTAGTCTCTGGAGACCTGAGATCCCAATTTACTTTTGGTTCTTCTGTGAACCTTTGCTGCATTTAATTTCCTTCTGTTTGAATTCCAATTGCTTCTAATTAAATTTCTGTTCTATTGATTGTTGCAACTCCATTTCTCTTGTTTAAATTCTGAAATCCCTGTCCTCAAATCCCTTTTACATTCAAGCAATTTATATTCCTTGCAATTTAAGTTACTACAATTTACATTTCTTGCACTTTAAGTTTCAGTCATTTACCTTCTTGTTCTTTAAGATTCTGCAAGTTTACTTTCCTGCCCTTTTATTTACTGCAATTTTCCCTTCCCCCTTTACATTCCAAGCAATTTAGCTTCTGTTAAACACAAATCACTTAACCAATACTTGATTCGCTTGACTAAATCAACCACTAAACTAAAATTGCTCAATCCTTCAATCCCTGTGGGATCGACCTCACTCATGTGAGTTATTATTACTTGATGCGACCCGGTACACTTGCCGGTGAGTTTTGTGTCGGATCGTTTTCCGCACATCAAGTTTTTGGCGCCGTTGCCGGGGATTGAAATAGATTGACAATGATTAAGTGAAGTGGAGGTCTAGATTAAGCACTTTTTCTTTTCTGCTTTTCTAACACACTAACTGTTTGAAATTTTGCTTAAACTAACTGAAACTTCATTCTAGCCATAGATTGAAGTTTTTATTGACTTTCTGGATCTGTGTGTTTATTGTTGTGTGTTTGTATGTCAGGTACAGGAAGATCTTCCCCTATTCTCTCTGAAATTGACCAAAGAACTCTTCGAAGAATAAGAAGAGCTGAAAGAGGAAAGAACGTTATTGGAGAGGAAGAATCTGAGGAGGAATTCCAAGAAATAGAAGGAAATCCATCAAATCCCAATCAACCAGAAGGAGGAGCCAATAATAACCAACAACAAAGAAGAGTACTGGCTTCTTATACATTTGCAAATGCTAGACACTGTGGGAGTAGCATTCTTCCCCCCAATGTCAATGCAAACAACTTTGAACTAAAGCCACAACTCATCACTTTGGTTCAAAACAACTGTTCTTTTGGGGGAGGACCATTGGAAGACCCAAATCAACATCTATCTACCTTCCTGAGGATTTGTGACACTGTTAAAACCAATGGTGTGCCTCCTGACAGTTACAAGTTGTTGCTCTTTCCATTTTCCCTCAGAGACAAAGCCACTCAATGGCTAGAAACGTTCCCAAAGGAAAGCATCAATACTTGGGATGATTTGGTGAGCAAGTTTCTTGCCAAATTTTACCCCCCTCAAAGAATCATAAGATTGAAGACTGAGGTGCAGACATTCACTCAAATGGAGGCTGAGAATTTATATGAAGCATGGGAAAGATATAAAGCTCTATTGAGAAAATGTCCACCAGAGATGTTCACTGAATGGGATAAGTTGCAGAACTTCTATGAAGGACTTACTCTAAAGGCTCAAGAAGCACTTGATCACTCAGCTGGAGGCTCATTACAACTCATGAAAACCACAGAGGAAGCTCAAAACCTCATTGATATGGTGGCCAACAACCAATATTTCTTTGCTCATCAAAGACAACGCCAACCATCACAGAGAAGAGGAGTAATGGAGTTAGAAGGAGTGGATTCAATTCTAGCTCAGAACAAGATGATGCAGCAGCAGATTCAATAACAGTTTGAGCAAATGGCCAAAAGAATTGATGGCCTGCAAGTGGCAGCAGTGAGCACCACAAGCCAACCATCAACCACATGGGTGCAAAGTGAAGAAACTCAAGAGAAGCAACAACCTCAGATGGGGAGACAACCACAATCAAAACCAACAATCAAAACCAACAACCATGGCAAAGAAACTCAAGTCAGAACAATTGGAAAAACACAAACCACAACCCCCAGCCAAACACTAACCAAAACACATACAGAAAACCACAAAATAACTACCCCAACTCTAACCATCACATACCCAATAACCACCCAACTAACCAAAGCACTTACCATCATCCATCAACACCCCAAAATCAACCAATCTCACAAGACTCACAGAGGATCACTAATCTAGAGCTGCTCATGGAAAAAATGATGAAGAACCAAGAATTGACAACAAAGAACCAAGAAGCTTCCATGAAGAACCTAGAGAGGCAGATTGGGCAAATCTCCAAACAGATTTCTGTTGAAAAACCATCAAGCTCACTACCAAGTGACACTATTCCCAACCCAAAGGAAGAATGCAAGGTCGTGCAACTAAGAAGTGGAAAGATGTTAGTGGATGGTAACCAAGGAGCAACCAAGAAACTTATGGAGAATGACAATGAGCCAACAAAGAATGCTGAAGCCATCAACAAGGACATGACAACCAAGAATGTCCCAGAAGAACTCATAGAAGAAAATAACCAATCACAAAGTCTGAAGAAGAGAAAGCAGATCATGGAAGAGCCAATTCCAAGACAACTTCAAGGGGAGAAAAGTCTGACACCCCCAATACCTTATCCACAAAGATTCTACAAAGAGACAAAGGATCAGCACTTCCACAAATTTCTTGAGACTTTCAAGAAGCTGGAAATCAACATACCTTTGGCTGAGGCATTAGAGCAAATACCTCTGTATGCCAAGTTTCTAAAGGAGCTCATCAACAAGAAGAGAAGTTGGAATGAGAAGGAGACTGTAATGCTTAGTGAAGAATGCAGTGCACTCATCAAAAAGGGACTCCCTCCCAAGCTTGAAGATCCTGGAGGTTTCTTCCTACCCTGCACTATTGGAAACCTATTCATCAACAAGGGGATGTGTGACTTAGGAGCAAGCATAAATCTAATCCCATCTTCTTTAGTGAAAAAGCTTGGCATAGAGGAGGTGAAACCAATACAAATATCCTTGGAGTTGGTGGATCAATCAGTAGTATATCCTAAAGGGCTGATTGAGAACCTTTTAGTTAAGGTTGACAAGTTCATCTATCCGGCAGATTTTGTGATCTTGGATTCTTCAGAAAATGGAAATGACTCCATAATACTTGGTCGACCATTTTTGGCCACTGCTAGAGCCATTGTGGATATAGAGCAGGGAGAGCTAACTCTCAGAATGCATGAGGAGAGCATCACCTTGAAAGTCTTTCCAGAATTACAAAGGAATGAAGAAACAAGCAAGACAAGTGGTGACTTCCTTCCAAAGCAAACAACCGACAAGGCAGTAGAACAGGAAAACAAGCATCTACCAGAAGAAAAAGGAATTCAAAAAGAAGCTGGGATAATAAACAAAAAGGAAGGTATCACAACTCAAGTCACTGTCAAAGGAAGCATATCAACAAGGAAGAAAAAGAAGAAAAACAAGAAAAGGGCCTACAAAGGGTGGAAGAATAAGAAAATCCCAACAGAAGGATTCGCCAAAGGTGACAAGGTGCAACTAGTGTATCAACAGCTGGGAACAAAGGATTATTACACTGTCAACCAAGTACTCTCTCTTGAGCACATTGAAATTGAGCATCAAGGCACACAGAGAAAGCTTACAGTGAGAGGTGACAAGTTGAGACATCACCAACATCAACCACCCTAAAGGGAGTCCAATGTCAAGCTAGTGACAATAAAAGAGCGCTTCATGGGAGGCAACCCATGATTTAAGATTTCTGTCTTCTCTTTAATAAGCTATGATTTCCTGAGTATGATTTTGAACTTTCATATTTGATAAATGCATATTTTAGAGCATAAGTCAGACTTCTAAGTTTGGTGTCCCTTAAGGCACACTTAATTTTTGCTTTTCAAAAAGAAAGGGAGTTATTCTTAGAACATATGCATAATTCTTTTGATGGAGCATATGACCAAACACTAAGTTTGGTGTCTGCATGTGTAACAATATTCAGAAGATCATTTCCCAATCATGGAATCAAAACCATACAGAAAGGGATCATGCATCAATTTTTTTTTAAAAAAAAATATATCAATTGTGAAGAATGGCTTGCATTGCTAAGCCGTCCCCTCAATAAAAGATAAGTTTGGTGTTCACCAACTTTTAGCATCTTTAATTAAGGGACACAATTGACCATAAAAAAATTTTTTAAATAACAATAAACAAAACAAAACAATTCTTTTCCTTTAATACAAATCAATTGCCAACGACTATATTGATGATCTAAGGCTAGTTGTTTTGGTTCATGCAGGAGAAAAAGATTGAGACAAAAGCAAGGAGGGGCCACGGCTAGGATAAGCTATGAGAGGATGGTCACATGTGCCTAGAAGAACGCGCTCATGGGGAAACAGAATTTGCATGCATGCATCCTTGAACACCTAAATGCATGCAGCCAATGGGAGAAGGATCCTCGTCAAAGCCTCAACAATACATGCAGGCCGTCCATTTCATGCATCCCTTGGATGAACAACTCAATCTTAACCCTTCATGAGCACCAACGAGTCCCCTTCTCACTCATTATGGTTTTGTTGGAAAGCTTGAAGAATCTACCTATAAATAGCCGTTGGCACCAACACGGTATACACACTCATTCAAGCCACTTTCATATGAAAGCCATAATCTCTTCCACTTCCAAAACCAACATAATTCCCTTATCTCACACAACAAAACCGAACCAAAACTCATCCCAAACACAACACATACTTCTTCTATTCTCACTTTTTCTTTCTTCTTACCTCAAATCCAATGGCCTCCTCAAGTTCAAAAAGAAGGCCGGGAAAGGAACCTATGGTAGCCGAACCTCCATCATTTGATGCAACCAAATTTAGATCCCAATTCCATGAAGGGAGACATCATAGGTTCATGGAGACAAAGAATGTCATTTATGAGAAAGGCCTTGAGTTGAGAGATGGGGAATATCCCATCATGAGGCAAATCACTAAAGAAAGAAGGTGGGAGCTTTTATGTGCTCCTCTTGTTGACATCAGTGCAGTTATGATCAGGGAGTTCTATGCAAATGCTGTAAAAGAAAACAAAGATAGTGCTTCTTACACAAGTTATGTCAGAGGAGTTGAAGTGAGTTTTAGCCCAGCTGCCATCACAAGGGCCCTCAAGTTGAGAACCATAACTTATGCAGAGCCCAGTTATGAAACCAGATTGCAGATAGAAAACAATCCTGATGAGATCTTGCAGGGGTTATGTGTGGAGAATACAGATTGGGAAAGAGACTCAAAGGGAGTTCCAAGTCACTTGAGGAGGATAAATCTCACTCCTGTGGCTAAAGGATGGTATGAAATAGTGAGGAGATCTATCCTTCCTACTGGAAACGCTTCTTGGGTCACAATCAAACGAGCACTCTTGACATACTGCATCTTGCATGGAGGTGAGATCAACCTCGCACAACTCATAGCCGACAGTATTCAAGAGATGGCCAATAGCACAAGCAAATCAAGTGGTCTCGGACATCCAAGTACCATCCTCAGGCTATGTGACAAAGCTGGAGTAATCTTTGAAGATGAGGATACAGAAAAAGTGAAAAAGGGAAAAGGGATCACTAAGAAGAGTATGGAAGGAATAATTGAAGAAGATGATCCAGAGGGGGTGGTAGCTCCCAGGCAAAGGAGATCACAAAGAGAGGAAGGACGAAATCAAGCTCATGATGCCATAGACATGAGCCAGCTACACAGGGCAATAGAAGAACTATCTCAACAACTCATGCAGACTCAACAAGAGCAATATCAGGGGTGCCAAGAGAAATATCTAGAGCCCCATCCAGAGTTTATGGAGCAATATCTGAAAGACAAAGAGGAGAGAGAAGCTTAGCAGCGTCAAATGGAGGAGAAGCAAGAGAGATGGCAACAACAAATGATGACTCAGCAGCAAGAATTTCAAGCACAGATTCTTGAAGGACAAAAAGAGCAATACAAAGAATTCAAGGAATCATATGATAAGCTGTATTTTAGTCAAGCTAAAGCAGGGGAATACAGTCACAACTTGTATCAATGGAAGAATATTCATCACACCATGGGAGAAGTGAGATATGCACAAAGAATGGAGAATGATGAAAACATGCAAGCAAGGTTGGAGTACTTGACCCACAATTTGCCAACACTCAATCCTCAGATCAAGCCATTTGAGCAATGCCCTGAATTTGAAGCCAAGCAACAAGCAAGGTCTCGTCACTATACGGAGGCAACCTTTAAAAGATTGGAAGATGTTGGGCTCTCAGGACTCTTAGATTCTGTCTGGGGTAGAAGATGTCCTGGTGAAGAGATCCGAGATTATTCCAAACTAGGGAAGAGAAAGAAGAAGAAGGGAGAATCATGCAGCAGCCACGACCAATAGAAGGTGGCAAAGTTCTTTCATTCACCCTCTTTCACTCTTCTAATAAGGAGAAGCATGTCTGAAACATGATATGCCTCCACTGTTTATTTCCTTTTTATTCCTTTTTCTTGTACTTTCTGTTGTTCAATAAGTAGCTAGAGAAATGATTTGCATAATGCTTGTCATTCATCACTTAGCTTTAATTTTGTTTTGTTTCCCATATGCTTGAATAAAAGAGATTTGGTTTGAATTGAAAAGTGAAATATCCAATGTTGCATAAGTAGAATGGAAGTTAATGGTGGTATATATGTGTGATTAAATGCATAACTCATGAAATAATTGTTGCATAATATCATTCTCATTCAAGTGTGAGTTAGCTTGCTGTTATCAAGACCCTTACCAATAAAGATAAAGCCCTTGAGAACAAAAACAGAAAGAAAAGGGAGAAGAAAAAGCCAAAGTGGCAAGAAAAGAAAAGAATAAAGGTTGGACACCAATAGCTTGGACCCTAGGACACATGCCTGTGGTGTTCTTGTACTAAGATATGCTTGGATGAGTAAATTCTAAGGGGTATTTTAAAACCCGGTCACTTAGATCAACTGATTTGGGATGGCCAATTGAAAGTCCACAATAAAGAGCAACTTAGATACAGAACATTTAGTTATCCAAAGAGATGCTGGGCATCAATGATCCTAGGAAGAAATAGTGAGCCAAGTGTCTGTGGTGGAAAGATGTTGAGAAAAAGAAAGAAAACAATAAAGCCAAAGGCTACTACTGCAACATTTGACACCAAACCTCCAAAAGAATAAGCTTGTTAAGCATTATAAGAAAGAAAAGTTAGCAAGGGAGTGACTAAAGAGTAAGTCTTATAACAGCAAGTTTAGCAAGCCTTTGATGAAAAATGTATACTATGTAACAACAAACAATAACTTGAGTTATCATTGTCTGCATAAAGACCCCATAAATCAAGTTCTGCTATATGCCTAATAAGGATATGTGTTCTTTTCTTGTTCATTTCAATTTCTCTTAGTTTTGATGCTTGCTTGGGGACAAGCAAGATTTAAGTTTGGTGTTGTGATGACAAGTCATCATATACCCATTTTTCAAGCTAATTTTACTTGTTTTGTTAGTCTTTATGCACTTTCTTGCATCCTAAGTAATTGATTTGGAGTGAAAATGCATAATTTCTTTAAATCAAACAACCACCATGAAATTAATGTTAACTCATGAGGTTTAAGCTAAATTTAATTGATTTTTAATTGATTTATAAGCCTTGTGAATTTAGTGATACTTGGAGTGGTTGTTTTGGTTTATAGGTGAAGAAAAGAAAAAAAGGAAAAGCGTGGCCTAAGGAAGTGTGGCCCAAGGAGAAGAAAATGTGGTCAAAGAGAGAAGAAGTATGGCGCACAACATAAGGAAGGCAAGCATTGCCCTCCACAAGGGCACACTGCCCTCTAGGAGGGCAACATAAGGGAACCAAGCATGAAAGGCAACTCTGCCCTGCCCACTACAAGGGCAGAGCACAAATCTGTGCCTTGGAATCAAGAGGAACAAAACCTTGCCCTGCCCTCCACAAGGGCAGTATCGGGCTCACCAAGGGAAGAAAATCAAAGGAAAATGTCTACAATGCTTGCCACAAGAGTTGAACACGGGACCATGAGGAAGCAAGGAATTAAGCCTCACTTTGGTACCAAGAAAGCCAAGGAAAATGGGTAGCGTGTGTAGCATCCAAGTTTCGAACTCGGGACGTCAAAGTGGAAACACTGCCCTGCCCTCCGCGAGGGCAGGGCAGCATGTTGTTGTGGCATGAACCTGGCGCACCAAGGCACAATTCTGGCACACCAAGGCACGATTCTGGCAGCACCAATAGCGCACCACAGCACAATTCTGGCGCACCAACTTTTTCTGCCCTGCCCTCCGCGAGGGCAGGGCAGCTTCCTGCGCACCAAGCCTGCACCACGCCCGCACCACGCACGCACCAAACACCAAATCCTGCCCTGCCCTCCGCAAGGGCAGGGCAGCCTCCTGGAAGCAATCCTTCATGGGCTATAATGGGATTAAAAATCCAATAAAATTTAATTCTTTACCAAATCAAAAGCCCATCCAAATCCCAAGATCCAAGAATAGAAAGTGTATAAATAGGAGTTAGTTTGATGTAAATAGGACTTTTTACTTGACTTAAACCTTTACTTTCATCTTTTACACTACTTTTGAACTTTGAATTTTCCTTGGAACCTTGAATTTTATTTTAAGCTTTGGCAACCTCTCTTGGTGACTTCACTGAGATTTCAGAGAATTGGGGAGGAGAATTGATCTCTCTTCTTCCTCGTTCTTGCTTGGGCATTTTTACTTTTCTTATTTTGAGTTTTGGGTGTGAAGAGTTGAGGAAATTCTGTCTCAACCTCCATTCAAAATCTCTTTAATCCCTTTCTGCATAATTAAATTCAATTTCAATTTCCTTTACTGCTCCTTCTTCAATTTCTTGTCAATTGCTTTGTGAACTTGGATCTGGGAAGGCAATTGAGATCTAGGCTTTGCTACCTAGTCTCTGGAGACCTGAGATCCCAATTTACTTTTGGTTCTTCTGTGAACCTTTGCTGCATTTAATTTCCTTCTGTTTGAATTCCAATTGCTTCTAATTAAATTTCTGTTCTATTGATTGTTGCAACTCCATTTCTCTTGTTTAAATTATGAAATCCCTGTCCTCAAATCCCTTTTACATTCAAGCAATTTATATTCCTTGCAATTTAAGTTACTGCAATTCACATTTCTTGCACTTTAAGTTTCAGTCATTTACCTTCTTGTTCTTTAAGATTCTGCAAGTTTACTTTCCTGCCCTTTTATTTACTGCAATTTTCCCTTCCCCCTTTACATTCCAAGCAATTTAGCTTCTGTTAAACACAAATTACTCAACCAATACTTGATTCGCTTGACTAAATCAACCACTAAACTAAAATTGCTCAATCCTTCAATCCCTGTGGGATCGACCTCACTCATGTGAGTTATTATTACTTGATGCGACCCGGTACACTTGCCGGTGAGTTTTGTGTCGGATCGTTTTCCACACATCAACTGTGTAAAGTCGTCAGAAGAGTTACGCCGTTCAGAGGCGGAAGCCTTTGGAATTTGAGGAAGGAGACTGTGTTTTCCTTAAGGTTACTCCAACGACAAGAGTAGGTAAGGCGATTAAAGCGAAGAAGCTGAATCCTCGGTAAATCGGTCCGTTTCAAATCCTGGGGAGGGTTGGACTGGTGGCGTATCGAATGGCTCTATGAAGAACTGAAGATTGATGGTTTAGAAGTTATAGTAAATTCTCGTTGTAAGTATAGTTACTAAACTAAGCAATCAACCTTTCTTACAAACGTTTTGGTTGTCACAAGTAACAAACCCTTTTAAAATTGATAACCGAGTATTCAAACCTCGGGTCGTCTTCTCAAGGAATTGCAGGGAGGTATGTTCTTATTATTGGTTATGGGTTTTGTAAATTGGGGTTTTGAAAGTGAGGAACAAGTAAATTAAATGACAAATAAAATAAATAATTAACTATAAAATAAACTCTTGGCAAGATATGAAAATTTGGAAGTCCTATCCTAGTTACTCATATGAGAATGGAAGTTAATCCCACTTAGTTAACCTTTGCGTAAGCAAGGGAAAGTCAAGTGAACCAATTGGTTAGATTTCCCAAGTCCTAGCCAACTCCTAAGGAAAGACTAGAGTTAGTGGAATTCCAATTAATTAGCCGACATAACAATCAATCATGAATAGTTGATAACTCAAGGGCTTCCAGTTAATCAATTAAAACCAATAATATAAAAAGCTAAATAAGAATCATAAATATCTGGAATACCTCAATTAACATTCATTCAAAGCAGTCAAATCTAACATGGAAAATATTCATAAGCCAATTGGGCAACATAAATCAAACATAAATAAAAGCATTAAAGTACTCAAAGTAGAAGAGAAATATAAAGTAAAAAGAATATTGAACCTGTGGCTGAAGAAGAAATAAACCCTAATTTCTAAAAATCCTAATCCTAAATCCTAAGAGAGAGGAGAGAACCTCTCTCTCTAAAAACTACATCTAAAACCTAAAATTGTGAGTTATGAAAAGCATTTTTTTAATGGATGCATTCCCCCACTTTATAGCCTCTAATCTGTGTTCTCTGGGCCAAAAACTGGGTTAGAAACAGCCCAAAAATCACTGTTTGTGAAATCTGGTCCGTACAGGTCGCGGCAAAGTGACGCGGAGGCGTCATCCACGCGTTTGCGTGGAATGAGATTCGCAGATGCAACGCGTCCGCGTGGAGCGCGCGTTCGCGTTGCCTATCTATATGGCCACTATGGCGAATTATATATCAAATCGAAGCCCCGGACGTTAGCTTTTCAACGCAAGTAGAACCGCATCATTTGAATCTCTGTAGCTCAAGTTATGATCGTTTTAGTGTGAGAAGGTCAGGCTGACAGCTTTGCAGTTCCTTCAACTTCTTGTATTCTTTCCACTTTTGCATGCTTCCTTTCCATCCTCTAAGCCATTCCTGCCCTGTAATTCTTGAAATCACTTAAAACACATATCAAGGCATCTAATGATAATAAGAGAGGATTAAATAAAAGGAAATAAAAGCCAAAGAACCATGTTTTCAATCATAGCACAGAATCAGGAAGGAAAATATAAAACATGCAAATCATATGAATAAGTGGGTAAAGAGTTGATAAAAACCACTCAATTGAGCACAAGATAAACCATAAAATAGTGGTTTATCAACCTCCCCACACTTAAACATTAGCATGTCCTGATGCTAAGCTCAAGAGAAACTATAAAGGAGTGAAGAGGAATGATAGAATGTATGAAATGCAACCTATCTACGTGAATGCAACTACATGCAAAATGTTTCTACCTACCTGGTGAAAAGTAAATAAATCTTTCAAGAACAAATATGAACCGGATTTCACTAATTCAAATTACAAAATACAGTACAATGAACTTGCAAGAAGAATATAGCTCATGAAAGCAGGGAACATAGAATTGAGCACTGAACCCTTACTGGTAGTGTATATCATTCTAACTCTCAAGTGTCTAGGGTCAATTCTCTCAATTCTCTACTAATCTTGCTTTCTATAGCTTGCTCTTCATCTAACAATCAACAAAAATTTAATGCACCAATACACAAATCAAGAGGTCTTTTAAGGGTTGTAATGGGGTTAGGGTCAATGTAGGATTGTATTTGGCCAAGTGGACTAAAATCTGAATCCTTAATTAACATAAACTTTTCGCCTAACTTAAGACAATCCATTTAATTAAAATGCAAAATCTAACTTCCCATTAACTGTGTTTTCCACATATTCATGCATCCTCAATTTGAGTTCAGAACATATGCATTGATACCAACACTTAGTTTGGGGCATTTTGTCCCCTTTTATTATTTGCTCTTTTCTTTTTCTTTTTCTTTTTTATTTTTTTCTCAATGCATATGATTAAAGTATTGAATGCAATAATATGTGCTCAACTATTATTTTGCACATTTTTCACTAAAATATACAACACCCAATTATTCAAACCAGATATTTTCAAACCTAACTTCCCCACACTTAAATCATGAGCACTTTTACTAGTCTAAGCTAACCACGGATTCAAATTAAGGACATTATTATTTTCCGCTTAGAGTTAGTAATGAGCTAAAGTAAAGAACAAATGGGTATATTAGGTTCAAATTGGTTTGCAAAGGATAATGAAAGGGTAAGGCCATATGGGTTTGTAAGCTTAGTGAAACAAAGGCCTCAATCATATCAGTGCATGCATACATCAAACAGTGGAAATATAGAATTAAGCAAGACAAAGATCACAATTTTAGACAGAAAAACACACACCAAAAATAAAGAATTGGTTGATAAAATGCAACCAATCAAATAGGCTCAAAATCTCATTGGTTTTGTGTGTTCGAGCTTTAAACCATGTTCCAAAATAAGATTTCTTCAAACAAGTTTTTCAAAAAGTTTTATTCAAATTAGTGAAATACTATAAAAATTTCTTGAAAAAGAAAATATTACTTTAACTAAGTGGTAAAATATGCACAAAATCAAACTATTATGCAATCAAACATGCAAATGCAACAATGAAAAACAAAAATTGGTGTTGAGAAGGGACTAACTAACCCGTGGAGATCGGTATCGACCTCCCCACACTTAAAGATTGCACCGTCCTCGGTGCATGCTGAGATGTGCAGGTGGACGGGCGGTTCCAACTGGCGCCTTTCTCCAAAGATTGTGCAGATGGACTTGTCTGTCTCCCCATGTAAACGTCTTCCAGTTCCCTTCCTGGTGGCCATCTGATGAGCGGATAATTTATACGCTTTTTGGCATTGTTTTTAGGTAGTTTTTAGTATGATCTAGTTACTTTTAGGGATGTTTTCATTAGTTTTTATGCTAAATTCACATTTCTGAACTTTACTATGAGTTTGTGTGTTTTTCTGTGATTTCAGGTATTTTCTGGCTGAAATTGAGGGACCTGAGCAAAACTCTGATAGGAGGCTGACAAAGGACTGCTGATGCTGTTGGAATTTGACCTTTCTGCACTCAAAATGGATTTTCTGGAGCTACAGAACTCCAAATGGCTCGCTCTTAATGGCGTTAGAAAGTAGACATCCAGAGCTTTCTAGCAATATATAATAGTCCATACTTTATTCGTAATTGGATGACGTAAACTGGCGCTCAACGCCAGTTCCATGCTGCATTCTGGAGTCAAACGCCAGAAACACGTCACGAACCAGAGTTGAACGCCCAAAACACGTTACAACTTGGCGTTCAACTCCAAGAGAAGCCTCAGCTCGTGGATAGATCAAGCTCAGCCCAAGCACACACCAAGTGGGTCCCGGAAGTGAATTTATGTATCAATCACTTACGTTTGTAAACCCTAGTAGCTAGTTTAGTATAAATAGAACTTTTTACTAGTTTATTAGATGTCTTGGACTATCTAGTTCTTTTGACCATTCGGTCTTTCATGGGGGCTGGCCATTCGGCCATGCCTGGACCTTTATCACTTATGTATTTTTAATAGTGGAGTTTCTACACACCATAGATTAAGGGTGTGGAGCTCTGCTGTACCTCAAGTTTCAATGCAATTACTACTATTTTCTATTCAATTCCGCTTGTTCTTATTCTAAGATATTCGTTGTACTTTAACATGATGAATGTGATGATCCATGACACTCATCATCATTCTCACCTATGAACACGTGACTGACAACTACTTCCGTTCTACCTTAGACCGGGCGCATATCTCTTGGATTCTTTAATCAGAATCTTCGTGGTATAAGCTAGAATTGATAGCGGCATTCATGGGAATCTGGAAAGTCTAACCTTGTCTGTGGTATTCCGAGTAGGATTCCGGAATTGAATGACTGTGACGAGCTTCAAACTCGCAATTGTTGGGCGTGATGACAAACGCAAAAGAATCAAGTGATTCTATTCCAACATGATCGAGAACCAACAGATGATTAGCCGTGCTGTGACAGAGCTTTTGGACCATTTTCACTGAGAGGATGGGATGTAGCCATTGACAACGGTGATGCCCTACATACAGCTTGCCATGGAAAGGAGTAAGAAGGATTGGATGAAAGCAGTAGGAAAGCAGAGATTCAGAAGGAACACAGCACCTCCATGCACTTATCTGAAATTCCCACCATTGAATTACATGAGTAATTCTATCTTTATTTTCTGTTTAATTTATTATTATTATTCGAAAATCCAATAATCTCTTAATATAGTTGAGTCCGCCTGACTGGGGTTTACAAGATGACCATAGCTTGCTTCATACCAACAATCTCTGTGGGATCGACCCTTACTCACGTAAGGTATTACTTGGACGACCTAGTACACTTGCTGGCTAGTTGTGCGGAGTTGTGACAAAGTGTGATTTATGTTTGAGAGCACCAAGTCTTTAGAGCCATTGTTGATGATCACAATTTCGTCCACCAAGTTTTTGGCGCCGTTGCCGGGGATTGTTCGAGTTTGGACAACTAACGGTTCATCTTGTTGCTCAGATTAGGTAATTTTCTTTTCAAAAAGTTTTCAAAAATCTTTCAAAAAATTTTTTTTCTTTATTTTCGTTTTTCTAAAGAATATTTTCGAAAAATTTATTAAGAAAATACAAAAAAAAAATCATAAAATCATAAAAATCAAAAATATTTTTTGTTTTTTGTTTGAGTCTTGAGTCAATTTTTAAGTTTGGTGTCAATTGCATGTTTTAAAAATTATTATGCATTTTTCGAAAAATTCATGCATTCATAGTGTTCTTCATGATCTTCAAGTTGTTCTTGGTAAATCTTCTTGTTTGATCTTGATGTTTTCTTGTTTTGTGTCTTTTATTGTTTTTCATATGCATTTTTGCATTCATAGTATCCACGCATTAAAGAATTCTAAGTTTGGTGTCTTACATGTTTTCTTTGCATCAAAAATTTTTCAAAAATATGTTCTTGATGTTCATCAAGATCTTCAAAGTGTTCTTGGTGTTCATCTTAACATTCATAGTGTTCTTGCATGCATCATGAGTTTTGATTCATAATTTTCATGTTGTGAGTCATTTTTGTTGTTTTTCTCTCTCATCATTAAAAATTCAAAAAAAAAAATCTTTTCCTTATTTCTCTCCTAATTTTCGAAAATTTGAGTTGACTTAGTCAAAAATTTTTAAAATTAGTTGTTTCTCATAAGTCAAGTCAAATTTTCAATTTTAAAAATCCTATCTTTTCAAATTTTTTTTTTCAAAAATAAAATCTTTTTCATTTTTATCTTATTAATTTCGAAAATTTTAAAATTATTTTCAAAATCTTTTTCTTAATTTTATTTCAAATTTTCGAAATTACACTAACAATTAATGTGATTGATTCAAAAATTTGAAGTTTGTTACTTTCTTGTTAAGAAAGGTTCAATATTTAAATTCTAGAATCATATCTTTTAGTTTCTTTTAATTTCTTGTTAGTTAAGCAATTAATTTCAATCTTTTTCAAAATATCTTTTTCTTAAAAATCATATCTGTTTTTTATATCTTTTTATCATATCTTTTATATCATATCTTTTTCAAAATTTTGATTTTAAAATATCTTATCTAACTTCTTATCTTCTTATCTTTTCAAATTTAATTTTAATATCTTTTTCAACTAACTAATTAACATTTTGTTTGTTTCTTATCTTTTTCAAAACCACCTAACTACCTTTCCCTCTCTAATTTTCGAAAATATCTCATCTCTTTTTCAAAAAATCTTTTTAATTAACTAATTGTTTTAAATTTTAATTTTAATTCTATCTCATCTTTAATTTTCGAAAATCATTAACTCCTTTTCAAAATTAATTTTCGAATTCTCTCTCATCTTCTTCTATTTATTTATTCATTTACTAACACTTCTCTTCACCTCTCTTCATCTCCAATCACTACCTCTATCCTTACCCTTGTGTTTGGATTCTCCTTTCTTTATTCTTTTCTTCTTCTACTAATAATAAGGATCCTCTTTACTGTGACATAGAGGATTCCTCTTCTTTTCTTGTTCTCTTCTCTTTCATATGAGTAGGAACAAGGAAAAAAGCACTCTTGTTGAAGCTGATCCTGAACCTGAAAGGACTTTGAAAAGGAAACTAAGAGAAGCTAAATTACAACAATCCAGAGGCAACCTTTCTGAAATTTTCAAACAAGAGAAGTAGATGGCAGCCCAACCCAACAACAATAATGCAAGGAGGATGCTTGGTGATTTTACTAAACCCACGTCCAAGTTTGATGGAAGAAGCATCTCAATTCCTACCATTGGAGCAAACAATTTTGAGCTGAAACCTCAATTAGTTGCTCTAATACAACAGAACTGCAAGTTTTATGGACTTCCATCTGAAGATCCTTACCAGTTTTTAACTGAGTTCTTGCAGATTTGTGAGACTGTTAAGACGAATGGAGTAGATCCTAAAGTCTACAGGCTCATGCTTTTCCCTTTTGCTGTAAGAAACAGAGCTAGAACATGGTTGGATTCACAACCTAAAGATAGCCTGGACTCCTGGGATAAGCTGGTCATGGCCTTCTTGGTCAAATTCTTTCCTCCTCAAAAGTTGAGCAAGCTTAGAGTGGATGTTTAGACCTTCAAGCAAAAAGATGGTGAATCCCTCTATGAAGCTTGGGAAAGATACAAGCAGATGACCAAAAAGTGTCCTTCTGACATGTTTTCAAAATGGACCATATTAGATATATTCTATTATGGTCTATCTGAGTTTTCCAAAATGTCATTGGACCATTCTGCAAGTGGATCCATTCACCTAAAGAAAACTCCTGCAGAAGCTCAAGAACTTATTGACATGGTTGCAAATAACCAATTCATGTACACCTCTAAGAGAAATTCTGTGAATAATGGAACACCTCAGAGGAAGGGAGTTCTTGAAATTGATGCTCTGAATGCCATATTGGCTCAGAATAAAGTGTTGACCCAACAAGTCAACATGATTTCTCAAAGTCTGAATGGATGGCAAAATGCATCCAACAGTACTAAAGAGGCATCTTCTGAAGAAGAAGCTTATGATCCTGAGAACCCTGCAATGGTAGAGGTAAATTACATGGGTGAACCTTATGGAAACACCTATAATTCATCATGGAGAAATCACACAAATTTCTCATGGAAGGATCAACAAAAGCCTCAACAAGGCTTTAATAATGGTGGAAGAAATAGGTTTAGCAATAGCAAGCCTCTTCCATCGTCTTCTCAGTAACAGACAGAGATTTCTGAGCAGAGCTCCTCTAACTTAGCAAATATTATCTCTGATCTGTCTAAGGCCGCTTTAAGTTTCATGAGTGAAACAAGGTCCTCCATTAGAAATCTGGAGGCACAAGTGGGCCAGCTTAGTAAGAAAGTCACTGAAACCCCTCCTAGTACTCTCCCAAGCAATACAGAAGAGAATCCAAAGAGAGAGTGCAAGGCCATTTATATAGTCAATATGGCCGAATGCAAGGATGAAGGAGAGGACGAAAATCCTAGTGAGGAAGACCTCCTGGGACGTCTCTCAAGCAAGAAGGAGTTCCCTATTGAGGACCTAAAGGAATCTGAGGCTCATATAGAGACTATAGAGATCCCATTAAACCTCCTTCTGCCATTCATGAGCTCTGAAGACTATTTTTCCTCTGAAGATGATGAAAATGTCACTGGAGAACAAGTTGCTCAATATTTAGGAGCTATCATGAAGCTGAATGCCAAGTTGTTTGGTAATGAGACTTGGGAAGGTGAACATCCCTTGCTCATTAGTGAACTAGATACATGGGTTCAGCAAACTTTACCTCAAAAGAGACAAGACCCTGGTAAATTCTTAATACCCTGTACCATAGGCACCATGACCTTTAACAAGGTTCTGTGTGACCTAGGGTCAGGCATAAATCTTATGCCACTCTCTGTAATAGAGAAACTAGGGATCATTGAGGTACAGCCTGCCATATTCTGATTACAAATGGCAGACAAGTCAGTAAGACAAGCTTATGGATTAGTAGAGGACGTGTTGGTAAAGGTTAAAGGCCTTTACATTCCTGCTGATTTCATAATCTTAGACACTAGGAAGGAGGAGGATGAATGCATCATCCTTGGAAGACCTTTCCTAGCCACAGCAGAAGCTGTGATAGATGTTAACAGAGGAGAATTAGTCCTTCAATTGAATGGGGACTACCTTGTGTTTAAGGCACACGGCTATCCTTCTGTAACAAGGGAGAGTAAGCATGCAGAGCTTTTCTCAGTACAGAGTCAAACAGAGCCCCCACAATCAAACTCTAAGTTTGGTGTTGGGAGGCCACAACCAAACTCTAAGTTTGGTGTTGAATCCCCACAACCAAACTCTAAGTTTGGTGTTGGGACTATACAACATTGACCTGATCACCTGTGAGGCTCCATGAGAGCCCACTGTCAAGCTATTGACATTAAAGAAGCACTTATTGAGAGTGCCACCAAGTCTTTGGAGCCATTGTTGATGATCAGAATTTTGTCCACCAAGTTTTTGGTGTTGGGAGGCCCTCATCATGCTCTAAACATCTGTGAGGCTCCATGAGAGCCATTGTCAAGCTAGTGACATTAAAGAAGTGCTTATTGGGAGGCAACCCAATTTTTATTTATCTAATTTTATTTTATTTTCATTGTTCTTTCATGTTTTATTAGGTTCATGATCATGTGGAGTCATGAAAAAATATTAAAATTAAAAATAGAATCAAAAACAGCAGAAGAAAAATCACACCCTGGAGGAAGGACTTACTGGCGTTTAGCATCTGGCTGGTGTTCAACGCCAGAACAGAGCATAGATCTGGCGTTGAACGCCAGAAACAAGCAATATCCCGGTGTTCAAACGCCAGGAATGCATTCTGAGGAGAGCTGGCGTTGAACGCCAGAAACAAGCATGGAACTGGCGTTCAACACCAAAAACATGCTGCACATGGGCGTTGAACGCCCAGAACATGCATCACTTCGGCGTTTAAACGCCAGAATTGCATGGAAAGGCATTTTACATGCCTAATTGGTGCAAGGATGTAAATCCTTGACACCTCAAGATCTGTGGACCCCACAGGATCATCTCAAGATCTATGGACCCCACAAGATCCCCACCTACCAAATTCTCCCCTCTTCTCAACATTCATCCTCTCTTTCCAATAAACACTCTTCCCCAAAACTCTTCACCAATCACCTCAATCTCTCTTCCCAATTACCCCCCTTCACCACTCACATCCATCCACTCTTCCCCATAAACCCCACCTACCTTCAAAATTCAAAATTTCTTTCCCACCCAAACCCACCCTAAATGGCCGAACCTACCCCCTCTCCTCTCCCTATATAAACCCCTCCATTCTCCTTCATTTTCACACAACACAACCCCCTCTTCTACACCTTGGCCGAATACACCACCCCCTCACTCTCCTCCATATTTTCTCTTCTTTTTCTTCTTTTCTTTCTTCTCTTGCTCGAGGGCGAACAATATTTTAAGTTTGATGTGGTAAAAGCATAGCTTTTTGTTTTTCCATTACCATTGATGGCACCTAAGACCGGAGAAACCTCTAGAAAAGGGAAAGGGAAGACAAAAGCTTCCACTTCCGAGTCATGGGAGATGGAAAGATTCATCTCCAAAGCCTATCAAGACCAATTCTATGATGTTGTGGCCAAGAAGAAGGTGATCCCCGAGGTCCCTTTCAAGCTCAAGAAAAATGAGTATCCGAAGATCCGACATGAGATCCAAAGAAGAGGTTGGGAAGTTCTAACCAACCCCATCCAACAAGTCGGAACTTAATGGCTCAAGAGTTCTATGCCAATGCATGGATCACTAGGAACCATGATCAAAGTAAGAACCCGAACCCAAATAATTATCTTACAATGATTCGGGGAAAATACTTAGATTTTAGTCCGGAAAATGTGAGGTTGGCATTCAACTTGCCCATGATGCAAGGAGATGCACGCCCCTACACTAGAAGGGTCAACTTTAATCAAAGGTTGGACCAAGTCCTTATGGACATATGTAAGGAAGGAGCTTAATGGAAAAGAGATTCCAAAGGTAAGCCGGTTCAACTAAGAAGACTGGACCTCAAGCCTGTGGCTAGAGGATGGTTGGAGTTCATCCAACGCTCCCTCATCCCCACTAGCAACCGATCTGAAGTTACTGTGGATCAGACCATCATGATTCATAGCATCATGAATGGAGAGAAAGTAGAAGTTCATAAAGTCATCTCCCATGAATTCTACAAAATAGCCGATAAGCCCTCTAATTTGTTAAGGCTAGCTTTTCCTCATCTTATTTGCCATCTATGTTACTCAGCTGGAGTTATCATAGAAGGAGACATCCTCATTGAGGAGGACAAGCCCATCACTAAGAAAAGGATGGAGCAAACAAGAGAGCCCACTCATGGAACCTGGTAGGCGAAATCGTGATTCATTCTTTTCACTTCAACAATCCAAGGTAATGGCTCCAAAGACTTGGTGCACAGAACCATGGTCCAAAATTAACTTCACAGTCTCGCTCAACTAACCAGCAAGTGCACTGGGTCGTCCAAGTAATACCTTACGTGAGTAAGGGTCGATCCCACGGAGATTGTTGGTATGAAGCAAGCTATGGTCATCTTGTAAATCTCAGTCAGGCTTATCCATGTGGTTATGGGAGATTAGATAATTAAAAGATAAATAAAATAGGATAGAAATACTTATGTAATTCAATGGTGGGAATTTCAGATAGGCGTATGAAGATGTTGTGCTCCTCTTGAATCTCTGCTTTCCTGCTGCTTTCATCCAATTCTTCTTACTCCTTTCCATGGCAAGCTGTTTGTAGGGCATCACCGTTGTCAATGGCTACATCCCATCCTCTCAGTGAAAAAAGTCCAAATGCTCTGTCACAGCACGGCTAATCATCTGTCGGTTCTCAATCAGGTTGGAATAGAATCCCTTGATTCTTTTGCGTCTGTCACTAATGCCCAGCCTTCAGGAGTTTGAAGCTCGTCACAGTCATTCAATCCCAGAATCCTACTCGGAATACCATAGACAAGGTTTAGACTTTCCAGATTCTCAAGAATGCTACCATCAATTCTAGCTTATACCACGAAGATTCTGTTGGGAAATCTAAGAGATATGCGCCCGGCCTAAGGTAGAACGGAAGTGGTTGTCAGTCACGCGCGTTCATAGGTAAGAATGATGATGAGTGTCACGGATCATCACATTCATTAAGGTGAAGTGCAACGTATATCTTGGATTAAGAATAAAATTGATTTGGATAGAAAATAATAGTAATTTAATTGAAACTTGAGGTACAGCAGAGCTCCACACCCTTAATCTATGGTGTGTAGAAACTCCACCGTTGAAAATACATAAGTGAGAGAGGTTCAGGCATGGCCGAATGGCCAGCCCCCAAAACGTGGTCACTGGATCAAAATACAATCCAGGGATCAAAACCAAGATGATAATATGATAGTAAAGAGTTCTATTTATAATAAACTAGCTACTAGGGTTTACAGAAGTAAGTAATTGATGCATAAATCCACTTCCGGGGCCCACTTGGTGTATGTTTGAGCTGAGCTTGGTCTACCCACGAGCTGAGGCTTTTCTTGGAGTTGAACTCCAAGTTATAACGTGTTTTGGGCGTTCAACTCCGGATCATGACGTGTTTCTGGCGTTTAACTCCAGACAGCAGCATATACTTGGCATTCAACGCCAAGTTACGTCGTCAACTTCCGAATAAAGTATGGACTATTATATATTGCTGGAAAGCTCTGGATGTCCACTTTCCAACGCCGTTAAGAGCGCGCCAGTTGGAGTTCTGTAGCTCCAGAAAATCTATTTTGAGTGCAGGGAGGTCAGATTCCAACAGCATCAGCAGTCCTTTTGTCAGCCCTTTTCAGAGTTTTGCTCAAGTCCCTCAATTTCAGCCAGAAATTACCTGAAATCATAGAAAAACACACAAACTCCTAGTAAAGTCCAGAAATGTGAATTTAACATAAAAACTAATGAAAACATCCCTAAAAGTAACTAGATCATACTAAAAACTACCTAAAAACAATACCAAAAAGCGTATAAATTATCCGCTCATCACAACACCAAACTTAAATTGTTGCTTGTCCCCAAGCAACTGAAAATAAAACAGGATAAAAAGAAGAGAATATACTATAAATTCAGAATATCAATGAATATAATTCTAATTAAATGAGCGGGACTTGTAGCTTTTTGCTTCTGAACAGTTTTGGCATCTCACTTTTTCCTTTGAAGTTTTGAATGATTGGCTTCTCTAGGAACATAGAATTTTAGATAGTGTTATTGATTCTCCTAGTTAAGTTTGTTGATTCTTGAACACAGCTACTTGTATGAGTCTTGGCCGTGGCCCTAAGCATTTTGTTTTCCAGTATTACCACCGGATACATAAATGTCACAGACACATAACTGGGTGAACCTTTTCAGATTGTGACTCAGCTTTGCTAGAGTCCCCAGTTAGTGGTGTCCAGAGCTCTTAAGCACACTCTTTTGCTTTGGATCCTTTTTACCCTTGCCTTTTGGTTTTTTTTTATTTTTTTTTCACAAGCTTTTGCTTTTTCACTACTTTTTCTTGCTTCAAGAATCAAATTCATGATTTTTCAGATTGTCAATAACATTTCTCCTTGTTCATCATTCTTTCAAGAGCCAACAATTTTAACATTCATAAACAACAAGATCAAAAGACATATGCACTGTTCAAGCATTCATTCAGAAAGCAAGAAGTATTGTCACCACATCAATATAATTAAACTAAATGCAAGGATAAATTCGAAATTCATGTACTTCTTGTTCTTTTGAATTAAAACATTTTTCTTTTAAGAGAGGTGAAGGATTCATGGAATTATTCATAATCTTTAAGGCATTGTTACTACATACTAATGATCATGAAGTAGAGACACAAAACATAGATAGACATGAAGAATAAAAACCGAAAAAAATAGAGAAAATAAGGACAAGGAATGAGTCCACCTGAGTGAGGGTGGCGCCTTCTTGAAGATCCAATGGTGCTTTTTGAGCTCCTTTATGTCTCTTCCTTGCTTCTGTTGTATGATCCCTAGTGATTTTGGTGTTCCTATCCTTAGTTGCTTCCAATAATTATGTGGAGGAACATGTATCTCCTGAGGTATATTAGGGATTTCTTGAAGAGGGAATTTCTCATGCTTTCTTGATGTGCAGTCAAATGCTCTTCTACTGGGCTATGGCTTTTTCTGCTTGCTTTTTCTTTCTTTCTTTCTATATTTTTTTTCGCCAGTTTTTTTTTTTTTTGCAAGCCTTTTTCCTTGTTCCTGCTTATATAGGGAAGAAGAGAACAAGAAAAGAAAGAGGAATCCTCTATGTCACAATAAAGAGGTTCCTTATTGTTAGTAGAAGAAGAAAGGAATAAAAGTGGAGAATCCAATCACAATGGTGAGGATAGAGGCAGTGATTGGAGATGAAGAGAGGTGAAGAGAAGTGTTAGTAAATAAATAATTAAATAGAAGAAGAGGAGAGATAGAGGATTTCGAAAATAATTTTTGAAAAAGTAGTTAGTGATTTTCGAAAATTAAAGATAAGATATAATTAAAATTAAAATTAAAATTTAAAACAATTAATTAATTAAAAAGAATTTTTGAAAAAGGGATGAGATATTTTCGAAAATTGAAGAGGAAAATGTAGTTAGGTGGTTTTGAAAAAGATAAGAAACAAACAAAAAGTTAATTAGTTAGTTGAAAAAGATATTAAAATCAATTTTGAAAAGATAAGAAGATAAGAAGTTAGAAAAGATATTTTAAAATCAAAAAAAAAATTTTTTTTTGAAAAAGATAAAATTTTGAAAAAGATATGATATAAAAGATATAATTTAAAAGATATGATTTAAAAAGATATGGTTTTGAAAAGATAAGATTTGAAAAGATATTTTTGAAAAGATATGATTTTTAAAATCACAATTAATGACTTGACTCACAAGAAATCACAAGATATGATTCTAGAACTTAAAATTTGAATCTTTCTTAACAAGAAAGTAACAAACTTGAAATTTTTGAATCAAAACATTAATTTTTGATGCAATTTTTGAAAATATGATGTAAAGATAAGAAAAAGATTTTGAAAAAATTTTTTGAAATTTTTTGAATATGAAAAAAAAATGGAAAAGATATGATTTTTGAAAAAGATTTTAAAAAGATAAGATTTAAAAAGATAAGATATTTTTTTGATTTTTTGATTTTTTTTTTGAATTTTTTTTTTATGATGAGAGAGAAAAACACTAAAAATACTCAATGCATGAAAATTTTGGATCAAAACACATGATGCATGCAAGAACACTATGAATGTCAAGATGAACACCAAGAACACTTTGAAGATCATGATGAACATCAAGAACATATTTTTTAAAAATTTTCAATGTAAAGAAAACATGCAAGACACCAAACTTAGAAATTTTTCATGTTTAGACTCTATGAATGCAAGAATGCATATGAAAAATAACATACAACACAAAACAAGAAAATATGAAGATCAAACAAGAAAGTTCATCAAGAACAACTTGAAGATCATGATGAATGCTATGAATGCATGAATTTTTCGAAAATTTTATGCAAGAAAAAGATGAACATGCAATTGACACCAAACTTATGACTTGACACAAGACTCAAACAAGAAACACAAAATATTTTTGATTTTTATGATTTTCTAATTTTTTTGTATTTTATTTGATTTTTTTTCGAAAAACATATAAGAAAAAGAAAATAAGAAATTCAAAATTTTTAATATGAATTCCAGGAATCATGCAATGTTAGTCTAAAGCTTCTGTCCAGGAATTAGACATGGCTTACTAGCCAGCCAAGCTTTTGTAAAAGCTCCGGTCCAAAATACTAGACATGGCCAATGGCCAACCAAGCTTTAGAATACATAGTTCAAGCATGTGAAGAGGAAGCCTCAGTCCAAAAGAATTTAGACATGGCTTTACAGCCAGCCAGGCTTCAACATGTTTCATGAAGTTCCAGAATGCATAAAAAAAATTTTTTGAGTAATTTTCGAAAATAGGGAGAAGATTTTGAAAAGATTTTCGAGAAAAAAAAATTTTTTTTAAATAAAATAAAAATTACCTAATCTGAGCAACAAGATGAACCGTCAGTTGTCCATACTCGAACAATCCCCGGCAACGGCGCCAAAAACTTGGTGGGCGAAATCGTGATTCATTCTTTTCACTTCAACAATCCAAGGTAATGGCTCCAAAGACTTGGTGCACAGAACCATGGTCCAAAATTAACTTCACAGTCTCGCTCAACTAACCAGCAAGTGCACTGGGTCGTCCAAGTAATACCTTACGTGAGTAAGGGTCGATCCCACGGAGATTGTTGGTATGAAGCAAGCTATGGTCATCTTGTAAATCTCAGTCAGGCTTATCCATGTGGTTATGGGAGATTAGATAATTAAAAGATAAATAAAATAGGATAGAAATACTTATGTAATTCAATGGTGGGAATTTCAGATAGGCGTATGAAGATGTTGTGCTCCTCTTGAATCTCTGCTTTCCTGCTGCTTTCATCCAATTCTTCTTACTCCTTTCCATGGCAAGCTGTTTGTAGGGCATCACCGTTGTCAATGGCTACATCCCATCCTCTCAGTGAAAAAGGTCCAAATGCTCTGTCACAGCACGGCTAATCATCTGTCGGTTCTCAATCAGGTTGGAATAGAATCCCTTGATTCTTTTGCGTCTGTCACTAACGCCCAGCCATCAGGAGTTTGAAGCTCGTCACAGTCATTCAATCCCAGAATCCTACTCGGAATACCATAGAAAAGGTTTAGACTTTCCGGATTCTCAAGAATGCTACCATCAATTCTAGCTTATACCACGAAAATTCTGTTGGGGAATCTAAGAGATATGCGCCCGGCCTAAGGTAGAACGGAAGTGGTTGTCAGTCACGCGCGTTCATAGGTGAGAATGATGATGAGTGTCACGGATCATCACATTCATCAAGGTGAAGTGCAACGTATATCTTGGATTAAGAATAAAATTGATTTGGATAGAAAATAATAGTAATTTAATTGAAACTTGAGGTACAGCAGAGCTCCACACCCTTAATCTATGGTGTGTAGAAACTCCACCGTTGAAAATACATAAGTGAGAGAGGTTCAGGCATGGCCGAATGGCCAGCCCCCAAAACGTGGTCACTGGATCAAAATACAATCCAGTGATCAAAACCAAGATGATAATATGATAGTAAAGAGTTCTATTTATAATAAACTAGCTACTAGGGTTTACAAAAGTAAGTAATTGATGCATAAATCCACTTCCGGGGCACACTTGGTGTATGTTTGAGCTGAGCTTGGTCTATCCACGAGCTTAGGCTTTTCTTGGAGTTGAACTCCAAGTTATAACGTGTTTTGGGCGTTCAACTCCGGATCATGACGTGTTTCTGGCGTTTAACTCCAGACAGCAGCATATACTTGGCATTCAACGCCAAGTTACGTCGTCAACTTCCGAATAAAGTATGGACTATTATATATTGCTGGAAAGCTCTGGATGTCTACTTTTCAACGCCGTTGAGAGCGCGCCATTTGGAGTTCTGTAGCTCCAGAAAATATATTTTGAGTGCAGGGAGGTCAGATTCCAACAGCATCAGCAGTCCTTTTGTCAGCCCTTTTCAGAGTTTTGCTCAAGTCCCTCAATTTCAGCCAGAAATTACCTGAAATCATAGAAAAATACACAAACTCCTAGTAAAGTCCAGAAATGTGAATTTAACATAAAAACTAATGAAAACATCCCTAAAAGTAACTAGATCATACTAAAAACTACCTAAAAACAATGCCAAAAAGCGTATAAATTATCCGCTCATCAGAACCCAAGAGACGCATGAGGAAGCTCATCACCAAGAAATCCTGGAGATGCCTCAAGGGATGCACTTTCCTCCTAACAACTATTGGGAACAACTCAACACTTCCTTAGAAGATTTGAGTTACAATGTGGATCAATTAAGGGTGGAACATCAAAAGCACTCCATCATTCTCCATGAAATTAGAGAAGATCAAAGAGCAATGAAGGAGGAGTAACAAAGGCAAGGAAGGGACATAGAAGAGCTTAAGGACATCATTGGTCCTTCAAGAAGAAGACGTCACTAAGGTGGATTCATTCCTTGTTCTTATTTTTTCTGTTTTTCGTTTTTATCTATGTTTTGTGTCTCTACTTCATGATCATTAGTATGTAGTAAACTATATCTTAAAGCTATGAATAAATTCCATAAATCCTTCACCTCTCTTAAATGAAAAATGTTTTTAATTCAAAAGAACAAGTACATAAATTTCGAAAATTGTCCTTGAATTTAATTTAATTATATTGATGTGGTGACAATACTTTTTGTTTTCTGAATGAATGCTTAAACAGTGCATATTTTTTATCTTGTTGTTTATGAATGTTAAAATTGTTGGCTCTTGAAAGAATGATGAAAAAGAGAAATGTTATTGATGATCTGAAAAATCATAAAATTGATTATTGAAGCAAGAAAAAGCAGTGAATAGCAAAAGCTTGCGAAAAAAAGGGCAAAAAAATTTAGAAAAAGAAAAAGCAAGTAGAAAAAGCCAATAACCCTTAAAACCAAAAGGCAAGGGTAAAAAGGATCCAAGGCTTTGAGCATCAATGGATAGGAGGGCCCAAGGAAATAAAATCCAGGCCTAAGCGGCTAAATCAAGCTGTCCCTAACCATGTGCTTGTGGCATGCAGGTCCAAGTGAAAAGCTTGAGACTGAGTGGTTAAAGTCGTGATCCAAAGCAAAAAGAGTGTGCTTAAGAGCTCTGGACACCTCTAACTGGGGACTCTAGCAAAGCTGAGTCATAATCAGAAAAGGTTCACACAGTCATGTGTCTGTGGCATTTATGTATCTGGTGGTAATACTGGAAAACAAAATGCTTAGGGCCACGGCCAAGACTCATAAAAGTAGCTGTGTTCAAGAATCAACAAACTTAACTAGGAGAATCAATAACACTATCTGAAATTCTAAGTTCTTATAGAAGCCAATCATTCTAAACTTCAAAGGAAAAAGTGAGATGCCAAAACTGTTCAGAAGCAAAAAGCTACAAGTCCCGCTCATCTAATTAGAATTAATATTCATTGATATTTTGGGATTTATAGTATATTCTTTTCTTTTTATCCTAATTGATTTTCAGTTGCTTGGGGACAAGCAACAATTTAAGTTTGGTGTTATGATGAGCGGATAATTTATACGCTTTTTGGCATTCTTTTTAGGTAGTTTTTAGTATGATCTAGTTACTTTTAGGGATGTTTTCATTAGTTTTTATGCTAAATTCACATTTCTAGACTTTACTATGAGTTTGTGTATTTTTCTGTGATTTTAGGTATTTTCTGGCTGAAATTGAGGGACCAGAGCAAAACTCTGATAGGAGGCTGACAAAGGACTGCTGATGTTGTTGGAATCTGACCTCCCTGCACTCAAAATGGTATTTCTGGAGCTACAGAACTCCAAATGGCGCGCTCTCAACGGAGTTGGAAAGTAAACATCCAGAGCTTTCCAGCAATATATAATAGTCCATACTTTATTCGTAATTAGATGACGTAAACTGGTGCTCAACGCCAGTTCCATGCTGCATTCTGGAGTCAAACGTCAGAAACACGTCACGAACCAGAGTTGAACGCCTAAAACACGTTACAACTTGGCGTTCAACTCCAAGAGAAGCCTCATCTCGTGGATAGATCAAGCTCAGCCCAAGCACACACCAAGTGGGCCCCGAAAGTGAATTTATGTATCAATCACTTACGTTTGTAAATCCTAGTAGCTAGTTTAGTATAAATAGAACTTTTTACTAGTTTATTAGATGTCTTGGACTATCTAGTTCTTTTGACCATTCAGTCTTTCATGGGGGCTGGCCATTCGGCCATGCCTGGACCTTCATCACTTATGTATTTTTAATAGTGGAGTTTCTACACACCATAGATTAAGGGTGTGGAGCTCTGCTGTACCTCAAGTTTCAATGCAATTACTACTATTTTCTATTCAATTCCGCTTGTTCTTATTCTAAGATATTCGTTGTACTTCAACATGATGAATGTGATGATCCGTGACACTCATCATCATTCTCACCTATGAACACGTGACTGACAACCACTTCCGTTCTACCTTAGACCGGGCGCATATCTCTTGGATTCCTTAATCAGAATCTTCGTGGTATAAGCTAGAATTGATGGCGGCATTCATGGGAATCCGGAAAGTCTAACCTTGTCTGTGGTATTCCGAGTAGGATTTCGGAATTGAATGATTGTGACGAGCTTCAAACTCGCGATTGTTGGGCGTGATGGCAAACGCAAAAGAATCATAGGATTCTATTCCAACATGATCGAAAACTGACAGATGATTAGCCGTGCTGTGACAGAGCATTTGGACCATTTTCACTGAGAGGATGGGATGTAGCCATTGACAACGGTGATGCCCTACATACAGCTTGCCATGGAAAGGAGTAAGAAAGATTGGATAAAAGCAGTAGGAAAGCAGAGATTCAGAAGGAACACAGCACCTCCATGCACTTATCTGAAATTCCCACCATTGAATTAAATGAGTAACTCTATCTTTATTTTCTGTTTAATTTATTATTATTATTCGAAAATCCAATAATCTCTTAATATAGTTGAGTCCGCCTGACTGGAATTTACAAGATGACCATAGCTTGCTTCATACCAACAATCTCCGTGGGATCGACCCTTACTCACGTAAGGTATTACTTGGACGACCCAGTACACTTGCTGGTTAGTTGTGCGGAGTTGTGACAAAGTGTGATTTATGTTTGAGAGCACCAAGTCTTTGGAGCCATTGTTGATTATCACAATTTCGTCCACCATCATCCTGAAAGAAAAAAGGGAAGAAAAGTAACCCAAGAATAAAGATAAGAAAATAAATAAAGTATGGGTGGGTTAATGCCAATTGATAAGGGTTTCATTTACATGGAAGTTTCAACATGTAAGTGATAAACAGTAGAAGCACTTGGCAAATCAAGAGTGCAAAAATTTGTAACATAAGGGAAGAGTGTGGGTAATGAAAGACAATATAAATTCATATCATTGCAAAATTAATACAAGTATCATAAAAGATTAACATTGATTTAAATAATATTACCCAACAGTGTAAAACAAGTCACTGAGCACCAAGATAATACCAGAAAAGACACAACAGTTGAATATGAACAAGTAACACCGATGGAAAAATAATAAATTTAGAAAAGAAAAGAAAAATATACACAAAATTAAAATGCAATGAATGAAATATGCAAATAAATTAAGAAGAATAGAATGAAGGTGAAAAAGAATGAGAAGTCAAAGAAATAAAGTAAGAAAGAAAGAAGAAAAGATAGAAGAAATTAGGACTAGAAAAGAAAAGATAAGATAATTGGCACTGATCTGGATAAGCTGTGCGGCGTAGGCGACGCGGACGCGTGGTGCATGCGATCGCGTGGGGTGTGATGAATTCAAGTGACACGGACGCATGACTCAATTTGTGCTAGTGGCGCGAGAGTAGCCTCGCGTACGCACAACTCTCTGTTTAAATGCATTTTTGCCAAAAATCTAGGGTGACGCGGTCGCGTGGTTAACGCGATCGCGTGGATGGCCTAAATTTGAAAACGGCACGAACGCGTGGGGCACGCGTATGCGTGGGGCACGCGTACGCGTGGCAGGGTTTGTGCTTCTAGCACGAGTCCAGCCCAATTGTAGCTCAACTTTCAGCCATACACCCTTTTTACGTCGATTTCAGGGCACGCGTTCGCGTGGGTGACGCGGACGCGTGGGAGGCATTTTTCTCACATGACGCGGACGCGTCATCGACGCGGACGCGTCATCGACGCGGTCGTGTGGATCAATCTGTGCTAAAGGCACGCCTCCAGCCACGCTTTCGCGTGACTCTCTGTTCACTTTTCTTTTCTCCTTAATGCACTTGCGACGCGGACGCGTCAGCGACGCTGTCGCGTCGCGTGCGAATATATATTTTTTATGCAATATACAGAATGCAATGCTTAATATGAATGCTATGCATGATTCCAGGTTCAATAAAAATTCAAAAATAGACTAAAATTTAAACTGAAAAAAGAACGATCATACCATGGTAGGTTGTCTCCCACCTAGCACTTTTAGTTAAAGTCCTTAAGTTGGACATTTGGCGAGCTCCTTGTCATGGTGGCTTATGCTTGTACTGATCCAGAAATCTCCACCAGTGTTTGGAATGCCAGCTTCCTCCAAGGTCCCAAACAAGGTACGTAAAGCCCTTAGGTGAGTTCAAGAAGGCTTCAAGGCTCCCGGAGTGTTGAATGTCGGAATAGATTCAAGGATCCCAAATGCTACTTTTACACCCATCTTTGTCTTGATCTGCATTTTTTCAGCCAGGTGGTGAGTAGTCTGAATTCTCACTGCAGTGACCAAACAGCTTCCGAGATCCTTTCAATTGAGCTTGACACCAATCCTTGCACCTCAAGTTGAAGTGCGAAACCTTATTGAATCTTGCATACCAACTCTGAGTGCGAGTCAATTCCCTTTTTCTCTTAAAGCCACAAAGAGCTCTAAGCTGGCCATCTGTTTCAAGTAAACCATATTCAAGTGAAAAAGTAAAGATAAAAGCCAAGAATTTTACCCACTTAAAGTCTATGTTGGGTGGTAATGGCCTTGGGATAGGTGTTTCTAGTGGCTCTGCAAGCTCTACTCCCTTGTGGTCTTCTGTGAATTCCTCCACTTCTTGGCAAATTTCTTCCACTTCAACCATGTCTTGATCAAAGTCACTGATATCTTCCTCATCACTGGAGTCATAAATTAGAGGTTGAGAAAAGTCGACCTCTGCATCATCTTCGTATTCACTTGGGGAAGATTCTTCTGTCTCAAAGAATTCACTTGTGGATGCAAGTTTATTGCTAAGAGAACTCGACTTGTGATTATCATCATCAAGGAAACCTGCGTCTTGGGTTATTCCATCTAGTTCTTCATAAGATATCTGCATTGGAGGCTGTCCAACATCCTCTTTAGCGTCAATTGTAACATCCTTGATGAAATTTTCCATGACTCTGTGTTCCCGTGGAGGTTCAGCATCTCCTAAATCATCAACCAACTCTTCTTCTTCTACAATGACAGCGTCCTCTACTTGTTCCAGTATGAAGTTATGCTCTATGCTGTTCACTGGAGTTTCTTGTGTCTTCTTCACAATACATTCTTCATTAGATTCTCCACATGAAGCCATGGGGGTCTGTTGAGTGTCTGAACGTTTGGAAGATAATTGATTAATTGCTTGCTCCAGTTGATGAAGGGTTGCATTAAATTGTTTTACTGATTTTTTGAGGCGAACCTGTGATTCTTGGCTTGATGGATATGAACATGGTGCATAGGGGTGTGGTGGTTCTTGGGAGTAGTTGGATTGGCGTTGAGGTGGATACGGATCATGTGGTGGCGGATGGTGAAAAGAAGCTTGTGAGTGTGGTGGGTTGAGGTTGTGTTGAAAGGATGGTCTCTGAGCATAGGGTGGGGCTTGTTGGTAGCTACAAGGCGGTCCACCGAATCTATCAGTTGGGTATGCATTGTAGAATGGTCTTTGTCCATGATATCTAGGATGATATTGTTGCCTAAAGGGGTGATCAGATCCTTTTGGCTCCATCCATCTTTGATTGCTTAGACCTTGATGCATAGTCCTGTTATAGCTTCCATTCCTTGCAACAAAATTAGAACCAAACTCAAAACGAAAGGGGTTGAGAATTCATAGTAGCTATCAGAAATAAGAAGGAAGAGAAGGAACAAATAAACAAGTAAAAGAAAAAATATATTTTTTTGAAAAATATTTACAATAACCAATAATAAGGCACACGTTTGCAATTTCCCGGCAACGGCGCCATTTTGAAGAACTGCAAATTGATGGTTTAGAAGTTATAGTAAACTCTCGTTGTAAGTATAGTTACTAAACCAAGCAATCAACCTTTCTTACAAACGTTTTGGTTGTCACAAGTAACAAACCCTTTTAAAATTGATAACCGAGTATTCAAACCTCGGGTCGTCTTCTCAAGGAATTGCAGGAAGGTATGTTCTTATTATTGGTTATGGGTTTTGTAAATTGGGGTTTTGAAAGTGAGGAACAAGTAAATTAAATGACAAATAAAATAAATAATTAACTATAAAATAAACTCTTGGTAAGATATGAAAATTCGGAAGTCCTATCCTAGTTACTCCTATGAGAATGGAAGTTAATCCCACTTAGTTAACCTTTGCGTAAGCAAGGGAAAGTCAAGTGAACCAATTGGTTAGATTTCCCAAGCCTAGCCAACTCCTAAGGAAAGACTAGAGTTAGTGGAATTCCAGTTAATTAGCCGACATAACAATCAATCATGAATAGTTGATAACTCAAGGGCTTCCAGTTAATCAATTAAAACCAATAATATAAAAAGCTAAATAAGAATCATAAATATCCGGAATACCTCAATTAACATTCATTCAAAGCAGTCAAATCTAACATAGAAAATATTCATAAGCCAATTGGGCAACATAAATCAAACATAAATAAAAGCATTAAAGTATCTCAAAGTAGAAGAGAAATATGAAATAAAAAGAATATTGAACTTGTGGCTGAAGAAGAAATAAACCCTAATTTCTAAAAATCCTAATCCTAAATCCTAAGAGAGAGGAGAGAAGCTCTCTCTCTAAAAACTACATCTAAAACCTAAAATTGTGAGTTATGAAAAGCATTTTTTTGAATGGATGCATTCCCCCACTTTATAGCCTCTAATCTGTATTCTCTAGGCCGAAAACTGGGTCAGAAACAACCCAGAAATCGCTGATTGTGAAATCTGGTCCATACAGGTCGCGGCAAAGTGACGCGGAGGCGTCATCCACGCGTTTGCGTGGAATGAGATTCGCAGATGCGATGTGTCCGCGTGGAGCGCACATTCGCGTCGCCTATCTGTACAGCCACTATGGCGAATTATATATCAAATCGAAGCCCCGGACGTTAGCTTTCCAACGCAAGTGAAACTGCATCATTTGGATTCTTGTAGCTCAAGTTATGATCGTTTTAGTGCGAGAGGGTTAGGCTGACAGCTTTGCAGTTCCTTCAACTTCTTGTATTCCTTCCACTTTTGCATGCTTCCTTTCCATCCTCTAAGCCATTCCTGTCCTGTAATTCCTGAAATCACTTAACACACATATCAAGGTATCTAATGGTAATAAGAGAGGATTAAATAAAAGGAAATAAAAGTCAAAGAAGCATGTTTTCAAGCATAACACAGAATCAGGAAGGAAAATATAAAACATGCAAATCATATGAATAAGTGGGTAAAGAGTTGATAAAAACCACTCAATTGAGCACAAGATAAACCATAAAATAGTGGTTTATCACTCTACCATGCACAACGTATTTCACGTGTCGTGGCTTCAGAAGTATACTCCTGATGCTAGCCATGTGTTAGAACTTGAATCGGTTCAGTTAAAAGAAGATTTGACGCTTCCGGTGGCTCCGGTCAGAATTGACGATACGAGTATCAAACAGTTGCATAGAAAAGAGGTTTCATTAGGCAAAGTGGCATGGAGTCAAGCTGGTGTAGAGGAGCACACTTGGGAACTTGAGTCGGAGATGCAAACTGACTACCCGCATCTATTCTCAGGTAATTGAATTCGAATTTTGTGGGCAAAATACCCATTTAGGTGGGTAGAATGTAAAACCCGGTTAATTAATGACTAATTAACCCATAAACTAAAATTTACTCTAGAAAATAAAAAATGTGATTTTTATGGCTTAATATGATAAGAAAAATTAAAACGAGAATTTTGGCACCAATTTTCAGGAAATCAGCCTAAGATTGTACCGAACAGGTCAAACCGGGCCAACTGGACCCATATTGGGCCCTTGGCCCATCCAAGATCAATCTAAAACCCTTAAACAACACTTTCTCTCCCCTCTTAAACCCTAAAACACGCTGAAATGCAAAGAAGGGAGGGGGGGAAGAATACTCTTCAAAAGTTCTAACCCTTGCTTGTTCTTCAAATCACCATAACTTTTGATCCGGAGCTCCGATTGCCGCACCATTTGCGACCACGCGTTCACGGCGTCGAGCTCTACAAAATCTACAACTTTGT
Source organism: Arachis stenosperma (assembly GCF_014773155.1). NCBI lineage: Eukaryota > Viridiplantae > Streptophyta > Magnoliopsida > Fabales > Fabaceae > Arachis > Arachis stenosperma. Next base: position 129,390,984 of record NC_080385.1, on the reverse strand, counting down.
TCTTGAGGTAAGTGATGCACAAAATTGTGATCATCAATGGCGCCATCAACATGGTACACTCAATTGCAATCTCAACTCTTTATCACAACTTCGCACAACTAACCAGCAAGTGCACTGGGTCGTCCAAGTAATAAACCTTACGCGAGTAAGGGTCGATCCCATGGAGATTGTTGGTATGAAGCAAGCTATGGTCATCTTGTAAATCTCAGTCAGGCGGATTCAAATGGTTATGGAGGATTAATGATTAAAAGATAAATAAAACATAAAATAAAGATAGAGATACTTATGTAATTCATTGGTGAGAATTTCAGATAAGTGTATGGGGATGCTTTGTCCCTTCCGTCTCTCTGCTTTCCTACTGTCTTCATCCAATCCTTCTTACTCCTTTCCATGACAAGCTATATGTTGGGCATCACCATTGTCAATGGCTACAGTCCCGTCCTCTCAGTGAAAATGTTCAACGCGCTCTGTCACAGCATGGCTATTTATCTGTCGGTTCTCGATCATGTCGGAATAGAATCCAGTGATTCTTTTGTGTCTATCACTAACGCCCCACAATCGCGAGTTTGAAGCTCTTCACAGTTATTCAATTCCTGAATCCTACTCAGAATACCACAGACAAGGTTTAGACCTTCCGGATTCTCAAGAATGGCCGCCAATGGATTCTAGCTTATACCACGAAGATTCTGATTAAGGAATCCAAGAGATATACATTCAAGCCTTGTTTGCATGTAGAACAGAGGTGGTTGTCAGGCACGCGTTCATAAGTGAGAATGATGATGAGCGTCACATAATCATTACATTCATCAAGTTCTTGGGTGCGAATGAATATCTTAGAATAAGAATAAGCTGAATTGAATGGAAAATAGTAGTAATTGCATTAATACTCGAGGTACAGCAGAGCTCCACACCTTAATCTGTGGTGTGTAGAAACTCCACCGTTGAAAATACATAAGTGATAATGGTGATCATTGGCTTCGGCCCCAGAGAGGGAACCAGAAGAACCAAGATGAAAATACAATATCAAAAGGTCTTATTTATAGAGAACTAGTAGCTTAGGGTTTATAGAAATGAGTAAATGACATAAAAATCCACTTCCGGGCTCACTTGGTGTGTGCTTGGGCTAAGCATTGAAGCTTTCATGTGTAGAGACTTTTCTTGGAGTTAAACGCCAGTTTTGTGCCAGTTTGGGCGTTTAACTCCCACTTCTGTGCCAGTTCCGACGTTAAACGCCGGGAATTCTTGAGCTGATTTGGAACGCCGGTTTGGGCCATCAAATCTCGGGCAAAGTATGGACTATCATATATTGTTGGAAAGCCCAGGATGTCTACTTTCTAACACAATTGAGAGCGCGCTAATTGGGCTTCTGTAGCTCCAGAAAAGCCACTTCAAATGCAGGGAGATCAGAATCCAATAGCATCTGCAGTCCCTTTTCAGCCTCTGAATCAGATTTTTGCTCAAGTCCCTTAATTTCAGCCAGAAATACCTGAAATCACAGCAAAACACACAAACTCATAGTAAAGTCCAGAAAAGTGAATTTTAAATAAAAACTAATAAAAATATAATAAAAACTAACGAAAACATACTAAAAACAATGCCAAAAAGCGTATAAATTATCCGCTCATCAGTAAGCCACGATTTTTCCTCTGAAATTTGAGCCTTAATTTCGAAATTTTGGGTGAAAAATCTTGAGATTTGTGAGCTTTTAATTTTATAGGATCCAACTAGCTTGAAGGAGAGGCTTAATCTTGTCTCTTTGATCCTTGGGTGTAGTAAAATTCTCATGCCTAGTGGAATTTATTGGTTTATGAGGTTTGGGTATTGAGTGGGTATGTTTGAATGTGGTATTGTGATTTAGGAAGTGTATATAAGTGTGTTGGAGCTTGATTGAAGTTTTGAAAAGGTTGGAAAAGGACTTTTGTGTGCTAAAAATCTATTTTTGGAGGTGTTGAAGCCTTGAGAGCTTGTGAAAAAGTGATTTGAAGGTGTTCCGAATTGAGCGGGGAAGCGGCTAAGGTATGGTTTCAGTTTCCTGTATCTAAAATGTAATGTGGTGTGAAAACTTAGGCTAGAGTGTATTGGCACAGTTGTCAGAACATGACCGGAGTGGCTGGTTTGACCGAAAAATGGGTGAACCGGACTCCCAACCGGTCAAATAAAGTATTTGAACCGCTTAATGAATAGAACTGGTCAAAGCCGGTAAGAACCGGTCGAAACCGATGGAAATCGCCAAAAATCGGTAAAAATTGGTTCAACCGAACCGTTCGAGAGAAATTTTCAAAATTAATGAAGATGTGGTTCGAATTTGGTTTTCTTTATGCTGCATGCTCTCCTTGCCTCTAAGCTATGTTGTTCCTTATTATTTTAAATGCTCATTATTAATTATGTAATAAAAGCGTAGAATAATTTTTTTAGATATCATTTTAAATTTATGCTCAATTATATTTAAATTAATTATATTTTTATTATTCATAATTATTAATATAAATATAATTAAATATGTATAAGTGAAAAAATATCAAATATTTTTTTCAATTATAATATAATTTTTTTATGATTATATGATATTTATTAATATTATTTTTGAATAAATGCACATAGAATATAATAGCAATTTATGTGTTTTCAAGCTCTAGATGTAGATTATAATTTTAATTAATTGATTTAATTATCACTATTCCCATAAAAACTCATACTTTTTTGAAATCTGTTTTCCTTCAGATAACATAAGTTTAATATTTGTTAAATGTATGATAAAAATGTGCTATGCATATTTAACTAGAAAAATTATACTTAATGAGGTCATTATGATACGATAATTGAAATAATTATTTTAGACATTTAATGAGAGCCCGGTTGGAGGTGCGGTGAACCCGTCAGCTTGCATGGCAAAGTTGCATGGCAAAGTTGCATGGTTAATTAGTAGTTTGCAACGTCATCATCGAGCAGTTTGCAATGAAAAAAAAAGCATTAATTCCATTTTTACACCGAAGGAAAAATCGGCTACAATCTATTAAAATAAACTACATGCATCGTACGCCATTGTTGCACGTAACACTTGACAAATATTGAAGCCTAACTAAACATGTAATATTATTGTCCCCAAAACATGTGCACGGCTGTTGATTCGTATGATACACCATATATTAATTCATGCGCAATAAATATAGGCCACATTTAGAAATTTGGTTCACAGGAATATGCTATTTTTCATGGGAAGCCATTTCAAAGCAAAAATGAGCAAAACAGTAAATAAAGCTAATAATTATGTTTGAAGTTAGAATATATAACCGTCTAGGTGTGGATACAATATCCTGGGTTGGTGACACGCATTTTGAACATAAGGTAGTTATATTATTGTCACTAATGTATACGAAAATAAGGTTTAGGATGCCAAATAAGTCACGGGGTTTAGACTGAGATTTAAATTAGCAGCAGATGTTATTAGTTATGTTTGGATTCGGAAGGTAAAAAATTAAATAGCAAATATATTTTACCGTATCACAGTTAACACTTTTGTTACGATATTCGCAAAAACGTGTTTTAAATACGATTGTGGAGACTAGAACTGTATGAAACTGGGAAAGGATATACTCCTGTGTATGCCACTGCAATTAGTTTTTTCAACACAGTTGGCAATATCAGCCGTACATAATCACTTAACATCGTCATTATAATTTGTAACAGTCAATGTCGAGGTTACACAATGAAAACATGCGACATTCTAAACGTACACTAGAAATTAAAATAAAAGAGATGCATAGATTGGAGTAACTGGGAAAAACTGTTTGCTTGCCTTGCATGGGTTGATGTTAGACACATTGGCAGAGCGGCAACCTTGCAAGTCGCCGCGGCCTTCCTGAATGTGAAATTTGCCGCAGCATGCAACAGCGACGAGGATCCTGGTAGTTAGAGTCTTATGTGGTTGTTGAATTTTTTTCCAATTTCACCCAATCCCATGCATGGATTCGGTTATGAAGATATAGGAGAGGGAGCTTGTTTTTTTGCAACGCGATGGGGGTGTAACTCTTGGAATGTTGGGTATTCCATGCGCACTTGGCATCACGGAAGCATGTATGAGTTGTGACTTGTTAGGGAGGCAACCCTGATTTCCTTTGCAATGTAGTTGGTGGGTGTAATCACAGTTTGGGTCGTACCCGACTGGGCTAGTTGATTTTTTCCAATAACCACGTGAACCCAACTCTAAACTGCTTCGTTATAGTTATTAAACTAAAAAAAAGATATAATAAATTCAACAAGTGGTCCGGTTACTCTTTAAATAATTACACAACTAGTTTATTTTAGTTGAGGCAGTTATATTTTTATATTTTTTAATAACGAGAATATATTAAGTTTAGCCGTTTAAACAACCGGTCTTGGCTAGTTTGCCTAACCCTGGGTATATAGAACCATGCTTGGTGAGGCAAAAAGCATATTGACTTAGGCGATCCCCTAAGATGTGACGTCGTTTAAGCTACTGATGCACGGAAAATTTGTCTCTCAACAAATTTCCTTCGGCAAGTGTACCAAATTGTCGTCAAGTAAAAACTCACTATAGAGTGAGGTCGAATCCCACAGAGATTGATTGATCAAACAACTTTAATTAGAGGAATGTTCTAGTTGAGCAAACCAGAATTTGATTTTAGACTTGCAGAAAATTAAATTGCGGAAAAGTAAATAGCAGAAAAAGTAAATGCTAGAAATAAAGAGCTGAATGTAAATGGCAGAAAGTAAATTACAGAATCTTAAATGGGAATGGGGAAATGCTCATAAAAGTAAATGGCAGAAATTAAAGAGAATGGACAAGATCAGAAATGGGGAGTTCATTGGGCTTAGGAGATGTTGCATTCTCCGGATCAAATTCATTTTCATCTCTTCCTCAATCAATGTATTCGTTGATCTCCTTGGCAATCTTAAGTGATCGAATTCCAATTCCTTGGTAATCCAATCTCTCAAATCTTGATCAATAGCCAATTCCTTGGTCAATTGCTCATGAGAAGAGATGAAGTATGGTCACTGATTATACCACATGCATTCCCAAATCAAGTATTGGTAGGATTATAGTCACATATCCATCCAAACCCAATTTGATCCAGCATGAGAAAGCATTTCTAGCATGATCTTTTCATTCCTCTTCCAAGGTTCCGAAGAGATCCAAGTATAAATAGTTTCTTTTCCAAGATAACTACCCAATTGGATGAAGATTGAAAGCTTTCTAGTAAAATCAAGAGAAAAGATAGAAGAAGAATGAAAACTAATTATTGATCCATCAAATTGCAGTAGAGCTCCCTAACCCAATGAAATGGGTTTAGTTGTTCATAGCTCTCGAAAATGAAAACAAAGATGGAGAATACATCATGAAAGTAAAACTAGAAGTTGCAGAGAAAGTAAAATACAGAGAGTAGTTCTCTGCCCAAAGCTCCTAAAGTTTTCCCAAAAAAAAAAACTCCCTATCTAATTCAAAGCTACCCCTATATATACTACTCTGCTGATCTTCTAGTTGGCTCTTCAAATCTTGGGTGTGGGCCTTTGAATCTTGAGTTTGAAGCAGTTATCCTCTTTATTGGGCTTAGCTTTGCTTGCAGAGAGAAAAGGTGAAGTAGGCAGGGACTTTGGCTCAGGACGTTAGTGGTGTCAACGTTAAGTGAAAGTGTGGGATCGAGAACGTTAGTGACAATCACCTTTTTCACTAACGTTCCTAACCCAAATATGATCACGTTGACTTCAATGTTAGTGGCACTAACGTGACCACTAACATTGCCTCTTAGTCCTTCGCATATGTTATTGGGACTTACCTTTCCCAATAACGTGGTAAGTCACCCCTTCTCCTTACGTTAGAGTCCACGTTAACTAGGTTAACGTGGCTTCTAACGTAGTAATGCCAATTCTTCGAGAACGTTAGTGACACTTACCTTTGTCACTAACGTTTCAATGTGCCCCTACTTCCCACGTTAGAGTCCACGTTAACTAAGTTAACGTGGCTTCTAACGTAGTTATGTTAGCCATCTCCAACATTAGTGACAAAGGTGAGTGTCACTAACGTTGGCTCATCATATCTTTATCCACGTTAGCTTCCACATTAACAAAGTTAACGTGGGAGTTAACGTTGCTCATGGTGGCTCTTGGTGGTTCACCCCAACGTTAGTGACAAAGGTAAGTGTCACTAACGTTGGCGATCAATTGCTCTCTCCACGTTAGCTTCCACGTTAACTAAGTTAAGGTGGGAGTTAACGTGGCTTATGGAGGCTTGGCCAACGTTAGTGACAAAGGTGAATGTTACTAATGTTGGTTTCTCTTTTGTTTCTTAACGTTAGAGTCCATGTTAACTAAGTTAACGTGGCAACTAACATGGCCAATTATGAGCTTGGTCCAACGTTAGTGACAAAGGAGAGTGTCACTAACATTGGCCTTATTGTCTTCTTCCACGTTAGAGTTCACGTTAACTTAGTTAACGTGACTCTTAACGTGGGCTATGATGGCTTCGAGGGCGTTATTGGCGATTACCTTTCTCACTAACTTTGCAAGCTAGCTCCCATTCCACGTTAGAGGTCACGTTAGTTAGACTAACGTGAATGCTAACGTGGTTCTTCTTTGCTTCCTTTGTCCTGAAATCAAGCAGCAAAGTGCATCAAAGTTCTAGTCCAAGTCATGAGACATGCATCATCCAATTTGTCATACAATTCATGCAAAATTCTCATGAAATCATGTAAAGTGCACAATGTATGTTTGAAACAAGATGTAAGTGAATATCTACCCAAAACTAGCTTATTTCTTAAGAAAATGCATGAAACTACCCTAAAAATAGTAAAGAAAGGTTAGTGAAACTGGCCAAAATGCCCTGGCATCACAACACCAAACTTAAAGCTTGCTTGTCCCTAAGCAAGTACTGGAACAAGAGAATGATGAATGGAATTCCAAGAGAAATGAGTCATTCTTGTGGAAGTCATGTCCCTGGTTTTATGGTGGTTTCATGCATAGCAACTTAGGTTCATTCCTTCACTGGCTTTCAGACTTTTATCATGTCTTAGAATACTCACTTGATTACATCCCATGAGACTTTTATTCATTGATCCTTTTGTTGTCATTTCAGGGTTTATTTGTGTTCTTGGGCTAAGTGCTCTGTAAGGGGCAACTCTTTAGAATAAGCTTTCAGCCAACACTCCCGAACCAGTTGGTTCAAGGTGCTAGGTGTTGAAACACCCCTAAGGACTTACTTCCTCAAGTCTCTCCCCCATACATACACACCACAGGCACATGGTTTGTTTATTTTATTTCCTTGAGGTCTTGGTGTCCAGCACCTCTTTGGGCTACTAAATGTTCTGTAGCAAAGATTGCTCTTGATAGTGGACTTTCAGCTGATAATCCCGGGTTAGTTAACCCAAATTACCAGGTGATAAGGCACCCCTGAGAGCTTAGTAATCCAAGCAGATCCTTGGTACAAGAACACCATAGACACATTCCTCAAGACTCAAACCCTTGGTGCCTAGCCTCTTTTCTTGCTATTTTCTTTTATTCTTCAACTTTGATTGTTCTTTCCCTTTTTCTTTTTAGGATCTTGTTATTTAGTTAGCCTCATGGGGTATGTTCAAAGCATAGGATTCATGATAGATAGTTGTCTTCCCACCTTGTTGGTGAACCAACTTAGCTAACTTATGATTACACCACAAACTTAGGAACTTACTCCATAATATGAACTCCACTCTGGTCCTTTATAAAACACTCATTCTCTTTTCATTTGATTAAAAGGGACAAGCATATAATTAAGTAAGGAAAAGATGCAGTGACATTCAGACTAGCAAACATAGACCTAAGCTGTGAGAAACTTAAAGATAGAATTGAAAACAAAATTCAAACTATCATGGAAGCATGTTCTATTTCACACAAGATCTTCCTTATTTAAAGCATAGAAAAAGATGGACCAAAGAAGGAACTCCACCACCTTTTACTCATGTGGATGCCCATGCTCCCCTCCTTGTTTGTCTTCTTTTTGTCCCTCCTGAGCGCTTGAACTTCCACTCCCTTTGCTTTTTCCAATCAACTTCTTCCAAAACCCAGCATCTTCCATCTTCTTCTTTAATGTTTCCTTCTGTTGTTTCACTTTCCCTTCTTCTTGTTTTACAAAGTCTTTTTGGACCTCATCATATGTAGGGATGGCATAGTGTAGATGATGCATATGACTAGACATGTAATTCAACTTGGCTTGAGTGTTTACGTTGAACTCCTCCCTATGTAGTTGCCGTCCTTCATTAAGTACACTGAACTCATTGAATGCTTTCATCTGAGCTTGCTGCCGCTGGTTGAGTTCTTGGAGGCGTTTATCTTGGCTTTCTTGCCTTTCAGACACTTGATTGATGGCCTGAGTAAGCTGGGAATAGTGCTCTTGTTGCTGCTCCACTAGTTGTTTCTGCCATTCCCTTTGTTGATTCATCCAATTTGTTAGCATTTCCTCTTGTCGATCCATTCTCTGAGATTGAAATTGTAGTTGTTGTTCTTGTCCTTCCATGTATATCCTTGACAAATCATCGATGGCTCCTCTGATGTGACCCAAGTTGATGTTTGTTGGGTCATAATATCCTTCTTGATGATACTCCATGGGTTCCTTTTCTTTTCTTCTCTTAGAGCTTGGAGATGCCATAATTGGGAGTTAATGTGTGATGGTGGTGAAGTTTGTGGACAGATAATGATTATTGGTGAGGTTGAAATAGAGTGGGAGAGGGTATTTTTGATGCTGAGTTCCGAAAATGAGAAGCACAAAAGAGGGGAATTTGGAATGTGAAAGGGGTATGGAGGGAGAACTACTTATATAGGGAAGTGGTGGGCAAAATGAAGGGTTTGGATAGATGTTGTGAGTATAAGATGGACGGATGGGGTTTAGCATGGAGAAAGGACAAGGATCATCAACTTTATGAAGAATTTTGTCCGGTCTTCAATGGTCTCATCCTTTTCAATGTTGCATGGCAACATTTTCCAATGCATCCCCCCTTGATGCATGTGTGTAGTACCCTCCTTTTGTGGTGTCCAAACCTTCCTCATTTAATTGTCCAATCAATCCCCTTCAATGCTCCTTTCCTTTTTCCTATAAAATAAAATAAAAAAAACTAATATTATTGAAAAAGCTAAACTTTTCGGCAAGAGTAATAAGGAAAACATTAGATGGCTTATTCATGAATACCAGCTAACTAACTAACTGTTTATCCTTATATGCACCTTGGTGGCACCATGGGTGACACCAAACTTAGTTTGTAGCAATGTGATGAAAAGTTTCTGTTCAAGGCTCCAAGAATAGCATGATCTAAATTGCATTCATGCTCTCTTGGTATGTCTTGAACACCAAACTTGTTCTTCACTATATACTGCATAATAAGGATTTCACCAAGTATTTGTCAAGGTTGGTTTGGAACTCATGAATATTGAATTATTCACTATTCTAAAAGCATATAAAACATGGGTTGCCTCCCATGAAGCGCTTCTTTAGCATTACTAGCTTGACGTTTTTCCTTTATCTGGGAGGTTGATAGTGCTTTAAGTCTTCTCCTCTGGCAGTAGACCTATATCCAGTGGTTGTATCAATGATCTCTACATGTTCCAAGGAGAGAACTCTATTGATAGTGAAGACCTTAGGTAACTGAGATGGTACAGTGGGGAGATTTGGGGGAATATCTGGGAAGTAAGCTGAGATCACTTTATCCCCTGGAGAGAAGTCCTCGGTAGGGATCTTCTTGTTCCTCCACCTCCTTGGTACCTACTTCTTTGTTCCTTGTGATGTTGTCTTACTCTTTGTGACCTCTTCCTCTAAGGAAATGTGGTTACTGGTCTCATATGATTCTGGTGGTTTAGGTTCCTCCTGCTTTTCTTTGAGCTGTGGCAATTGCTGTTTGCCTTGTTCCTCAATCAAGGGAGTTCCCATATGTGCTGGTAGTGCTTCAGTGCTTGTTTCTTCCTTCAGTATCTCACTGTGATCCTTCCTTGGTTCCTTGTTCTCTTGATCTGTTTCTTGTGAGCGTTTGAAAACATTGAAAGTGAGCTGTTCATCATGGATCTTCAGAATTAGCTCCCCTCGCTCCACATTTATGAGTGCTCTGGCTGTAGCTAGGAATGGTCTTCCCAATATGATTGGGTGAGTGTGACTCTCTTCCATGTCCAATATGACAATTTCTGTTGGGAGGAAGTATTTTCCAACCATTACCAACACGTTTTCCACCACTCCTATTGCTTGTTTTTGAGTTTTGTCAGCCAGCCTGATGACTACATCTGTGGGCATTATCTCATTGATCTGCAGCCTCTTCATAAGGGATAAGGGCATTAAGTTGATGCTTGCTCCCAAATCGCAGAGTCTTTTATCAAACATGGTTTCTCCTATGGCACAGGGAATGTAGAAACTTCCTGGGTCCTTTCTTTTTGTAGGCAACTCTGGTTGAATGAGAGCACTGCATTCCTTATTCATCACTATAGTTTGGCCTCCCTTGAGTGAGCTTTTCCTGGAAAGTAGCTCCTTCATATACTTGATGTATGCCGGCATTTGTTGGAGGGTCTTGATGAATGGTATGTTTACATGGAGGGATGCAAACAAATCAAGAAACCTTGAGTATATTCTCTTCTCCACAGCACCATTGAGTAATTGGGGGAAGGGTGCATAGAGTCTCAGCAACTCTTGTTGTGAGATTTTGGGTTCTTGGTGATCTTTTTCCTGCTTCTCTGCTGAGGTATCTTCAAGTTGTTCTGAAGCTTATTTGGCACGTCCTTGGTCTCCTGATCACTTATAGTGACCATCTTGCAATCCTCTCATCTTACTTTCTTTGTTTCTCCTCTCGGATTGTTCTCCGTATCACTTGGGAATCCATCTGTAGGTTTGGGAATGTGCTCGGAGAGATAACCTACTTGAGATTCCAACCTTTGGATGGTGTCTCCCTGGTTCTTAAAGTTGGCTCGCACTTCCTCCTTGAACACCTTGTTGTCTTGAATCTCTTTGTATATGTCCTCCAGTAAGTTCTCAATCCTTGAGAGTTTGTCATCAGAAGGTGATGGTGAGTTGAGATTGGAGGAATGAGAATGGTTAGGTTGGCTTTGGTATAGGTGTTGAGAGGGGTTGTTATGTGAGTGTTGATATGGTCTAGGTGTGGCATGTTGGTGAGCTATGTTGCTGGGATTTGGACGTCTTTGATCTTGGCCTTGGTCTTGTTGATTTCCATCCGAAGTTGGGGTGATTTCTCCATCCAGAGTTGTAAGTTTTGGAGTATGGATCATGGACTTGTCTAGGTGAGTTTCCCACATAATTGGCTTGCTCCCAGTCACCTTCTTCTCCTATGTTTACTCCTTCTTGAGTTGGTGATGAGGTGATGGCTGCCGCAACTTGGTTCTCTTCCGCCTTCTTGGTAAGATCTGCTAGCTGATTGGTGATCATCTTGTTTTGGGCTAACAGTGCATCCATGTGGTTCAGCTCCATTACTCCTCTAGTGTTACTTCTTTCAGAGGCATAGAAGTAGTCATTCTTAGCAACTGTTTCAATGACATCTATGGCTTCTTCAATGGTTTTCTTCTTGTTTAAAGATCCTCCTGATGAATGATCCACAGTCTTCTTTGACTCATAGGAAAGACCTTCATAGAAGATGTGAAGTTGGACCCACTCATTAAACATCTCTGGTGGGCATCTCCTTGTTAGGTCTTTGAACCTTTCCCAAGCTTCATAAAGTGTCTCCCCATCTTACTGTCTGAACGTCTGCACTTTAGTTCTCAGCCTATTGATCCTTTGAGGGGGGTAAAACCTTGCCAAAAACTTGTTCACTACCTCCTCCCAATTCGTCAAGCTCTCCTTTGGAAAGGATTCAAGCCACTTTGATGCCTTGTCCCTGAGTGAAAAGGGGAACAAGAGTAACCTATAGACATCGGGGTGGACTCCATTGGACTTCACCGTGTCACAAATCCTCAAGAAGGTGGTCAAGTGTTGGTTAGGGTCTTCTTGAGCACCTCCTGCAAATGAGCAATTATTTTGCACCAAAGTGATGAGCTGAGGTTATAGCTCGAAATTGTTGGCATGTATGGTGGGTTTCTGAATGCTGCTCCCACAGTTTCCAGGATTAGGATTGATATAGGATCCTAAGACCCTCCTTTCATGCCCAGCCTGGTTTGCATGGCCTTCTCTGGCATGATTATGAGCTTCTTCTTCATGATTGTTCTCCAAATTCTCTTCCATGTTGGGTTCGAAGTACTCTTCCTCTTCTTCAGCACCTACTACTCTTTTTCCTCTTGCTTCCCTCCTTAATCTAAGGAAGGTCCTCTCAGATTTAGAATCAAAGGAAGTTGAAGCCCCACTTCTTCTCCCTGTCATACAATCAACAAGGCACAAGGAAGGAAATAAATGCAGAAACTATTCTTGTAAAAAAATGCTGTTAGTGTGAGTGATGCAATATATCAAACAGTTAGTAGGCTGAATTATGATCAACTAAAAAAAGAATAGAAAATAGAGAGGGTATAGGGGATGAGGAAGAAAAACAATTTAAACTGAAAGTAAATTGCTCAACCAGAAATTTAAATCAGCAAAATTAAAAATGCTCAATCTAGTTATCCTCCAACTTAATCATTGTTGATACAAAATCAATCCCCGGCAACGGCGCCATAAACTTGATGCACAGAAAACTTGTCTCTCAACAAATTTCCTTCGGCAAGTGTACCGAATTGTCATCAAGTAAAAACTCACTATAGAGTGAGGTCGAATCCCACAGAGATTGATTGATCAAACAACTTTAATTAGAGGAATGTTCTAGTTGAGCAAACCAGAATTTGATTTTAGACTTGCAGAAAATTAAATTACGGAAAAGTAAATAGCAGAAAAAGTAAATGCTAGAAATAAAGAGCTGAATGTAAATGGCAGAAAGTAAATTGCAGAATCTTAAATGGGAATGGGGAAATGCTCATAAAAGTAAATGGCAGAAATTAAAGAAAATGGGCAAGATCAGAAATGGGGAGTTCATTGGGCTTAGGAGATGTTGCATTCTCCGGATCAAATTCATTTTCATCTTTTCCTCAATCAATGCATTCATTGATCTCCTAGGCAATCTTAAGTGATCGAATTCCAATTCCTTGGTAATCCAATCTCTCAAATCTTGATCAATAGCCAATTCCTTGGTCAATTGCTCATGAGAAGAGATGAAGTATGGTCACTGATTATACCACATGCATTCCCAAATCAAGTATTGGTAGGATTATAGTCACATATCCATCCAAACCCAATTTGATCCAGCATGAGAAAGCATTTCTAGCATGATCTCTTCATTCCTCTTCCAAGGTTCAGAAGAGATCCAAGTATGAATAGTTTTTTTCCAAGATAACTACCCAATTGGATGAAGATTGAAAGCTTTCTAGTAAAATCAAGAGAAAAGATAGAAAAAGAAGAATGAAAACTAATTATTGATCCATCAAATTGCAGCAGAGCTCCCTAACCCAATGAAATGGGTTTAGTTGTTCATAGCTCTCGAAAATAAAAACAAAGATGGAGAATACATCATGAAAGTAAAACTAGAAGTTGCAAAGAAAGTAAAATACAGAGAGTAGTTCTCTGCCCAAAGCTCCTAAAGTTTTCCCCCAAAAAAAAACTCCCTATCTAATTCAAAGCCACTCCTATATATACTACTCTGCTGATCTTCTAGTTGGCTCTTCAAATCTTGGGTGTGGGCCTTTAAATCTTGAGTTTGAAGCAGTTATCCTCTTTATTGGGCTTAGCTTTGCTTGCAGAGAGAAAAGGTGAAGTAGGCAGGGACTTTGGCTCAGGACGTTAGTAGTGTCAACGTTAAGTGAAAATGTGGGTTCGAGAACGTTAGTGACAATCACCTTTTTCACTAACGTTCCTAACCCAAATATGATCACGTTGACTTCAATGTTAGTGGCACTAACGTGACCACTAACATTGCCTCTTGGTCCTTCGCATACGTTATTGGGACTTACCATTCCCAATAACGTGGTGAGTCACCCCTTCTCCTTACGTTAGAGTCCACGTTAACTAGGTTAACGTGGCTTCTAACATAGTAATGCCAATTCTTCGAGAACGTTAGTGACACTTACCTTTGTCACTAACGTTTCAATGTGCCCCTACTTCCCACGTTAGAGTCCACGTTAACTAAGTTAATGTGGCTTCTAACGTAGTTATGTTAGCCATCTCCAACGTTAGTGACAAAGGTGAGTGTTACTAACGTTGGCTCATCATCTCTTTATCCACGTTAGCTTCCACGTTAACAAAGTTAACGTGGGAGTTACGTTGCTCATGGTGGCTCTTGGTGGTTCACCCCAACGTTAGTGACAAAGGTAAGTGTCACTAACGTTCGCAATCAATTGCTCTCTCCACGTTAGCTTCCACGTTAACTATGTTAACGTGGCTTATGGAGGCTTGGCCAACGTTAGTGACAAAGGTGAATGTCACTAACGTTGGTTTCTCTTTTGTTTCTTAACGTTAGAGTCCACGTTAACTAAGTTAACGTGGCAACTAACGTGGCCAATTATGAGCTTGGTCCAACGTTAGTGACAAAGGAGAGTGTCACTAACGTTGGCCTTATTGTCTTTTTCCACGTTAGAGTTCACGTTAACTTAGTTAACGTGACTCTTAACGTGGGCTATGATGGCTTCGAAGGCGTTATTGGCGATTAACTTTCTCACTAACTTTGCAAGCTAGCTCCCATTCCACGTTAGAGGTCACATTAGTTAGACTAACGTGAATGCTAACGTGGTTCTTCTTTGCTTCCTTTGTCCTGAAATCAAGCAGCAAAGTGCATCAAAGTTCTAGTCCAACTCATGAGACATGCATCATCCAATTTGTCATACAATTCATGTAAAATTCTCATGAAATCATGTAAAGTGCACAATGTATGCTTGAAACAAGATGTAAGTGAATATCTACCCAAAACTTGCTTATTTCTTAAGAAAATGCATGAAACTACCCTAAAAATAGTAAAAAAAGGTTAGTGAAACTGGCCAAAATGCCCTGGCATCAGCTTCCCACGCTTGAAATGTTATGTTTGCGCCAATTCATAACCTGTGCCACTCAGCTCAACAAGATGCGACATTCAGATTGACATAACAGGCTTCAATCCCAGTCATTTCTCGGAAAAAGGACAATGGTAAAAGACTATAATGTACACACAAACCCTTTTGTGGTTATACTTGCATGTATAGGATTAGTCATAGAGGTATTCGTCTTGCCCTTCAAGCGAAATAGTCAGGGTAAGTCGGTAAAAGTGTGCTAGTTCCTTTCAACAAAGATGGCCACGAGTGAGGAGTGTAACAAGAATGTACTTGGTATCTACTCTACTTGTAATAAGCAGTGAGGTGGAGGAAACCCTGAAGCCCCATGTAGAGTTCTTCCTAAAAGGGTCACCATCGCGTGTTGTAACCCCTCTCCCATCCAAGCACTTTGCATGTGTTCCGAATCACCCGTCCCGCATGATTCTACCCCCCGAATAGTAGTATTTCAATCCTCTACAGCCATTGCGTCCCTCCATCAGTGGAGAATCCCATGCCCTACTGACCATGTTACCATGTCGTCCTCAACCCGGGTTGTGGCCAACAACTGCCGTCGTCATCCCGACGATGGTATATGGGGTCCTCAATATATGGCGCGTTGGTTGGAGCTGCCTGCGGTTGTCTTCCTCAACGACAAATGCTAGAGGGCAAAAATTGAACCAGGTGGGAATCATTTTAAAACATTTGGGGGGAAAAGGTTATTGAGTTCGGTGTTGTCCCGTTGGGGTGAGTGCAGGGTATTTCGTTAGATAAATTAGTTTCACGACAATGATGTGGTTTTTTCATGACAGGTTCCTTGTTGAATTTTGTGTTTCTTTATATTTGTATGCCTTGATAACAAGATAAGCCGTTTGCATCACGGTTTATGGAGTCATAAAATGTTAACTAGGAACCGTTTTCTCATGTTGTGTTGCTTGAATACTGTATTTTTGTTCCCATGGCATAGATCCCTGATTGATGCTTTTCAGATTGCTTGATAAACCGTGAGTTTTTTTGCAATGCAGGCTTGCCCATCGTTTATCATTTGAAGAAAGGCCAGGCGACCGAGCAGCTGAGCCACAGAATAGATCCTCTCCTTGTGTCCCCCCTTCTAGCTCGAGATGCTCAGCCTCGTGTGCCAGGAAAAGGTTAAAAGCAAGCCCTAATTGGTGAGTAAGAATCCATTTAGTTGTCATGTCTCTACTCTTAGATAAATTGGTCGTGCATAACCTGCTACATCCAGAGGCTGATAAGAATGTGAAATTATGATTGTCCATGCAGGGCACCTCCTCAGGGGGAGGACGATCCTCTCGTCTCTGCGGCAAGTTGCGACTCTTCCTATAGAGCTTCGACTCATGTAAGCATCATACTGCTAAAATTCGATTTACTGGTGACTAGCATATCCGTTCATCATAACATAACATGCAATTCTAATGCCACGTAAGAATGCACTCCCATTACAATGAGCATCGTGAGCAGCGTGTCGGGAATGAAGACCGATATAAGGAGACTGTCGGACGCTATTTCTTGACATGATACGGTGGTTTCGGAGATAAAGGATGCAATCAAGTTACTCACTGGTCAGAGGCCGCCTGGGTCGGCTAGTGAGCCTGTTGCAGACATTTACAGGACTTACAAATGCTGTCAAAGGACCGCCGGCCTTAAAGTACCCAAAGAGAATGAAGCAACAAAAAAAGCTATTAAGACCTGCCGACGCGGTAACCATATGAGGCGTCCAGTACTAGAAAAAGGTCTCGTCATCGACACCACCTTCACCATGGATCACATCCCCTTTAGTACCAAGAGATCCAAGAAACCAATGAGAAAACCATTCAAAAATCGGCAAGAGCCATGGTCAATGCATATCCCGGAAGTGGTATGGGTGCACCCTGCCAACTATGTTTTTTCCAATAAATTTTTATTTAATTGTTTTCAATCATCGGTCATTTACACACCCCTTTGTTGAATCTGTTTCAGGTGGATCTTGGTTCTGACGATGGCATGGCCAAGACCGGAGGGCATACAAATATGAAAATTGTAATGGAAGCAACGAGCCTTTTTGGCCGGCAAAGATGTGACGTCCATGCTGCAGATTCTGCTGGAGTTGTGAACTTAAGCAGACTATTAAGTATACAAGTGGAGGCATTCCAAAGGTCTGTATATACGTATGTGTAATGATGTGAATTTTCCCCATTTGGTGTGTTGAATCACCATCTCTTATCTACTGGCCCTGAGTAAGTCGTCGGGGGTTCTTGTAGTCCATGAACCTGGTCTTCCGTCCAACGGAAGACATGAACTTGTCTGGAGTGGAGTTGGCGGTAGCTGCTTACATTTTCAACCAAGATCTTTTAGAGAGGTAAGCATTACGATTACACTGGGTTTATACTCATCTCTTCCAATTTATCTCTGTTGTGCCCACACGGATTTGAATGTGCCACATCCGTTGTTAATCTATCTAAAGCATCGCCATAATCACTGCTTGCTGTTTATGTTACATTACGTGAAGTGAGGTTTTGATTGACGTTGGAGACTGCTTTGTAAGTAGGGGAGCGCTGATGACTCTTGCCCCGAAATGCGAGGTTGTTGACGACGTGAGTTCCTGTAAACTAATGCATGTATCAGTCCCTGTCTTCCCGCCTAAGTCAGTGCACATGCTTAGTTATATTGACCTGGTTTGTATGTTCCTAACTATCTGTAGGTATTGAATGTTGTGGTTCGTATGCTAACGAATGGGTCAAAGCGCAGTTGTTGGTTCCTTCCTACGATTATCATGGTAGGTTCAGTCACAGTGCACGAACAAAGTTGTGTTGGTATTACTTGCTAGTTTCCATTCATGCGCACATATGATATCAATGTTCTTGCATTGAAAACAATCATTGGGACCCGGGTATGCTAGACACATTAAGACATTAGTGCACCGGTGCTTACCCTCACAGTCCGACACGGACCACAAGGCATGATATGTGTTATATTTTATTGAAAAACCTATTGCTACGCATCTTTCCTCCCATCCATTGTAAGTCACTCACCTGTAATTCAAGTGTTTATTTTCGAAAATATATTTTTTTGGTAATTGAAACGTAAAGCCACTATATTGTGAATCCAGTAACGTAATGCCATGCAACAGAAGAAAGATACTCGTGACAGACATTGATTACCTATCACATTTTAATTCTTTTTCTGGTTTCTTAAAAGCCTCATCTCGGTCGCCCTCTGCACCGGGATGAGAAATGATGACATCTAAACCGGGGTATTTTATACATTTGGCGGCCGGTCGCTGACATCTGCGAACATGACGTTAATACGCAACAACTACATGCGCAAGAAGGTGGACCAGACCACCAGGGTATGTACACCACTACCGGTATTATGTATTCATATGCTTGTTTTTTATGTGTTGCTGCTTTTTCATACTTACCATTGTTCTGGATTTATTTTCAGGTTTATCAGCCCATATGGTGTGACCAACACTGGTACCTGATGATAATCGACGTCTCGTAGAAGAAGTTGGTGTATCTAGACTCACTTCAAGACCCACATGAAGTGGATGCCAGGAAAATGGCGATGCTTCGGGTGGTAAGCCTCGGCATTGTTGGCACTACCACATGGCCACACATCGAACGACCAACACACATCACTAGTACCTAAGAATTCTGCTTGTGTTTTGTAGGCACTTTATCTAGAGGGTATGATGCTGGGAAAATCCTAGCTATCGGGACCTGAGGCACTGTGTCCTAGGTTCTCAATGTTCGAGTTTGAGGAGCCGGAGGTGCCTCAACAACAGGGGGACTTGTAAGACCCTTCATTTCCATATTTCGTATATTTTTGTGATTTTCTTGTATACTTTTACCCGTTATCTGATGTCTTCGTTATTATAACAACAAAAACCTGAATATCCAAGTGATTTATGCTCAAATAGCATGGACGGTGGCGTGTGGGTCGCCCAGTGGATGAGTCGGGAGCACCTGTGGCAAGATTATGTGGTACAAGTAGAGTTAGTCTTATGTTCACATTCATCCCGTTGAGATTATAATGAACTAAGTTTAAACGAGGCATCTATTGAGTAGATAACGTTGGTATTCACTTGACTTTTGTTTTAGCATGTTAACAAGGCGACTCGGATGCGCTTGGCAGTCTATTTGGTGATGAAGTCTCACAATGACCTGGCAGAAGATGCTGTCTCCAAAGCATTTCGACACCGACAAGGGAAAGCTGTCTAGATTTCAGGCATGTTTAGTTGGAAAGGTTCCAAGTGGTATATCTTTTGCGTCGGTACCTTCTGGAAAGTTACTTTTTTTGCATGCCAGGGTGCTGAATCGGAACGTGATAAACATGCACACCCTCATAACTGTTTCATTGCAATAGCATGAAATTTACCTATCTGCTTGTTTTAATGATGTAATGTTTGAAGTCTATACTATGAGTCTCTTCTAGAAGCAGTATCCTTTTGGATGTACAAGGAAACCGCGGGAGTTTCTGCATGTCATATTATCGCATATTGCTAACTAACGAGGTTGTAAAGTTCTTATTTGTACTCATATGATATGTGTAACTCACCCCAAGTTATTTTGACTGTTACACTCTTGGAGTCTGAGACAAGTTAACGGGGGAATAAATTTTCTCCTCTTGGTTTGTGATTTTTTGGATTCGTATGTTGGCCCACTAAGAACTAACAAGGCCAAAGATAAATATTATTCTATGGTTATTAAACCCATGTGGTTTTTTCAACAGGTTTTCAACCATGCATGAGTACTTTATTTCAGGGAAATTTAAATAACAATGAAATAGACATCAAATTTGGAAGTAAATATTTTTCGACATCTTATCGTGGTGCTGAATTCAAGCCAAATTGGCAAAATAGAAATCACATAAAACCTACTCTAATTTCAGAACACCTTCCAGCTGTGTATCATGCCCTTGTTAAAACATTTTTCCAAACAACAAACAACCTCTTGCTTGTTTCTTCTCACCGGCATTGATATTGCTTCTATGTCCACCCATGCCTTCTGTTGGACGATGGCCTTCCTACGACATTCTGTTCACAGCCACAAAAATAACACAGTCCATTAACAATCCATGCAGCTCAATAGAAATAATAAAAACCGGAAAAATAACTCAACTTAAGACAAACCACGAGTTTTTCCAATGCTACCTGTGAAGGCCACTGATTGAATAGTTCTTCGTTTGTGTGCCTTGTTGGATTAGACATTGGGCTGGCAGCGTTTCCATGAGACTCTCCTATGTGGCCCGAGTAACCCTGTGAAGCAAAGAACTGTTCGTTGTGTTGCACTCCGAGAAAGATGTTGTCCCCCCACCCCCCGACACCCATTAGGGGGTTCCAAGCCGTTTGACTACACCCATGAATGGACACAGTTGCTGCACCCTCAGCACGGGGTGAAGCGGTGCGGCCTACCTCGCCGGTCTCGGCATTAATGCCCTCCCACTTCTTTATATAACAGTCACATCATTATCACTAAGCATCCATAATTCATTTGTTATGCATGCAATGCAGCATTTGAAGTGAACTATCATGAAACATCTATTACAAACCAAACACATCATGCTAATGCATCACCAAGGGACCTGTCCCAAATCGAACGAGACATAGGATAGAAGAAAATAACCCCTAAACAACAGATATTACATGCATCCGAACAAAAATATGGAAGCTACCTAAACCCAAATATCCAACTCTATTTTTTGTCACCTACGATATTTCAAAAGTGGAAAATACTGCCTATGTATTCATATCAGACGTTGATGCAGCATCTGTTCACCTCTTCCCTTTTAACCAACTTAACCAATTTTTTCACTACGCAAATAATCCTGTTATGTTTTGGTCTTCGTATAGTGTCATCATTAATAGTCTCACAACATAGGTAGTTTAAAAAAAGTTAAAACTCGCACACTAACCTAAAATTTTCCAGCAGATTTATCCCTCATAGTTGCAGATGGGGCACTCTCGACAGCGACAGCAGAGGAACACTCCACGCACCTTGGGACTGCTCCACCTTCAGTGCCAGCACCACGATGATTCCGATGCCACGTGCATGTCCTCTTTGTATGACCAGGAACCCCACAACTTGTACAACATCGTCGCTTCGTTGGAATCTCACATTGCTTGCCCGGTTCTAGTTTTAGTTCCTTGCCCTTCCTTGGAGCCCCCTTTGTTTTTGAAACCAGTGGGTCCTTTAGCGTTGACAGTGACGATAAACCAAATTGGCTTCCGACCCGATCATACGCTCTTCGTTGAAGCGCCTCCGCAAGGTTGGCAATCCCATCCCTAGCCACAACAAACTCCGCGACATTTTAGGCACCAAGTTTGGCAACCAAACTCATCAACCCACTAAGGGCACCATATCGAAGCAAGTATCCTTGATGGCCATCTATGACTTCGGGGGGTTTCAACCTCCAATCCTTTGCATCCTTGCAACACCTACTCAGAATAAGACCCTTTAGGATTTATTCCAACCCCTCGTACGTCATCATACAGAATATATGACTACAGAAAATTCCCTTACTGTTCCACATTGAACACTCACACTCAATCTTTTCCTCGTTTAGATCATACAACACCTTGTGTGTTTTGTTAGGTTTTCCCATCTTAAAAAATTGGTATACACTAGTAGTGCTAATGTTGTCCCTGCCCCGAAACAATAACGTCACCACACCCTTAATCTGTTTCTTTACTTCTCTAAAAACTGGTCGTTAGCACCAGAGTATAATACATGGAAATAGAATTGGGCTGTTACTTCATTATTCCGGTAGTCTTTTACAACCCCATCTAAACTGTGTACAAGTTCCAAAATGCTATCAGTTGATTTAAGAAAACCCTTTATAAAAGTATTTATCCCTTCACATCTTGAAGTTGTCCTGTAACCCGCACAGAAGGTGCTCCTCAGGTAGGCCGTTGCCTAGCTTTCTCTAGTTTTGTATGTGCTTTGAACCCATCCATTATCAAGTAGGCCAAGCGACTCAACCGATGTCTTTCAATACTCCTCAAAGTCGTTGATTTCAAAATTTACATATAGAGCTTTCTTAAAAACCTTGCAAAATTTCATATCCATCACCCTTTGGATGCAATTTTTCTCTAGGTGCCAACCGCACAGTCTATGTGTTACGGCTGGCATCACCTCCACAATTGCAGAACGCATTGCCTTGTCCCCATTCGTCACCACTACACAGGGCTTCTTCTGTCCCATAACATCCAGCAGGTTCAACAACACCCACCGGTAAGTTCAAACCTCTTAATCCTTCAGTAGCGCGAACCCGAATATGGATGTCTGTTTGTAGTTATTTGAACTAGAGAAAACCACCAACAGCTTCTTGTACTTGTTAGAACAATATGTGAAATCAAATGCCAAGACATCACCAAAGACCTAATAATCTGACATTATCTCACCATCCTCCCAAAATAGGCTACCCAAACGATTATCCGCGATCCGTGTGTAGAATGCGACCGTCATCATGTCAGCATTCGTCTTGCCCTCTAAGTAACTGATAGTTGCTACTGTATCTCCATCATATATTCACGCAACCCTTTGCCCATGCACATAATTATATAAATCCCGTTTCGTAAATCGAAGCATGCCATACCCACCAGACTGCCCAGCGATGTAAGCCATTATTTTTTGAAGTTGCGATCCCAAACTGCTTGAAACTATCCACCTGTGCCTTGTCACCATCACTCATCTTCTGATGACATGGAA
This sequence comes from Arachis stenosperma, assembly GCF_014773155.1. NCBI lineage: Eukaryota > Viridiplantae > Streptophyta > Magnoliopsida > Fabales > Fabaceae > Arachis > Arachis stenosperma. Next base: position 129,368,290 of record NC_080385.1, on the reverse strand, counting down.
GGAGATATGTGAACATCACCGAGGCAAGATCGTGGTTGTGATCGTCCATGATGGTTCTCACCTTCCACACGTTATACTGCATATCGTAGTAAATCTTCAACTTTGCCTTATAATCCATCTAACTCTCAAGCCTTTCCTCCCTTACTCGCTCAAGACGGTCATAGTGCTTAGGATGTCTTGTCTCTTGTCGATGGCATAAAAAGTCTCTTCAGACCAAAATCCCGTTAACCCGGGCTACATCTCCCTTCCGAACTCCAAAATCCCTAAATTTGGCAAACTCCTTGTACACAGCATAAGCATCCTCCTCCATTGCAAACTCTCTACCCAAGAAGTCATCCGCTAAGACTTGTCGGCTTGGCGCACCGCCTGCCACATCATTTGCACCGCTAGACCCCCTGTAATTGTCAACATCCCTAACACCTTTTTCCCCCGCTTTGGGACCACCTCGGGGCTCAAAGCCCTCCACGTCATCGTATTCGTTGTCAATACCACGATAATGTCTGGAATAATCATCCGAACTGCCTGCATCGGAGTCTTGACCCTCAATGTCAAACATACAGTTTAACTCCATCGGCCAATGATGTGCGATGTTCTACCCTGAAACCATACAATCCAAAGAAATGCAACTCATAATCGTAGAAGATATACACTAAAAGCATGTACCACAAATATCACGACGGAGGGAATATTCACTTCCACAAATAAGGCATAGAACCACTGCATTGAATCTACTTTAAGAGAGAATTCAGCAACCACTATTTCTCTTTGACGAACAGCAACTCATCATAATTAAGTACAACGTTAATAACCGGTGAATTCATCGATACATTCACAAGAACAAACAAAAAATTATGGGCATAACTAAACCATCAACAAATTAGCTACCATCAACTCTCTTACTTAACTGAGTAAACTTAATTCAACTGTTTTTGCGTTCAATGCAAAACAAGGTTCAACAAGGTGTTACCCCCCTAACCAAAGCTCAGCAATTGTAACTTTTCTTAACTAACTTCCATAGAAAGACTAACAAGCCAAACTCCATCTTAAGCACAAAAGGGTTCTCAGCACAACTATATACGAAAGGGTGAAACACCCTCTCCACCTAATAATCACAAGAATTAAAAAACTTCAACCAATAACATATATTACAATATCGCTGAAATTTCAACGTCTTACTATACTTTCTATACAAGCTTCATCGTAATTCCCAAATGTGGCATGTCCTATATGAAACAAAAAATCTAAGCTTTATTATCCTGCCTACCATCTAGTTAGTTCCCAAAATAATAACCATTTTCAAAACCAAGAATCATCATGCAGAAGACCAAACTTAACTTTCTATACTTGTTCCACTCCTAATTACAGTACTTGTTCCTTCTTCTTTTTGCCTCCTCGAACATATTTTTTTTAATCTTACAATTGGATTCCAAATTTAATTACCACAATATCAACATATTACTTATCATAACTAATCTTATATCCACTATATTTTCACACATACAATTACAGAACAAAGAACAAGATACCATTTACGTTCCAGATAATCCTATACAAGTGCCCATTATTGAATTACAACTACGGAGGATGAATGAAGAAAAGGGGCCACGCAGCTCCTTACTTACCACGATGACGAATTGGTGGTCCCCCACTCCACACCTACCACGACAAAACTGGGGCTTGGCGCAGTGGGCCAGCACCTTTGCCGCCTGGAACGACTTCGACCACGGGCTTATCCCGTGCGCCACTAGTTGGAGCGACAGGAATAACACCAGTGACGGCGGTCCTCCTCACTAAAACTAGGGATTCTGTTCGATGTTATGACACTATTAAAGTGAAGAACCAAGTGATAGGTTCCATCCTTTTCTTTTTTCGCCCCAAACAAGGTCCACATCGCGAGCCTCTAACCAACGAAACACGGGACGTTCAAAACCCCGTTCGACTTCACCCCACCCAACCAGCTCCATCGCACCTCCCATGAGCTCCCACCACCTTCTCTGAGCCAACTGCATACTGCAACATGGGACCAACACGTGTCAACACGTGAAACAAAGTAAAAAAAATATGTATATTTGTATGAACTTTGATCTGTATATTAGTACGACCCCTCAATTTTATCCTCTTTATCTACTGACATCTGCCTCAACATCATGGCTAGCATAATTATCATTGTTTCTATCATTAAGGTCTTTTGCCAAATCTTTTTTATATCTATCCGTACACTTATTTGCAATCCATTATATAAAAAGAAAAAAAAGTCTTTGGTTACATCTCTAAAAGACTACCAGAAAATATTTATTCTATAGCCATCCTTTTTTTAGTCATGTTTTAAAAGTGTGGTAAAAAATCACTAATTAACACAAACTTTTATGATGGTGATATTTGTTCATATCTTTGGCCATATTTTATAGGTTAAATTATTCTATTAATTTTTATAATTTTTTTAAATTTATAATTAGGTTCTTACATTTTGAAAATTTTTAATGGAGTCTTTATATTAGTTTTAAATTTATAAAGTTTTAAATTTATAATTAAATTATTTTTAACCGTAAATATTAAAATAATATTTTTATCCATCTCGCATTATTAGCGAATATTCCTCAGTAAATTCTGTTAAATTAAACAATTTAAAACGGCAAGGATGTGATTACAAATTTAAAATTGATAACTAATAAAGTAATTTGACATATTTTTTTACTTTACTCTTGTAAAACGTGACAATAGAGTTTTAATGGATACGTTTAAAATGTGTGATCCGCATTTATATTTAAGACATAGTTTAAAAGCGTAGCATATTCTTTTTATCATTTGGTATGATAATTAAAGAGTAAGTTACATTAATAAATCAAATTGGTTTTGAATTGACGCAATTACAACTTTTTGAAATAAGATATATGTTTGTACTTTTTTTAATCTATGTAAACTTTTACAGGGTATAATGGTTTATAATTTGCACGTAATCTACTATAGGGTATCGTGGATTATGTTAAAATTTGTGCCATGCAAAAACCGTTAGAGAGTATCGCAGTTTTTGAAGAAATTTCACAATGCATAAACTATTGTACCGTAGTTTATGAAAAAAACAAATGCTAACCTAATCCAGTGCTGTGGTTATGTATTGTATCGCTATAAAATATTTTGTATAAAACTATGTATAAATATATGTTGGGATTTGAAAATTTTTTAAGGATCCATCATGCTAAGCTAATAGATTGACCATTTAAGAGCGATACAACACGTAAACTGTGACACCCTCTAAAGGGTACCACTGTTTCTTCATAAACTGTACCCTATAGCAGTTTATGCATTATGGAATTCTTTCAAAAACTGCGACACTTTTTGTATAGCACGAATTTTAACGTTATCCTGTAGCAGATTACGTGCAAATTATAAACCGCAGTTTATATAGATTAAAAAAAGCACAAACATATAATTCCATTTGAGAAAGTTGCAATTGTGTAAATTCGAAACCAATTTGATTTATTTATGTAACTTGCTTAAGAATAAGAAGAATAAGAAAGAGGAATCTTATGTAAATACCATGAACATAGCTAAAGAAATAAAATTTACTAAACTTCAGAGTTACACTAAATTATCCTACAATTAATTTACTCAATTATCGGCTAATACACTAAAAACTAAAAAAATTTCACAAACACAAATACGCCTCTTGTTTTTCTGTAATTGCGGTGTATAACGGTCAAAATTAGTTGTTTACATAAAGTTCAACCTAACTTCCCCTACAATGAGGCCTAGCATAGTACTATCAATAGCATGTCCTTCCTTAAATACTAGTCGAATTCGATCAAAAACCGGTGAACCGATCTACCATTTTGGCATCCCAAAATTTTCCTTTTGGCAACGAAAACTATTAGTACCTCAGCACTAGATCAGAAATCCTTCATCGAAAAAGTAAGAGAAGAATTTATTATAGCGTTGATAGTTCTAAGCAGGCCATTCTAGAATAATGTAATGTATAGAACATTTGAAGTTTGTTAGGTTTGTATACAAGATTGTCAGAATATGTATGTATATGGACATCACCATCACTACGACATTACTAATATACAAAAGTTGGCTATTTCAATACAAGTGGCTCTTCTCTTTGATTTCATAACCTTTTTGCACCACTGCTTGAGAATATAGCCACATAAAACATATGCATGTAGAGCTTAGTCTTAGTAAACTGCACCGGTTATATTTAGAATAGGACTAATTTTTTGTCTTGGGAGTAATGCATCTGCCACTGGACTTATATAAGAACAAGCATTAACCTCACACAGCTCCTGCATAGCAATTCTTATTGGTTAATTCTTAATTGTTAGAAGCACATAAAATCCAGCCAAACAAAAAAATGCTAATATAACTATTGGAATCAACTGTTTTTTCCAATGGAGAGAATCTGAACTCCTTCCAATGTGTTTGAGACTTAGAATGCACTATGAATCTGCAAAGTTCCAAAGGTTGCATCAACATTAAAAATGGGAGCCCGGTGCACAAGTATCCCGTGTTAAAGCAGGGTCCAGAAAAGAGCTGCACCCAAGGGGTGTAATGTATGCATTCTAACCTGATAATTACATCAGGATGACTAGTATTGTGGTTGACTCTCCCACCGTGTGGTCCCTTTTTTGTTTCCGTCATCCCAAGGTTCAAACTGGAGACCACTATGAAGAAACAAGTTTTCTACTACTTGACCAATTTGTTGCTGGTCCATTGTTTTATAATATATTCCCAATAATATAAAGATAATTTCTTTAAATATGTGCTTTCATTTCCTTTCATCCTTGGAAAAATCAGTATACTCACCATCTTTGCTTGAACTCTGATCCATGTCAATCTGATCTTGCCATGGCCACTTTAAGTTAGAAGATGAAGAACACTGTTGTGGAACGGAAAACGAATACGTGCTGCTTGTACACTGCTTCTTGCATGAGGATTCAGCTGTTGAGCACATCTCTTGGTCAACGCCCGACACCCCGGTCTCTTTGTTATGGTTTTGTGAATGATCTTCATTCTGTCTTGCCTCCTCCATGTACTTTGGTCTTTTCCCAACAGGTGGTTCGATCTTGGGATCCTGAAATGCCGGAACCATCTGATCATTAGCTGAAACCGTGGCACATGGACTCTTACCCTTCAAGACAACATTTGGAATGTCCAAATTTTTGACATTGCTCGAGTTATCAACAACAACTTCATTCCTTGCTTCCGAGCCAACGGATTTTGCGGATGCCTCAGCTTCCCACATCTTGAATATCGCTTCAGTGAGTTTTTCTCTGGCTAAATCTACATCAATTATTGGCTTCGGATAATTTTGACCCAGTTCAACTCCCGATGCTCTAAGCACAGTTAGTGGCGCATCCCAAGGGTGATGGATCCACTCAGTTGGCATTCTTGCCAACTCTGGTAGCCATTGCCGCACATATTCACCTTCCGGATCAAATTTAGCCCCTTGAATCTGTAACAAAGTTAGATCAGATCAGGAAAAACTTAAGTGCTTATTGTTATGTGTTTGGATTTTTCTACTAATAAGTATAATTTACTTGATCATGTAATTTATCTGGATGGGGATTCAAATATAAACTAAATTTCTATATAAGGATTCAAATATGCATTATAGCAAGTTAGCAACAGTGTCTACAAGTACTATAGCTCCGGGTAGGGTAGGACTGCTCAGTGAATCAGAACTTCAAACTATATACTTAGAAGTAAACAAGATGTACATTGAGGGGTTGAAGAGAACACAATAGTGATCTCTGTTTCTTTCTGGTGGCAGAGTGGTTAATTTATATTTACAGAGTTTATGCTTTGGCACACAGTCTAAATTTCTTCACATTTATGCAAAGTTAATTGAATCTCAAAAAATGGATCATGAAGAAAGTAGGAAAACAAGAAATTTTGCCGGAGTAAAATTGAAGAGATTAATTTTGATGGACAGTGTAAAAGAAATTTACACTGACATCAAATCATGTGTTACCATGTAGACAACGATTAAATTCCACACTAACTACCTCAAAAGAAACCACTTCTGCATGTGGTTGTGCCAAATTGGATGTCAATATAAAAGCTTTTTACACTAACAGTGAAAATTAACACAAAATTGAATGTTATATATATATCATGTTGATTATCTATGTCTAAAAATGAGTCTAGAGAATTACACTGGCATCCAATCATGTGTTACCCGTAGACAAAAGTGATTAATTTCCACATTAACTACCTCAAAATAAACCATTTTTGCATGTGTTAGTGCCAAATTTGATGTCAATATAAAAACCTTTTACACTAACATAGCAAATTAAACACAAAATAGAATGTACATATATCATGCTGATTATCTAACCTTAAAATTGAGTCTGATCACATGTGATAGACAATAAGCAAATTTCCAAACAATTAAAACCTGTCGGTAAAGGAAAACATGACAAACCTCAGGATCATCCAACCGCTCAAGCTCATGACCATCCGGTAAGCTTCCTGATATATACTGCCAGCCCAAGATATCACATTCAAGGTCCGCATCCAGAAGTGTGTCCCAGAAGTATTTCATTCCCCATTTCCACGGTAGAAGCAACATTTTCACAGCAAAACTAGAAACTATTACTCTTATTCTATTGTGTATCCATCCTGTCGCCCAGAGTTCTCTCATTCCGGCATCAACTAATGGAAATCCAGTCCTCCCTTGTCTCCAAGTCTTAAAGTTAGCCGGATCAGCATTCCAAGGGAAAAACTTCAAGTGTCCTAGAAGTGCTCTCTCATGGGTGAATGGGAAATTGAAACAAAGATAGCGTGAGTACTCTCTAAGTCCAATTGCCCTGAGGAAAAGAGTTACACTCTCTTCGCCGGCGATGTTTCCTTCATTGGACCATAATATCTGTTTCCTGCGTGCTAACTGAAATACCTTTCTTACACTCAATTCTCCAAAGTGGAGATATGGGGACAAGAGCGAGGTGGAGTCTCCACCAAGCTTCAGCCTACTCTTGGAATAGTGAATTAGGTGCTGCTCCACAAACTCTGTCAAGGCCTTGTCGGCATTGCACCAACCCGGAGACCATGCTCGACCGAGTAGTGCATTGCTAGGCTTTTCTAATTCGTCTTCAAGACCTAGTTCTTCAATTGAACATTTCCCAAGCTTTCCTGTTATTCAAAAAGCAACAAGAAATTATAACTTATCTTTCTCACACTCCCTCAACAAAAATAACAATCGAACAACCAAAGGAACATACAACAACAACAACAACAACAAAGTCTCACACTAGCTGGGGTCGGCTACATGGATCAAACGGCGCAATACGGAAAGAAAATTTCCGGAGAGCACATGATCAATTTTCTGTCCATTTCCATAGTGGCACTACAAAAAAGCTATAGATCTCTTCCTATCTCTAAAAGTGGGGTGCAACCTAATATTAATATTCTTAGCTTCTCACTTAGTCCCCATGGGTCATAAACTTAAAATGTATCTTTAACTCAAAGCTGATATTGATACTCATATTATCAAGAAACAATCAAACACAAGTACTGTGCACACAAAGTCATACCTTCAGCAGGAGTTAATTGCCAAGGAGAAATAAGGGAAACAGATTTCATTTGCATGTGCAAGCATTTCTTCCAAAAAGGATCAAAGGTTGTAAAAGCATGTCCACGATCATCATATACTTCCCATGGTTCGTACAACAGATCCCCGTTGTAGCTTTGAACCGATATGCCAGACTCCACTAGTTTTTCTTTGATGTTGTGATCGCGAACAAGTGAAACTGGATCTGAGAAGAGAATTGGGAAAATAAATAGGTCAGATACTCATATAAGGATATTTTATAGTTCATTATCAGCCACTCCTGTTAATAACAACAATGTTTCAAGTCTCAACTAAATAAACGTGTTCTCTAAAAGCTATTTTGGGCAGGGATCAAATTCTGCTCCATTTAACACATCAGAGATAGAAACAGCTTCATATTTGAATCACAAATACCAAAAGCAGTACAAAGCATGTTCATTTCAGCAAACAACATTAGAGCCACACAAAAATTCTATGTTCTCTGGTTAACTAGTTGATGATTGTTGGGACAAACAATAATATTACATGTTACTTGATCTGTTGTGAGAAAAAACTCTGGCAGCAAACAAAATGAATTTCCTCTATCTATAGATTCAGAAAGCATTAAGCAATGCTTCTTATTGTCCTTAAGTTAATGCCTTGAGCTCTACAGCATATTCTGATATGCACCATGCTTCTATTGATGTGATTTGTCAAATCATGCTTGTCTTATGGTGTAGTAAGATAATTCTTCGCTTAATGCAAAGACCTATAAATTGATTGACAATTAACTATTTGAAGACAAACATTATTTTACTTACATAAACTCTTAAACTTTATTGCTGCTCTGCAATCTCCCTGTCAACAAAAATTAACTACATACATTTATAAGGCAAGGTTTTCCACATTACTGAATGTCCCTCACGAATCAAGAATCATGTTGGATCCAGACTAAATTTGATTAATACCACTCTGTCAATCAAGGACCGTTCCAATTAATCTCTGTCCTCAATGTCTCTAATTTTCTTAAATTAAAAAAATACTTTATAGCTTCTTTAATTTTCTAAGATCCAAAACATCATACACCAAACAGTACACAACAACTAAAAATTAGCTTATAGCTACTTCTATATTAAGCTACCTTATGTGCTGCAATTACTTACCATACAAATGGTTAAACACTACTTTTGTTGCTTGGACAGCATTCACACACTCCAAAAGTGCATCAAGAGTACTATGAGTCTTGATCAGCACAAGTTCAGCTCCAAGAGATTTCAGTGACTGATACAAGTGAGCGAGTGACTGCTTCAACCACCACCTCGAAACTCGGCCTGGATAGAATTGCCCTTCCTCTTTAGGACACCATATGTATACAGGAAGTACAGAACCATCCCTTGCAGCAGCAGCTAATGCAGGGTTGTCCTCTATTCTAAGGTCCCTTCTAAACCAAACAATGGTTTTGTTGTTGCTACCCATGTTGTGTTAGGCTTCAAATTTTTCATAGCACAAGCGGAAGCTTTAAGCTTTACTTCTCCTCATATAATACTAGCTCTTAATTCCCATGAGCAAGCACAATAATTTACCTCATAAAGTTGACTATTTTCCTGTTCAAGATCCCCCACCAAAAACAGAAAGTATCTGAAGGAAGAAGATTGATGATAACCCCTGATATTGGCAACAAAGGTTGGATTGGATCTGAGATTTCTTTCAGAAGTAAAAGATAACACTAAGAGCCTCAAAATCAACCTAACATGGTGTATGCTACTCAAGATGTCTGAACAACTTGCATGCCACTTTACTTTCTGGAGGGTATCCAACCAAATCCAACTCAGAAACCCCTTCCCCACATGTCTCTCTCACTCACTAGCCCCAATTTAAAGGAAGACTCCCCAAATTTTAATATAAAAAATTGGGGGAAATCTCCAATTGACTAAAGAGTAATAAAGGTTGGAAGAGCATAGATAACAATAAAGAACATTATCCACAATCAACTTGACCAGGAATTTGTCAGATTACACAACCAAACAAACAAATTCCTTGAAGACCAGAGAGGTAAATAACTAACTGGAAAGTTCTTCAACACCATCAGCCACACAGAACAATCTTCAAACACTTCAGCTGCACAATAAGAAAGATATCAAAATTGACAATTTCACATACCCTTTAGGCAGATATTAAGATATTCACAATAGCCCAATAAGAGATAAGACGTAGAAGCAACAAGGATCGAATCAAATCTAGCATATGCAGTGTACACAGGCAAAAGTTAATGAATCATGAAAGTGTTGAGAGAGAGAAAGAATGAGATGTGTGAGGATATAATTGGTGCATATGATCACGTGGGGCAAGATCACATGTGAAGGTAGAGAAACAAAGAGGGTAAGAGACGTGCACTGATAATAGTGGGAGACAAACACATCACAAATTGGTGTATCTTTTCTTGAACAAAGACAAAAGGATAAGAACAATATTGGAAGGAACATGTCACTAGCAACTTCCACAATTTGTGTGAATATGGACGAATTTTTACCCCACTAAGTCAATTAAATTAGCAAAATATCTTGCAACATGATAAAATTAACAACAGTAAGTTGTGGATTCGTGTGTCAATAATGCATTGGTACTGTTTACTTTGAGAACTACATTGTTTAGTACTGTAGACTGTGTTTGGTGGAATGAAATAAAATTATTTCAGTTCGGATTCCTTACTTGTGGGGGACATGTATAGTAACTTGCATAAATTGATGATGTTTATTGGGAATAAATTTTACTTGGTTTCTACAAAGATTGTTACTTATTTGCTTTTTCTTTTCTTTTTTTTTTTTAAATCAAAGATAGGGAGATTCAAATCCACCGCAACCTCTAGGTGAATATAGAAAGATTATGCCGTTTTAGTTATAACTCGTTGGCCTTCGCTTTATCTTTTATACATCTTTCTTTATGTTAGACAAATGGAACTCTTGTTTTTAAGGAAAATTTTTATATATCAAGAAATAGATGGTGTGATTCAACTGCTTTAAGTGATAGCTTAGTGGTAATTGGTAAGCATGAAATGAGGAGAGTTTTCCTTTTTGGGGTTGAAATTATTGCTTACAGTAGCTGTTCCTGTGTTCATAAAACACTCAAAAGTATAGTTAGTTCGTCTTAGACCGTATTGAACTTGATTTTTTTTTTTTTTTTTGTGGGATGAAATATACTTCGAATTACTAAAAATACAGAATATAGATATCTGTAAAACATTTTCAAACGTTCAAATCAATACAAGTAAATTTTCTCATTACTCTTTTCAAATCTTAAAATTTGCCTCCTCTTGTCTATGCAGTTCTCTTTATAAATGAAATTCTATCGATGATCAGTTACTAGTGAACAATTAATTATGATAACAAAGATAAACATTATATTCGTAACCGAATTATAACATTACAATTTACCGAGTTATAAGCGACAGATTAATAATCAAATATATAATCTTTAATATGATTGTTGAAATGATTACTATAGAAGCCAAACAAAATTTAATTTAATTTACAAGCCATGTTCTGCCCCTAAATTTTTAAGTCACTAGACGTAAACTCTCGTCCGTCGACCAAGAGCCAACGATAGTCTGTGTGGGAGTTCCCCTAAAGTTTTGATATGGAAAAACATGCCAAAAAAATAAATAAAAGAGATTTTTATTTGAATATGTGGTTAAACTTTCAATATTCTTGGGGGAGGTGGTGATTCTGCAAAAGGCAGTGTTAAAAATACTAGAAGGAAAACTTAATTTTATTTATTTATTCTAGGCATTAAAAACTTTGCATTTTCTAATTTTTCTAAGTTACATACACAACTTTTTCTTTTGAAAGTTCTCTTTGAACGTCAACTTAAAAGTCTTCCCAACGTGAATTCACTTTGTAAGAAAATAGTACTAATAAAATTTGCATTAAAAAAAATCTGACTAGTAGTTTCTGGAAAACAATTTTGTCGGTTGGTGGTCTTTTCTTTAACAAGTTTGTCATGCAGACAAGAAAATGAGAGCTAGGAATTATCACTAGACACTAAATACACACAAGGTAATCGAGCCCTAAGAGAAACAAAGCTACAACAAAATAATGCCGACACAAATCAACTAAAAAATAGATGGGGCAGGCAATGCCAGGACAAAACTGAAATGATCAATTTCAAATGAAAACTATTTTCTTCGTGAATTTAAGTGTTAGTTTGAATTCGCTTATTTTAAACGAGAAAAGTATTTTTGATAAAAAAATAAAGTATTTTTATTAAATTTTAAACATATTTAGATACATCTTTTAAGAAAAAAAATTTATTAAAAAGATAAAAGACATTTTTAATATTTTAATTTTTTTTTAATGTGAAATAGTTTTAGTCTATTAAAAAAATCTTTTTAAAAAAATGAAAAAAAATAAGAGTAAAATATCGTTTTTGTCTCTAACGTTTGGGTAAGTTCTAAAGTTGTCCCTAACGTTTAACTCGTCCTATTTAAGTCCCTAACGTTTTAAAATTAACTCAATGTTGTCCTGCCGTTAGGATCTATTAACAGAATTGACGGCAGGACAAAATTGAGACAATTTTGAAACGTTAGGGATTTAAATAGGACGAAAACGTTGGGAACAAAAACGATAAATAAAAATAAATTTTAATTTTATCCTTCACTAATATCAATCTTTTACTGTATATAGTTATTCAATTATTTTTTAACCACATCTAAGTAAATTACACTTAATCACATTGCTTTGATTCCAAATAAATTTTTTTTATATAATTTTACTCTTAAAGATTTGTACTCATAATGAAATATTTGTAGAATGACTAGAATCACATTACTTTATTATATATGTATCATTTTTTCCTCACAAGATTATGTATTAGTCATTCTACAAACATTTTATGATGAGTAAAAATTTTTAAGAATAAAATTACGAAAAAATAAATTTATTTAAAATAAAAATAATGTGATTAAATATAATTTACTTATATGTGATTAAAAAAATAATTGAATAACTATGTACTATAAAAAATTGATATTATTGAAGGATAAAATTAAAATTTATTTCTATGTACCATTTTTGTCTTCAATGTTTTTATCCTATTTAAGTCCCTAACGTTTCAAAATCGTCTTAATTTTATCCCACTGTCAATTCCGTTAACATATCTCTAATGGTAGGACAACATTGAGTCAATTTTGAAATGTTAAGGACTTAAATATAATGATTTAAACATTAGGGACAACTTTGAGATTTATCCCAAATGTTGGGGACAAAAACCATACTTTACTCAAAAATTAAATACTTCTTTTAAAAACCAATCCAAACTGACCCTAATTTTAATCAATGTAAAACAATTTTACACGTACATTTAATTACGTAGTGTCACGTCAACAAAAATAACAATCTTTTACATTGATTGCATAAATAATCATCTAAGAAAACAAATGTAGTCAACTAACTTTGTAAAATATTTTAGATAGTACATCAAATATTAAATTTGTTACGGTGGGTAACCAGAGATAGATAAGATGGATAGCGTTGAGTGGCCCAAGTGTATGAAGGAGGAGAACTCCGGATGGATCAGCAACTCGGGAGGTTCCGTCCGACTTGCGCGCGTGGGTGAATTGGGGGTGGTACCTGCAAAGACACTCCGAAGCCTAAGTTAGCAAGAGTGTGAGCAGGTCTAGAGAGTATTGGGCTTAGAGATACCTGAGGCGTGTCAGTGTACTTATAGTGGTGAGCCAATAACCACCGTTGGAGTAGTGCCGTATCTTTAGGATATTAACCGTCCCATTATCTTAGGGAGGTTAAGATATGGCTTTATGAAGTGGTTAGAGAGATTTTAGGGGCGGTTACTCATTTGAATGAGTGTTTATCTGCCAGCTAATCTCATAACCGACTTCTTCATACTAAGTCGTGGTTGACACCGACTTCTTAAGTGGAGGTCGGTGCTTTGCTAGGCTTAATCTATTGGATCAGGCCTTTTGGTTGGACCTGGGCCCTTAACATTGTGCCAGGGTATGAACAGTGCCCCTACTTGAGCCCAAGATCCTTTTAAGGCTTGGGTTCAAGTATTTAACTCGGGTTCGTAGCCGACCTTCACGGGTTTTGAAACCGACGTGATTTTCGCGACCTTTTGTTTCTGACAGTTACGTCAATTCAAGCGTCGTGTCCGTTGAGGAAGCGTTTTGGGATTGAGGGCTTTGGTAACGGTGCAATCTCATTAATGACTGCCTCGTTTTTACCATTATGCCCCTTAGTATGTTTATAAATGCTTTCCCTCTCTTTCCTTCTTCCGTTTCTGCAATCTTTCAAACTTCTTATTTTCTTGCTCGTGCTGTATTCTTGTGTTCGAAGATTTCCGTTCTCTCCAGCCTTCATTTCTTCGGATAAAGGTTAGTTTTGTTTCTTCCATGTCATGCCTTATGTTCGCATGTTTTGTGTTGTGAGTGGATAGGTTAGCCTGTAGATTCTAGCTTCGTGTCTCTCCTCTTTAGGGGCCGTGTTTTTTGATTTTTCTTTTTTCTTTTTCCTTTTGTAGGTTTCTGCCACTTTTCTTTATATATAAAAAATGACTTCCGTAGATGTTCTTTCTCTGTGGGTTGATGACACTGTCCTTGGGGAGGAACCCCTGGTTGATGCTGAGTTTATCACTCATCTTCGTACTCATCACCGGCTTTGTACTTCAGAGGAGGACGAGCCAAAATACGAACTGATAGTCCCGAGTCCGGAAGACCGGGTTTGTTTTGGGAGAGTTAATGAGGCAGCCCCTTATTTTTTCTTCATGTATGAATGTATGATCACCCGTTTGGGTGTTTTTCTTCCCTTCTCAAATTTCGAAATATCTGTTTTGCACCACTGTAGAGTTGCCCCTACTCAACTTCACCCCAATTCTTGGGGTTTTCTGAAGATTTATCAATTTATAAGCCATGCTCTGGACTTTCCGACCTCTTTGAGGATTTTCTTTTTTCTCTTTCATATGACTAAGCCCTTTAGTGGGCTAAACAACAAACAGCAGTGGGTATCCTTCCGAGCCATACAAGGTCGGAGGATTTTCACCCTTTTTGACGAGTCTTTTCATGACTTCAAAAACTATTTTTTCAAAGTACAAGCTGTAGAGGGTCACCACCCCTTCTTCCTTGATGAGCACTCTTCCCCTCGCTTTCCCCTTTATTGGTTGGCGGCCTCCCCTTGTGAAAAGTATGGTCCAGATGACCTGGACGAGGTGGAGGCGGCCCTTGTGGGGTTTTTCCGAGAAGCGTGGGGGAGGGCCCCATACTTGGATACCAGAAAAATCCTCCAGGGAACGCCGACCTTTGTTTAATCTCAATTAGGTAGTGCATGCATTCCTGATTTCCGAGTTGTTTCTACCGACTTGAATGTTGCCGACTTATAATTGTTGGTTGTTTTTCTTGTAGATATGGCAAGGAAGAATGCTCAGGAATCTTACCAACGAGTTCAGGAGGCTAAGGCAAAATCCCGAGCCAGGTCGGGTGGTGCCAGGGCGATCACCTCTCCTCCTCCTCCTCCTCCTCCTCCTAAGAATGTGGGTACTCCCTCTCGGCCTATTATAATTTCCTCCTCAACTTTGTCCCGGCCACTCCCTTCTGCCCAACCTCTTTCCGAGCCAGAGAAGAAGAAACGTAAGACTTCAGAGTCTGGCTCTTCTTCTTTTGATGGTGGGGTTAAGGCGGATGCTCTGGCATTCGTCCGAAAGAACATCTATCCTTTTATAAGTATGGATGATGTTTCTGTTCGAAACCACCTCACCACCATGGCCGAGGAGAGTTTTAGGACAGCGGGTGTTTGTGGCAAACTTTTAGATCTTTTTGAGGAGACTCCCCTCAGCTCTTTGGGGGCAACCTCAAGGGTTGAGGAGTTGGAGGGGAGGCTTCTTATTTTTGAAAAACATGAGAAGGAGTTGAAGGAGGAGAGAGATAAATTGAGGAAGGAGAGGGATCACCTTAGGGAGGAGGAGGGTAAGCTGCGGGCTCAATGTACTTTGGAGGCAAATTTGAGGAAAACAGCACAGGACAGCTATCACAGTTTATTTCAAGATATTGTGGCTGTGAGGAAGGACTTGCTGAACTCTCGGAACGCATACGCCGAGTTGGAAGACTCTATTGCTGATGGCGCCGAGGAGTCTTGGAGAATTTTCCTAGAACAAGTCAGAGTCATCGCTCCCGACTTGGATCTTTCTCCTTTACATCCTGATAAGGTAGTCATCGATGGTGCTATCGTGGATCCTCCTGCCCCCGAGGTTGTTTCCGAGTCAGATTTGAAGACTCGGGGGCAGAGGATTATTGAGTCTCCTCCTCATTCCAAAGATGCTCCGAGTTCTTCAGTTGTTCCTCCGACTTCCTCTTCAGCTTCCCTTCCTGGTCCTGGTGGTGTTCCTCCCGGCTCTGTTGGTGATGATTCCTCTACTCCTTTGAAAAGATAACTTTATTTTTTATGGCTATATGGGGGCTCGGCCTGTGAGTCCCCCCTTTTTTAAACTCGTTTATGTGTTGTTGGTGGTTGTGTGAACAATTTTGGCCTTTTAAGGCCGTAAACAAAAGCATTTCTGGCGAATGCCCTTTTAAATAAGGGTGTGAATATAAATGCCCCTTTTTTGGATAAGGGTTTTTTAGTTACTTTGTGCGTGTATGCTTTCAAAAAATCCTTTTGATCTCTTTCTGAAAACCTTTTTGTTGGCTTGTATCGCTTTCGTTTAAGGGCTTTTATGCAGCCTTTAAACTCTTCTCAGGTTTTCTAATCTCTTTTCGTTATCCTTTATACTCAACTTTGCTTTGGTGAGTTTTTGCGACTTAGATTATTTTTGTGATGCGTTTTTTATCGACTCGGAGTATTTCCGAGTTTGTTTTACTCGGGTTCATCTCTTGACTTAAGAGTCGGACTGTCCCCGAGTTTTTTACGATCAACTTATACAACATCTTTACACCGACTTGTACCTCGTCGTTTTATCCTGACGACCATCTAGGTCGGTTCATGGGATTTTTACGTTTTGTCGAGCTTAAGTCAGCGCGTTTCATAGAAAAACTTAGAAGAAATAAAGTAGGATATTATGTAAGAGATACTGTAAATGAAAAAAGATCTTTATTAATTAGGAAGGTACCTTCTTGCTACTAAGGGTCTTGATAGCCTATTTTCCCTTAGCCTCTACTATGATGCCTCGTTAAAAACCCTTCTCCAGAAAAAACCCTTTTGGGGAAAAAAATCATGAAGTTGGGAAAAGAGTACATCAGGGAGTAGAGCTCGCTTTTAACTGTAGTACCTTTTCATATTACAAGCATGCCACGACCTTGGTAGCTCAGTGCCGTTCAGGTCGGTTACTTTATAATAACCTTTTCCTAAAACTTCTTTGACTTTGTATGGTCCCTTCCAATTTGCGGCGAGCTTCCCTTCTCCCGATTTGTTGACTCCAATGTCATTTCTGATTAGGACCAAGTCATCTGTAGCGAATGTTCTTCGAATGACTTTCTTGTTGTACCTTGTAGTCATTCTTTGCTTCAGTGCAGCTTCTCTTATCTGGGCATTTTCTCGGACTTCGGGGAGCGAGTCGAGCTCCTCTTTGTGTCCCTGTATATTTCCGACCTCGTCATGGAGAATTACCCTTGGGCTTTGCTCATTGATTTCTATTGGAATCATGGCTTCCACGCCGTAGACTAGTCGGAAAGGTGTTTCTCCCGTGGCGGATTGGGGTGTTGTCCTATAAGCCCATAACACTTGAGGGAGCTCTTCAGCCCAAGCTCCCTTTGCTTCCTGTAGTCTTTTCTTTAATCCTGCCAGTATGACCTTGTTAGCTGCCTCGGCTTGCCCATTGGCTTGTGGGTGTTCCACCGAGGTGAACCGGTGCTTGATTTTCATACTGGCTACTAGATTTCTGAAGGTGGCATCGGTGAATTGAGTTCCGTTGTCTGTAGTGATGGAATAAGGTATTCCATACCTTGTGATGATATTTTTGTAGAGGAACCTGCGACTTCTTTGAGCGGTGATAGTGGCTAATGGTTCTGCTTCTATCCACTTTGTGAAGTAATCTATTCCCACGATCAAGTATTTGACTTGTCCTGGTGCTTGGGGAAAAGGACCTAACAAGTCCATTCCCCATTTTGCAAAGGGCCAGGGAGAAGTGATACTGATGAGCTCTTCTGGTGGAGCTACGTGGAAATTCGCATGCATCTGACATGGTTGGCATTTTTTCACAAAGTCTGTGGCATCTTTTTGCAAGGTCGGCCAATAGAATCCTGCTCGGATTATTTTTCTGGCGAGCGACCTTGCTCCGAGATGGTTTCCGCAGATCCCACTATGTACTTCTTCCAACACCTCGGTGGTTCTTGAGGTCGGTACGCACTTTAGCAATGGCGTTGATATCCCTCTTCTGTAAAGGACATTTCTCACCAAAGTATAGTGCTGTGTTTCCCTCCGGATCTTTTTAGCTTCTTTTTCCTCTTTAGGGAGGATTTCGAATTTTAGGTATTCGACTAAGGGATTCATCCATCCGAGGTTTAAACCGACTACCTCAAGTACCTCCTGTTTATCTTCTGTTTTTGCAACTGAGGGCTCTTGGAGGGTTTCTTGAATCAGGCTTCTGTTGTTTCCTCCTGGTTTGGTACTTGCTAACTTGGAGAGGGCATCCGCTCTACTATTTAGATCCCGAGGTATGTGTTTGACCTCGGTTTCCGCAAAGTGCCCGAGGTGCTCCAAGGTTTTTTCTAAGTACCTTTTCATATTTGGGTCCTTTGCCTGATACTCTCCACTTATTTGGGAGGTCACTACTTGCGAGTCGCTGTATATCATCACCTTTGTAGCGCCAACTTCTTCTGCTAATTTTAATCCGGCGATCAAGGCTTCATATTCTGCCTGATTGTTAGAAGCCGGAAATTCAAATTTTAAGGAGACCTCTATTTGGGTTCCTTTTTCATCTACTAATATTATGCCTGTGCCGCTCCCTGTTTTGTTGGAGGACCCGTCTACATAGAGTTCCCATGTAGTCGGTTTTTCCTCTTGCTCTCCTGCATATTCTGCGACGAAGTCGGCGAGGCATTGGGCTTTGATTGCTGTCCGAGTTTCATATCTCAAATCGAACTCGGAGAGCTCTATTGCCCATTGAACCATTCTTCCTGCAACATCCGTCTTTTGAAGGATTTGCTTCATGGGTTGGTTTGTGCGGACTCTTATTGTGTGAGCTTGAAAGTAAGGTCGTAGCCTTCGTGAGGCTATTACTAAGGAGTAGGTAAACTTTTCTAGTTTGTGGTACCTTAGTTCAGGGCCTTGTAGGACCTTACTGATGAAGTAAACCGGGTGTTGTCCGACCTCGTCTTCTCTGATCAGGGCTGATGAGACAGCCCTGTTTGCTACGGATAGGTATAGGACGAGGTCTTTTCCCGATATTGGTCGAGTTAAGATAGGAGGTTGGCTTAAGAATTTTTTGAACTCTTGGAACGCCTCCTCGCATTCCGGAGTCCATTCGAATTGGCATCCCTTCCTTAATAAGAAAAATAGTGGAAGGGATTTTAGTGCCGATCCTGCCATAAATCTGGAAAGGGCTGCAAGTCGGCCGTTGAGCTGTTGAACCTCTCTTAAACAAGTTGGGCTTTTCATTTCTAGGATGGCTCTGCATTTATCGGGATTGGCTTCAATCCCTCTTTGTGTTAGCATGAATCCTAGAAATTTTCCTGCTTCAACCGCGAAGGCGCATTTTACGGGATTTAGTCTCATCCCATGCAACCTTATGGTGTCAAAGACTTGTGAGAGGTCGGTCAAGAGGTCGACTTCTTCCTTGGTCTTTACTAGCATGTCGTCGACGTATACCTCCATCAGGCTCCCTAGGTGGGGGGAAAACACTTTATTCATCAACTGTTGGTATGTGGCTCCTGCATTCTTTAATCCGAATGGCATGACCACATAGCAATAGTTTGCCCTTGGTGTGATGAAAGATGTTTTCTCTTGGTCGGGCTCGTACATCGGGATTTGGTTATATCCCGAGTAGGCGTCCATGAATGATAAGTATTGGTACCCCGAGCTGGAGTCCACCAGGGTATCAATACTCGGTAGGGGATAAGGGTCCTTAGGACATGCCTTATTCAAGTCGGTATAGTCGACGCACATTCTCCATTTACCATTCTGTTTTTTGACTAGCACTACATTGGCTAGCCACGTTGGGTATTTGACCTCTCTAATAAAGCCGGCTTCCAGGAGCGCCTGCACTTGCTCTTCTACTATTAGGGCTCGTTCTGGGCCGAGCTTGCGTCTTCTTTGCTGTACAGGTCGGGACCCTGGGTAAACCGAGAGTCTGTGGGACATGAGCTCGGGATTAATCCCGGGCATGTCGAAAGCCTTCCATGCGAAGAGGTCAGAATTAGCTCTTAGGAGTTCACCCAACTTTTGTTTCAGGGTTTCCCCTAGGTTGGCTCCTACGTAAGTGTTTTTTCCTTCCTCTCCACCGACTTGTATCTCCTCGGTTTTTCCTCCCGGTTGGGGTCGCAGTTCTTCTCTGGTCCTTGTGCCGCCTAGCTCTATGGTGTGGACTTCTTTGCCCTTTCCTCTCAAATTTAGGCTTTCATTATATCACTTCCTCGCCAATTTTTGATCTCCTCTTACCGTTGCTATTCCCGCTGAAGTCGGGAATTTCATGCAAAGGTGGGGAGTGGATACCACTGCTCCGAGGCGATTAAGGGCAGTCCTGCCGATTAAGGCATTATAGGCTGACCCTTCATCAATGACTATGAAGTCTATGCTCAGAGTCCTTGATTTTTCCCCTCTTCCAAAAGTGGTGTGAAGGGGTAAGAATCCCAGTGGTTTTATTGGCGTATCCCCTAATCCATATAAGGTGTCGGGGTAGGCTCTCAACTCTTTTTCATCTAACCCTAGCTTGTCGAAGGCGGGCTTGAAAAGGATGTCCGCCGAGCTTCCTTGGTCTACTAGGGTTCTGTGGAGATGGGCATTGGCTAGGATCATAGTTATCACCACGGGATCATCATGCCCGGGAATTATCCCTTGCTCATCTTCTTTTGTGAATGAGATAGTGGGGAAGTCGGGTGTCTCTTCCTCGACTTGATAGACTCTTTTGAGATGTCTTTTGCGAGAGGATTTGGTGAGGCCCCCTCCCGCAAATCCTCCCGAGATCATATGAATATGTCTCTCTGGAGTCTGCGGTGGTGGATCTCTTCTATCCATATCATCTCGCTTTCTTTTCCCGTGAGTGTCCGACCTTTCCATGAGATATCTATCAAGCCGACCTTCTCTAGCCAGCTTTTCTATCACATTTTTGAGGTCGTAACAATCGTTGGTGGAGTGACCATATATTTTATGGTACTCGTAGTAGTCGCTGCGGCTTCCCCCTTTTTTGTTTTTAATAGGTCTAGGGGGTGGCAGCCTTTCAGTGTGGCAAATCTCTCTGTACACATCCACTATAGAAGTTTTGAGAGGAGTATAAGAGTGATATTTTCTGGGCCTCTCGAGACCGAGTTCTTCCTTCTTCTTGACTTCCCTTTCCCTCTCCTTAGATGAGGGAGGGGGTCCAGGTCGCCAACTCAGGTCTCTTAATTTCGCATTCTCTTCCATGTTGATGTACTTTTCGGCCCTTTCTTGTACATCACTTAGAAAAACGGGGTGTCTTTTAGATATGGACTGTGAGAAGGGACCTTCTCTGAGCCCATTGACTAGCCCCATTATGACTGCCTCTGTGGGCAGGTCTTGGATCTCCAAACATGCCTTATTGAACCTTTTCATATAGGCTCGTAAAGACTCTCCGACCTCCTGTTTTATTCCCAAGAGGCTCGGTGCATGTTTTACTTTATCTTTCTGAATTGAGAACCTCATCAAAAACTTCCTTGAGAGGTCTTCAAAGCTAGTGATTGATCTCGGGGGGAGGCTATCGAACCACTTCATCGCCGCTTTTGACAAAGTGGTCGGAAAAGCTTTGCATCGAGTAGCGTCGGAGGCATCAGCTAGATACATCCGACTTTTGAAGTTGCTTAGATGATGCTTTGGATCTGTGGTCCCATCGTAGAGGTTCATATCAGGGCTTTTGAAGTTTCTCGGAACTTTTGCCCTCATTATGTCCTCGCTGAAAGGATCCTCTCCACCCGGGAATTGATCTTCTTGATCATCGCGGGAGTTATGACCCTTGAGGGAGGATTCTAGCTGTAAGAGTTTTCTTTCTAACTCTTTTCGCCGCTCCATCTCCTCTTTGAGGTACCTTTCAGTTTCCTTCTGCTTCTCCCGCTCTTGCTCCAATTGTTCTAGGCGGCTGTGGACTAATCCCATTAATTCAGCTACGTGGGATGGTCCGCCTTTTTCTGATTCGCGTCCATCTGAGGAATTTACCTTCGGATTCTTTACTCCGGAGGTACCCTCTCTGTGCTGGTTGTTATCTTCCTGGTGTTGGGCCAGGTCTTCATTGTCATTACTCATGTCTAGATTCTCTTGTTCAGAATCTGTTTCTGCATGGCCTTCTTCGTGGGATCTGTCCGCCATTAATGGATGATCTCTCGGGTCCCCGGCAACGGCGCCAATGTTACGGTGGGTAACCGGAGATAGATAAGATGGATGGCGTTGAGTGGCCCAAGTGTATGAAGGAGGAGAACTCCGGATGGATCAGCAACTCGGGAGGTTCCGTCCGACTTGCGCGCGTGGGTGAATGGGGGGTGGTACCTGCAAAGACACTCCGAAGCCTAAGTTAGCAAGAGTGTGAGCAGGTCTAGAGAGTATTGGGCTTAGAGATACCTGAGGCGTGTCAGTGTACTTATAGTGGTGAGCCAATAACCACCGTTGGAGTAGTGCCGTATCTTTAGGATATTAACCGTCCCATTATCTTAGGGAGGTTAAGATATGGCTTTATGAAGTGGTTAGAGAGATTTTAGGGGCGGTTACTCATTTGAATGAGTGTTTATCTGCCAGCTAATCTCATAACCGACTTCTTCATACTAAGTCGTGGTTGACACCGACTTCTTAAGTGGAGGTCGGTGCTTTGCTAGGCTTAATCTATTGGATCAGGCCTTTTGGTTGGACCTGGGCCCTTAACATTGGGCCAGGGTATGAACAAAATTCTTCTTTACTCACATCATAGAACAATGACTTTAGTTATTACTACCTTGGACCCATGCTTCCAATTGATGATAAATTGATAATATTATCTCAGTGATGCATGCCATGAAACTTCAGAGAGGAAGAGACAAATAAATTTAAGGTTCATATGGGTTCAAGGTGCAATAATGGATTCTGGTGGAGCCATAGGCAATTGGAAAATAATAATAGTTGACCATGCATCCATATTTAAAACCATGACGTATTTGATCTGGAAGATAAGGGGACTTGAAATAAAATACAGCTCAAAGAATATCATATTTAGGATTCGAAAATGATAATTTTATCCTTCATAGTTTAAAATACAAGTAAATACAATTTCTAGTGCCAGGCCATTTGTCCGAAAGACAAAGCGGCACTCTACAACTCAAAAATCTTTAATGAGTCCCACACCATTTAAGCAATTGATCTAAGCAACCCTTGGCACTCTACAATTCAAAAATCTCTAATCAGTCCCACACCATTTAAGTAATTGATCTAAGCAACCCTCGTAAACGGTGACCTGCTGATGTGTCTAGAACTGCTAGACCAATAACAGAAATCGCTTAAATGAGTTACTTGAATAGCTAAAAACCGGTTAGGGATTTTCAAATTGGAAGGGCCGCTTTGTCCTTCAGAAAAATAGTCAAGGACCAAAAAAGACATTTACTCTTTACAAAAAGATGAAATGTTCCAAGATGGAACTAGAAGCAAAGCAACACCATCATGATGAATAGACAGGTAAAAGGTTAGATTCAACAAATGGCTCCATAGGCAGAATTTTAGTCTTTGATAGAGTACAAGTCAAATTTTCAATATCCATAACGGTATGTATAACTCTGCACCTGAGAAGCATCATGGAAGTAGTAAGGAAGAGCTCTAGTTCCCCCCTGCAATGGGGGTTTCTAAGAAAGGAAACCCTAATCAGCCTTCACAGGTGTCGGTTATTATTTACTTGATAAGTAATTGTGTCAAAACAAACAAAGACCATAGTGACTTCAGGGAATTAGTCAATATCATTCCCTTAAGGCTTCAGATACCCTAAATTACATCACCTAGACACAAGACAAGCTCTAGGCTTGGGTAGATGCTCAGTTCGCGCGCTCTCTAAGGATTTCAAGATCCATCTCTGTTGGGTCCGTTGCTTGTATCTCGTAATGGACGCCCTTCAGCTCCCTCCTGAACCTGTCCTTCGATGTTGCATAAAGCATTTTAGGGCGAATACGAGCTACGGAAGGGGACCTGTAAAATAAACAGCCGACAAAACTCAAAAGCAACGCAAAGGCAAAACAACTGTGCCAAATTATACAACAGTCACACTTCTTCCACTTTAATGCAAGTGCAGTAAATAAAAGGCAAATATTTTGGAGCAATAACAATGATAAGCAAGTACAAAATGGGAGAGAATCGGATTTCAACATTGAACTGGTGTTTCTTTAATACTGGGAATCTTGCGAACACAACCAATTTACAAAATAATGAAAAAAAATACCCAATAAAATGTCACAAGAAAATTGACAAAATTATTGAGATGATGGTTTAAATAGTTGACATGTAAACAGCCTACACAATACTCAACGTGAAGCGAAACTGCAAAAGATAAAAGAAAACTATCACACATGAATTTCATCAGAGACCAGAGATCAGACATCTTGAGAAGAGTAAATATAGAATAAACAACCTACTAGTCAGAATAAGGGTCTCATGGCTGACAGGAACAAACTGGTGACTAAACCTACTCTTCAATTTTTTTAACATGTGCATATTCAAGACTGACATGCCAATCGGAGCAAGGTGGCCAATAAGTGAATATTAAGTCAACTTTATTGCAAGGATACATATGTTGAAGGCCAGAATGTGCATGGATAGTTCTAGCACTTGCAAATAAATCTAGACACAAACCTAAACTCTTGCTAATTATATCCATACTATAAAGTGATTTTTCAGAAAATACTTCTATCATTAATATTGCGTCCCAGTTCAATAAGATGTAGTCATTGACGTTCAAGTATGCTTGAAGGTCTCTAAATGATTTCATTACTGCTTACCTCTTCTACCTCTAAAAACATACCTTGATATAGACCCTGGCAAAATTATTCTTCTATCCTATAAAATAAAATAAAACTTGCACATTTACAACAACAACAACAACAACAACAAAGCCTTGTCCCACTAGGTGGGGTCGGCTACATTTAAACAAAAAAAAAAATATCATCTACCAAATACAGCTCACATCCCATACCAGAATACAAAGTCCTCCAACATTAAAAGATAAACCAGCAAAGTCCTCTAACCAATGCTTCAATGCACATTTTACCATTTGTTTTCCACTTTACCCATTGAGAGTTTGAGACATGTTCATGTTATCAAAGTGACTATGATGCCCTCTCTGAGTTGTTTCAAACTTTAAAAGGAGACTTCCATAATTTTTAGATATGAGTGCAGCTACATCTATAGAACTAATATGCAGCTTCTGCAATTATGCCATGAGATAAGTAACTAACCATGCAATGAAAAAGATTTTGCTCTTTTGACAGTTCTCAGCTGTCACAAAATCGAAGTCGTATACAGCATATCGACAATCGTTCTCAGGCAAGGATGCGGTGAAATCGTCATAGCTCTCAGCAGGGCCTCCAGTCTTTTCAACCACAACCTCTTTCTTATTCTCGTCAATTTTAAAAATCACATAACGGTGCACTTTCTTCCTCTGCAGTTCCAGAAATGTGCTTACACTATGTTCAGCAACGCCCATGCCGGATGAGGCATTCCCCTACGTTTAAGCCACATTACTGTTACTTCTAATCCATTTTAAATTTAAAAGTATATAAAATCACAAAATAAAAGATAGTAAAAAAGAAATTTCATTCATCAAAATGAGCCCTCACAATTAAACTTCACCTATAGAACTTACTGCTTTACCTAATAGAATAAAGGCTGTATATTCTTACAAACTAATGTACAAAAGATGCTCTTAGATAAAATGCTACTTGGAAAGAGAGAAAACTGATTATTATCTGATTTTTCAATCTGCAGAAGTTTATCCAAACAAGATACAAAAACTTCCTAAATGCCCTTTTTCTTATCAATATATAAAACATTTTTCTTAGTAAGATAGCACAAGCACAAGATGCACACGCACTACATTTGAAAAACATCATATAAGAAATGGCAATCATGTGCCATTGATTAACTGATTCAGATAAACATCCCATACAATGGACTTAGCAGGAAGAAAGACATTCCTAAAGTGATCTTTAAGACTCTACGCACCTTGATAAAAGGGGACCAAAATACAAGTAAAATTCTTTTCATATTCCAGGTCCAATGCAAAACACAAACTACTTACATTATTAAAAAAATTAAAAAAAATATATAGATGAGAACCATCATCTGTAAAATCTTAATGAGTTTATGCTCAGATCAAAATCGATTGAATTAGATTCTATGTCAGTGAGAGTAACAAAGTAAAAACACATTGTTAAACAAGGAAAAAACCGTCACCACAGAAAATTAGGAACCAACCACTAAAGCAGAAAGAATAATAAAAAAAATTGAAGTAGCAAGAATCTCAAAATTCTCAATTAGCCATGAAACAACCAACATCTGACATAGATAATCTATAGGTTAAATTTTTTTCTTTTTTTTTTTTTTTTTAAAGAAGGAAACGGGACAACATTGGATGAAATCGAGCTGATAGCAGCACAGTCAAACGAAGTGAAAAATAAATAAATAAATACATAAAAGGGTAAAGAGGAATAAAGAAAAAATAAGAGACGCATGAAGGAGGAAGCTTACCCCTCCCATCCTGAAAGCCATGGTTGCGCAGTCAAGAACGAGAAAGGAAGAACAAAGTAAGATGGGTTGAGAGAGAGAGAGAGAGAGAGAGAGAGAGAGAGAGAGCGAGCGAGCAACACAGGAAAAAATGCAGCCACCGAACGGGGAAATTTTTTTTTTATTATTAAAAGGAAAAGAAAAATCTAAAAAGTAAAGTAAAGTAATTGTAAAACCAAAGCAAAGTAAGAAAACAAACAAGAAGAATGCGATCAATGAAAGAAACAGCGTGCGGTGTCGTTTTATCGGTTAGTCTTTTGGCCACTCCTGACTCATGACTCATGTTTTAATTAAAATAAAAATTCAGCTAAAACATTGTTTTAAAAGAATATTTTGAGAATGAAAAAGTTTAGGATGTAAACCTCATTTTTGCCTATTAATTTTAAAATTAGCCAACAACTAGAAACAAAAGAATACTAGTAAGAAATATTTGAAACTAAAAATATCTAAAATTTAAGTAAAAGAAAATCTGAAAAGAAATAAAATAAAATTAATTTAAATTAATTTATAGAGTAAACAATTATTTCTCCCACAAAAGTTCTAAATGTTAACAAATCTACTTATGAAATAATAAAACTAAAATTGTACACATAAAAATAAATTTCATACAACAAAACTATCTAAATCCTAAAAAACTACCCAAAAATTTCAAATTATCTTTCTTAATATAACCTAACTCACCCTAATTCCTAATTTTTTACCACCGCTAAAATTTTTCATTTCCAACTCTCGTCCACATCCAGCATAACCATCATTGCCACCATCACCACAATCACTACCACCATCACTTCCTTTTCTTTACCACCACCACCATCATCCCCTTTTCTTCGTCGACAAAATCTTAGGTCGTATTTGGTTTGTGTTTTCATTTTCTGTTTTTATTTTCAATACTTTTTGTTTTCTAGATTTTTTGAAGAAAAAATTAAAAATAGTAAAAATAATAAAATCATGTTTTTTTTTGTTGGGAATAAGAAGTATGACCACAATCCAATCAATCATGTGTCAAATAATTTGTTGTTGTTATTATATTAAAATGTTAATATAATAAGGTCCTTGATTAAATTTAGAAATTTATCATTGTGATAGTAATCATAATATTGAGAGATAAATCTTTTATAATTTAATCTAAATTGTTCTTGGTTATAGGATTATTAAAAAGGACATTAATAATCCGAAAAGATCAATATATATATAATGGTCTTCATTGGATGAAGATTAATAGATCTCATTTATTAAATTATATATATAGATGGTGCATATAGAGATATGACCATTGAACTGACTCACTCTGAGAATTTCTAATGGTTATAATTACCGCATATTTGTCAATAGGATATTCTCAAGATGAACATGGTAATAGAGTTTCCTTTGACCTGCGACTATCGTAGTAATTAACAATGTATTTATTATACTTTGATTCCGGACACCTAATACCCTAGGGTGCTAGTTGAATGGATATTGGGTATGATTTAAATACTTGTAGAATTAATTATTAGTCAATAAGGAATTCATCAACTCTCAGTAAAGAGTTTGAGCTCTATGATTATAATGACTGAGATGAATAAAACCTTGGACAAGGGGATTGAATGAATGAAGAAATGAGTTTCTTAGGTCATTCACAGTTCATTATAATAATGGTAACAAGTTAGAGTTTGATAATTAAACCATACTCTAAGGGTTAATCAAGAGCTGGAAAGATGGAAGGAATTATACTTTGTTTTTCTAAAGGTTCTTAGTAAAAATATATTACTTCATACTATCAGGTCGTTAAGGAGTGTTGCTAGACACCAACCTTGATTAGTAAATTTAGTATGACTAATTTACTACCCGCTTAGTATTGAACCTATGGGGTCACACACTAACGAGTGTTCTAATCTTTGCTGTAGAATTATTTAATTATTATTTTGATTTGATCAAATAAATAATTATATTAATTCAAATGGAATATTATTATATTCTTTGCTAGCACCAAGAATATAATAATAGTATGATGATTGAGAATATTAAATGAGATTTGAGAATAATTAGTTATTCTATTTCTGAATTTGAATTATAAATTTGGATGAGATCCAAATCGATTATGTTTTAAATTGTTATGATATGATTCATAAAATTTGAAGGATTCAGATTTGGAATTTCAAGATATGATTTAAATTTGAATTGAGAATCAAATTTAAAATCAGTAACAAATCTCATACTATATATGTATGCCAAGAGTAAAGGAATTACAGACGAAAATAACAAGAGTTTTATTCCGTTACCTCTACACACATAAACGTATCTGAGCTTGATTCTTGGAGAAGAATTTTATGGCGTGCAAAGAGTTGCAAGAGGTTTCTCAATTTAGATCAGATGTCCATTGGTCAAGGAGTTGCCAGTAAAGGTTGGTCTCGGTGTGGATACGCATAGAGTCTTCGTACAATCGAAGAATAAAGTTTTACTAAAGCGTCTAAAGGTATTTAGATCTGATCTATATATTATTGGAATAAAGTTTAAGCACAAAATAGATCTTTAAGGATTACTTTATTTTTTTCCGCTGCGTGTTATGAACACATGGTAATCCTTCATTTCTGTTTTTATCTCCTGTTTTTACTTTTTTTCACAAAACTCAGAAAACAGAAAACACTAAAAATAAAAATAGAAAATGAAAATGCAAATCAAATGCATCCTTAAAATTCTTTGAAAAAATCATCCTCAAGGACCAAAAAACTGAAGACAATACTCGTTGACAAAACTGAATCAACTGTGGTTAGATGTGATGGTTTCAGTGGCTAAGAGAAGGGGGGGTTGAATCTTAGCCCCTTTCTGCTTGCTGACACTTGCTGGACTTTAGATGAGACTTTTCTGTTTTATCTCGTCCCTAGTCACGAGACATTTTCATTTTGTCTCGTCACTTGGCATGAGACATTTTTGATGTTGCATCTTGAACAATAAAAACAGAGGTGAAGTAGGAGAGAGATAAAGAAGATAACACCCAGATATATCCTGGTTCAGCTGCTAAGTGCAGTGCAACCTACATCCAGTCTCCATCACAACAATGATGGAATTTCACTATAATCATCAAGATTACAACTTGTAAAGTGCTAACCCAACTTACAAGGGGATTCCCACAGAATCATGAAACACAACACAGATGTACAAAGGACCTTTAAGACATCTATGGCTTTTTCTTTTAATTTTGCACTCTCTGCCTTTTTCCGCTCTATGGCTTTTTCTACAAACCTCACTGTTTGCCTTTTTCCATGAGACTCAAGACATGACAAAATTAAACAGAAAAATATTAAACAGAAAACATTGAAGGAGAAGAGAACTGCTAGCTTAGGTAGCTCTGAGAACTCTGTGCCTTGCACTCTCAAATCTTACTCCTTGAATCAAACCATGACTGTTCACCTCTTTTATAGAGAAGTGAAGCCTTCACAGTTGAAACACAAACCCGAGCTCAGCTTCTTTTCCTTCAAAACCGGTTCGGCCACACAGAGAGAAGAGGTAACCATGCAAAAACCAACATGCAAATACCTCTAGTCCTTCCTTGGTCATCACTCTTCATCAATCCGAGTGCTCTATCCTTGGCTTCCTCTCCAAGATGGATTTCTGGCCCTTGATGCTTCATGATGATGATGACTTCATCTGCTTCAATCTCTGCCTTCAACCATCACTTCGCCACTCTAGCTACTCCTTGTGGTGGTTGAGCAGAATCAAAGACAAGCCATGCCTCCAAGGATCTTCCCAACTGGCCGAATCTTCATCTTTCTTTTTGGGTATGGAGGATCCGAGATTACCTCACCAAATCTTACCATGTTTGGTGATAATCTCAGCCACAGCATACTTTTCTTTTTCTTTTTCGTGCCATCAACTCGATGGTCTTTAGCTTTACTTTTCTTTCCTTTTGGTAGCTCCAAGTAGCTTCCATGGCTTCCTGTGTAATGACCGAAAGAAGAAGGAAAGAGATGAGAGAGAAGAGAGAAAATATTCAATGGGTTTAAACAATAATTAATGAACAAAGAGAGAGAATGTAAAAGTTAATTCAAGTTTTCCACTTCCCTTTGTTGAGTAGCGTGTAGTGTCATAATAGCCATCAAATCAATCTTCTCTCTCTTTCTTATGTTTCCAATGCATTAATTAAATTTGAAATCCTTCAAAATAATGAAGTGGAATCCGTTGGAAGCATTTAGGCATTTCATTTGCTTCATGGATTCGAATAAGGCATGGAAACATTCATCAACATTGGGCTTGGTAGCAATAAGGATTATTCTTGGCCCAAATAAAAGTATTTGCTTTCCTGATGCATATTGGATTCGGATCAAACAAGTTGGTTATACACCAACAATATATTTTTGGGCTTGCAAGTATAAGACTGGCCCAAACCAAATCAGCTTTAATAAAAACCATTTGTATTAATGCTGAATAATCAAACTGGTTTTGCTGCATGTTTTTATTTTCGGCCCAATTAATAACCTGCATTACAAAATTATTAGTTAGCATATAATTTATGAAGATTGAATTAATAATTTTGCAATTAAATATTTTTAATAATGTTTGTTCATCACAAAAATTAATTTGGAGTTTTCCAAACTCATCAAGATGCTATTGGAAAAAATTCTCACCCTTGAAACTGATTTTGTTCGGAATAGCCTCAACGAAGGAGAAGAGGTGCCTCTAAAAACTCCTAAAAGCTTTGAAGTGTTTAAGATACTTAACTCCTAATTACAAGAAGAAGCAGTAGTTTGAGATTAAAAGGGAGATTTTAGAGCCTATTGAGATGCATTGGGCAGGTCCGATGGTGGTGCAGTTGGTGCCACTGATAAATTTGCCATCGTGGGATGGGAGGTGGATAAGAAGGAGCTGGCATTGATGAGGGCTCCCACCCCAACCCCTCTTTTATTGTCATTCGCTATTCCCTCCGCCATTATAATCCCTTCCTCTCCAACTCTGGCTCTATCCTCCTCCTCCTTCCTACTATCCTCTACTACAAATTCTTTGTCGCTGGAGTCAGTCATAGCCTTGTTTGCATCACCCTTAGCCACTATTGTCACTCCCTCGTCAACTACAACCATTCTCTTTGCCGCTATATCAGTTTCTTGCAATCCTGCCACTACCATCTCTCTTTACTATCACTATTATTGTCTCTTTTGATCCTCTCAATCAATATTAGAAGGTTGTCATACTCTTTACATGCTCGATGATGAACATTATGAAATCAAAATAATTTTTTTAACATTGAGGTCTTTGATTAAATTAGTCTTTGATAATTTTATAGAATTAATTGTGCTGCTTGTAGTATTTGCAGTGAGGACAAAGAGGGAGATAACGGGTGAGGGTAATTAGGGTTAGAAAAAGAGTATTTTGGCATTTTAAGTAGTTTTTAGGGTTTAAATAGTTTTCTTGTATGGAGCTTATCTTCATGGGTATAACTTTAATTTGTTTTTTCGTGGATAGATTTGTCAATGTTCAAAACTTTCATAGGTAGAAATGATGGTTTACTCTAATTTATAATTTAAAGTTTATAATTTAGAATTTAAGATTTAAAATATAAGATTTAGGATTTAAGATTTAGGGTGATCGACCGGCGGCGATGAGTGAATGATCGGCAGTGGTGGGTGGTTGGTGGTAATGGATGAAATTATATTGTTGAGACAAAGGAAAAAGAAGTGAAAAAGGATAAAAATATAATTTCAAAAGAATAGTAGATGAATAAATAATCATTTCTTATCATGAAAAGATTTAGATGCAAACAAATCTATTCATAAAAAAAACTGAACTCAAGTTGTACTCATGAAAGATGGGTTTCAGTTGATAAAAATATCCAAACTCTAGAAAACTATTCAAAATTTTCAAACTACCCCTCCCAATGTAACCTTACCCAATTTTCCAACTATAATCTACTTCTACCATACGCCACTCTTTAATTTTTCTCCACCACACACAATAGATCGAAATTCTTTCTCTTATTTTCCCTCACCTTTCTCTCCTTGTTCACCCTCCCAATGATATGTCGCTTTAATAATCATGTCTCTATTGTATGCGCTCCCTGCCTCATGTTGTCGTGTCTTCCCTACCCTGCCTTTGAGCCATCGTGCCATAACTACCCTGTCTTGCATCACTGAGTATGAATCACTGCTTTCTTCTGCTCCGTTGACTTGGTTTTGCTTTTCTATAATGTATTTTTTTGTATAATATATTCTTTTTAGGGACATTATTACCTATGATTACTTGTTCTAGAAGGTATCGATGCCTTAATCTACAATGGCAACAAATGAGTTTCAACATATTGATGCGAGATAAAATTATTAATAATTTATCATATTTTCACCTTCTATTATTACTTTACTTTAGTTGTTGATACTCGGTAGTTGGTATCCTAGTGCTAATCAATGCAGATTTAATTAGGTTCATTTGGTTGTGACCCAATAATTATTTTTTAATTAGGTGAAGTTGGCTATTTTTTGTTGACTCCTTAGTGGGTTTGTTCCAAAAGTAATATAATAATTTTTTTTTCAAATATACCAACAAAGATTGGTCAAAATGGTAAGTGGCTCAGATTCGTTTAAACAAGTCTCAAAGTTCAAAATCTAGTAGATGCAGCTATCTCCATTGGAAGACTCACCCACAATAACCAAATGCCCGACCCGAGGTTGGATCTGGATTAATCAGGGCGAAATTTCAAATACTAGGTGAAAAATAAAAAAAAATAAGAAGTTCAAATTTTGAATGCTATTTTTTTTATATAAAAAAAATTGTTAAAATCATTTATATTTTTTATAAAAATCAATAATTATGTATATTTATGTTTTGTATATTTATTGATTGAATTATATATTATTTATTATAGTTCGATTATTTCAATTGAATGTTGAACTATTTCTAAAATTCTGATATTCAATATATTAAATATGTAGCAAAAGACTTTTTTAAATAGAATATTTGATTCTATGATACTTTTAACTAATAGTTTTACAATGTTTTTATTATAAAAGTAAAAATTAAAAATAATTATTAAAATTAATATAATAATAAATAAAAATTCATGTGGTCTTTGATTTGGAGTTGGGTCTTAGATTGTAGAATGCTTTGTCCTAAATAGGAATGTTCTGCTATGGCTATGAATGTAATGTCTATGATGGCTATATAGTCAAAAACTAGTATGTGCTTGACACTTGGCTTGAATTCGTTTGTAGTTAGTGAATATTGAGCTTGGGTTTAAAATAATCTAAGGTAAGTGATCCATGAACAGTGTAGGACTATATTGGTAATTTCTATTATAATTTATAACTAGTAGAGATGAATCTTAAAATTAGAGTGTCGGGGACCTAGGAAACGCCATGACTGATTCTTTTGATGCGTTTGACCATGGTGATGGCGGAGGTAAATGTGATTCGGTATGTAGTTCTTCACACTGGCTTTTGATGGGAGGTATATTTTGGCCCTATTTTTCCAGTTTTGAAACCTAAGATATATGTGTGGCGCTATTTCGGAGTGGTGTCGTCTTGTTGATTCTGATCTCAACGGACACAATGTGAAGGTAGGCTAGATTATGATTTGTGGCATTTTGTATAGACTATTTAGGCGCAGAACAATAGAGCATTAATCAAATACAGTTTTGACCCCATCGCAGACCACACATAATTTGCTTCTCTCTAGGGTTTTGCTTGTCAAATTTGGAATCCTCTTTGATCCAATTGGTGAGATCTGTTGTCAATTCAATTCTACATTGCTTCAAGTTGTAGATCTAGATTCTCCTACTCTCAATTTAGTTCTTGTTGTTCAAGTTACTTGTGGATCTTAGCTTTTAGATGTTGTTACTTCCATTTCCATTAATACATTGAGGTAATTCATGTTCTTAGTTTTCAATTGTTTGTTGTTGTTAAACTCTTGTAGTGGATACCTTTGATTACAAGTTTTCTTCTCAATTTTACAATGCCTTTCACTTTTGCTCTCCAAGTGTTTGAGCAAATACCAACTTTAGCTATGGAGTAGACTTTTTCTTCTTGGCTTGGGAGTTGAGATATTAGAGACACTTGAATTATTAATATCCTTTGTTGATTATCAATTGGAGATTGCTAATTGATTTGCATGTCACTAAAGCTAGACTTCCCTAGGGTTAGTCTAGGACTTGTGAATTCAAATTGATTACTTTCACTTGACTTTCCTTAATACTAGAGGTTAACTAAGTGAAGCAATAACTAATTGTGGTCACAATTGATAGAGATTATGATGATAGGAAGTCCAATCCTCACTCCTAGCCAAGGCTTTTATATTGCTTGATTCTCATTCACACTATTAGCTTGTTCATTGATTGCATGAAACTCCAAACACCAATACAACTTCTAACCAACAATGTATCTCTTGGAGCACTCCTAGGGAGAACGATTCGAAATTCATACTCTCGGTTATAAATTCTGGATTATGGTAACACAATTTCTTTGTTTGATGAGGAATCGTGTGTCAGGTTAGACTATACTCACAATTGCACTTATTGATAAATTCTATACCGGCATAAAATTACTCATCAAAATGGCGCCGTTACCGGAGAGTTGCACGTGAGTGCCATGTTGTTGGTTAATGTAAATATGTGGATATGTACATACTTGCATTTTGCTTGATTGTTTCTGTTAGTTAGGATTACTCTTTGATTGGTTCATTTTATTGTCATGAGCTCTTTGTTTCTTTCCTTGAATGACGCGTTCTCTACCCGATCCGAGCTTAGCTAGATTTGATCCTGAAATAGAAAGAACTTTGTTTCACATTAGACAAGCTTAGAAATGGTTGGCCTTTGGAGGTGGTGAAAAGGCTCTTCCTAATTCACCTACCATATCCGAAGTTGATTCCGAATCGTCATTCGAAGAAGGCACTGTTTACTCTTCCATAGACACCACTAATAACTCTTCTATTGATTTAGGTACGGACACTATGGCCGCTCCAAGGCGAGTCACTCTCAAGGAAGCCAGTGCTCCGGATTTTGTTCTTCAACCCACTCATATTCGTCATCCGGACTTGAACACTAATTTTGAGCTTAAAACTGCCTTAATCAATCTTCTTCCCAAGTATCAAGGACTTCCCCGTTCAAGACCCTATTAGACACCTTAAGGACTTCCAAGGTGTATGCTCTACTACTAGGCGGGAAGGCTCTAGTGAAGTTGCGGTTTCGTTGTATGCTTTCCCTTTCTCTCTTGAAGGGAGAGCCAAGGAGTGGTTTTATTCTTTGCCAAGTGAGATTGTTGGTGATTGGGACTTGCTTAGAAGAGAATTCTTAGACAAATTCTTTTCTGCAGCAGTGACCGATAAGTTGCGAAAAGAAATTTCATGCATCGTCCAAGGGGAATTGGAAACTCTATATGAATATTGGGAGAGGTTCTGAAAGCTTATTGACTCATGTCCCAACCACATGATTGACACTCTTGTGTTAATTAGCTATTTTTGTCAAGGAATGAAACCACAAGACAAGATCCTCCTAGATGCTTCAAGCAATGGTTCTTTGACAAAATATAGGATGGCGGAGGAGGCATGGCAATTGATCTCCGATTTGGCCGAGTCCACCTTGCATGCTAGACAAAGAAGCAATCACCCTAGAACCGTTAATGAAGTTTCTTCTAGTGGTGAGACCGCCACCCTTACCAAAACCTTTTGCGAGATGACAAGCATTCTAAAGCTACTCCAAATAAATCAACAACAACCTCCATTCCATCAACAGCAACCTCCACCACCTCCTCAAAAACAAAGTCAACAATTGGTCCCCCAAAGAATATGTGGTATTTGCTCTTGCTACTCCCATTACATGGATGAATGTTCAAGCCTCCAAGAAGACAACATCGTAGCGGCTACCCATAACTTCTATGACCGCCCTAGTCAAGGATACTATTCACAAGGCGGCAATTTCAACCAAGGGTACCCCCAACAAGGAGGCAATTACAATCAAGGGAGTAACAACTATAATCAAGGTTGGAGAGATCACTCCAACCAAGGTTGGCGGGACAATTATCAACAAGGAGGTAGGGACAATGGAGGAAACCAAAGATAGAACACCAACAATTCACAAAACCGATACTCACAAAACCCTCCACATCAACAACCAAACCAAGGAAGAAACTACCAAACCTACCAACCGCCTCATCATAGGCAACCACCTCAACCCAACCAATCTCAAGCACCCCAAATCACCTATCCATCCCCTTTCTCCAATTAAGATGAGACACTCCGGTCCATACTCCAAGGGCAAAAAGAAATTCAAACTACACTTGCCTCAAGTCTTACCGGTCTTACTTCTACCCTCCAAGCCCTTATTGCTCGAATGGAACCACCTTCTACTTCCACCCCTCAAGCTTCAAGTTCTAGTGCCATACTTTCTCAACCTCTACCCAACCCCAAGGGTGGCATCAATGCCATAACCTTGAGGTCTGGAACTCAATTGAAAGAGAGGAGTCCAAAGGCACCTAGCCTAATGATAGTTACTTAAGATGAGGATGTGGTTGAGATAGAAGGAATTGAAGAGGAGGATGAAGCACATGAGGTAGTTGAAGATGAAGTACCTCAACCAAGAAGTGAAGTCTCTAGAGATGAGCAAGTCTTGGAGGAAGTTGCTCCACCAATTC
Organism: Arachis stenosperma; assembly: GCF_014773155.1. NCBI lineage: Eukaryota > Viridiplantae > Streptophyta > Magnoliopsida > Fabales > Fabaceae > Arachis > Arachis stenosperma. Next base: position 129,331,289 of record NC_080385.1, on the reverse strand, counting down.
TATTTCCTATATTGGCAAGAAAGACTAAGAAGCGTGTAGAACTTGATCCCAAAATGGTGGAAATGATTAAGAAAGTTGAGGTAACTGGTGCACGAAATTGTGATCACACTTTTCACAACTCTGGTATCATAAAGCTTCTCTGGTAAGCTTTTCAGAATGACTGCACTGCATTCTTCAGTGAGGAAAACTTTTTCAGTTTCTCTCCAATCCTTCTTATGACTTAAGATCTCTTTCATGAACTTAGCATAAGAGGGTATTTGCTCAAGTGCCTCTGCAAATGAAATCTTTATTTCAAGAGTCCTGAGATAGTCTGCAAAGTGGGCAAATTGTTTATCCTGTTCCGCTTGGCGGAGTTTCTGAGGGTAAGGCATCTTGACTTTATATTCTTCAACCTTATTTGCTGCAGGTTTACTTCCTGCAGAAGTGGTTGGAAAAGTCTGCCTAAGGGGGTTATTATCAGCACTTGCAGGTGTCTGATCCCTTATTGGCGTTTGGACGCCAGATTTGGCTATCCAATGGGCATTTAACGTCGGCTTTTTACCCTTTTCTGGCGTTTGAACGCCAGAATCATTCCTCTCTGGGCTCTTACTATCCTCAGAGAGATTTTGGACAGTGGGTTGGTCATCCTTTGTCAGTTGTTCCTTTCTTGGCTTTTTGCTGCCTTGAGCTGAATTATTCAATGTCTTCCCACTCCTTAATTGAACAGCTTGGCACTCTTCTGTTATCTGTTTAGATAGCTGCTGTTTTGTCTGATCCAATTGTGCTTCCATATTCTTGTTAGCATTTTTAGTGTATTGGAGCATCTCTTTAAATTCTGCTAACTGTTTTGTTATAAGAAGCAATTGCTGATTGAGTTCAACAACTTGTTCTTAAGGACTAAGTTCAGTGGATACTGCCTTAGCCTCTTCTGTCATGGAGGACTCACTGCTTGAGTGCAGATGTTAATTTCTAGCAACTGTATCAATGAGCTCTTAAGCCTCTTCAATTGTTGATGAGCGGATAATTTGTATACTTTTTGGCATTGTTTTTAGTATGTTTTTAGTAGTTTTAGTTTAGTTTTTATTATATTTTTATTAGTTTTTAGTTAAAATTCACTTTTCTGGACTTTACTATGAGTTTGTGTGTTTTTCTGTGATTTCAGGTATTTTCTGGCTGAAATTGAAGGTTCTGAGCAAAAATCTGATCCAGAGACTAAAAAGGACTGCAGATGCTGTTGGATTCTGACCTCCCTGCACTCGAAGTGGATTTTCTGGAGCTACAGAAGCCCAATTGGCGCGCTCTCAACGGCGTTGGAAAGTAGACATCCAGGGCTTTCCAGCAATATATAATAGTCCATACTTTGTCCAAGATTTGATGGCCCAAACCCGCGAAGCAATCCGGCCTCAGAAATTCCAGCGTTAAACGCCGGAACAGGATTAAAAATTGGAGTTAAACGCCCAAACTGGCATGGGAGCTGGCGTTTAACTCCAGAAAACGTCTCTACACGAATTTCCTTGATTGCTCAGCCCAAGCACACACCAAGTGGGCCCGGAAGTGGATTTTTATGTCATTTACTCATCTATGTAATAGTTTTCTATAAGTAGGACCTTTTACTATTGAGTCAGAGAGTCGAGAGACGACATCTGAGTAGCTATCTTTGTTTTATGCTATCTTAGACCTTTGGGAGGCTGGCCATTCGGCCATGCCTAACCTTTGTTCTTATGTATTTTCAACGGTGGAGTTTCTACACACCATAGATTAAGGGTGTGGAGCTCTGCTGTACCTCGAGTATTAATGCAATTACTATTGTTCTTCCATTCAACTCCGCTTGTTCTTTATCTAAGATATCACTTGTTCTTCAACCTATGAACAAGATGACTGACAACCATTCTTGTTCTACAAGCATTCAAGGCTTTAGTGAATATCTCTTGGATTTCTGATTGCATGACGCATGGTTGATCGCCTGACAACCGAGTGCTCGTCTGACAAACGAGCCAGCCATTCCATGAGATCAGAGTCTTCGTGGTATAGGCAAGAACTGATGGCGGCATTCAAGAGAATCCGGAAGGTCTAACCTTGTCTGTGGTGTTCTGAGTAGGATTCAATGACTGAATGACTGTGACGTGCTTCAAACCTGTAACCTACTGGGCGTTAGTGACAGACGCAAAAGAGTGATTCTATTCCGGTAGGGGAGGGAACCAAACCGGTGATTGGCGGCACTGTGACAGAGTGCTCTGCATTAGCTTTCACTGCGCGGATGGGAGGTAGCTGCTGACAACAGTGAGACCCTACACAAGTTTGCCATGGAAAGGAGTAAGAAGGATTGGATGAAGACTGTAGGAAAGCAGAGAGACGGAAGGGAAGGCATCTTCATACACTTGTCTGAAGCTCATACACCAATGATATACATAAGTATCTCTATCTTTACCTCTTCTGTTATTTTCGTTCATCATCATCATATACATTTGAGTCTGCCTGACTAAGATTTACAAGATGACCATAGCTTGCTTCAATACTAACAATCTCCGTGGGATCGACCCTTACTCACGTAAGGTTTTATTACTTGGACGACCCAGTACACTTGCTGGTTAGTTGTGCGAAGTTGTGTAATGCCATGGTATTAGGCGCACCAAGTTCTTGGAGCCATTACCGGGGATTATTTGAGTTGTGAAAAAGTATTGTTCACAATTTCGCGCACCAAGTTTTTGGCGCCGTTGCCGGGGATTGTTCATGTTTTGAGCAAGCTTGTGGTAACATCAGATGCCAAGATCCGGCAACAACATCAAGTTCTTGGTGTTATTGCCCGGGATTGTTTAGGCTGGACAACTGACGGTTCATCTTGTTACTTAGATTAGGTATTTTTTTTCGAAATTCTTGAAGGTGAATTCTAGAGTTTCATGATGATTTGTTGAAATCTGGCTGGCTGAGAAGCCATGTCTAATCTGATTGGACCGAGGTTTCAATTTATCACCACAAGAGCTTGTTGATTTCGTATCAATCTTGCTCTTGGAGCAGTGATTTGCTAAGATTTGGCTGACCTTTGGTCATGTCTAGTGTTTTGGACCGAAGCTTTCCTTGGAAGCTTGGCTGGCTGTGAAGCCATGTCTAATTCCTGGACCGGAGTCTTAGACTAGCATTGCACTGATTCCTGGAATTCTCATTAAGAATTTTGATGCCTTTTTTCCACTTAATTTTCGAAAACACAAAAAAAAATTTTATAAAACCATAAAAAGACCAAAAAGATTTTATGTTTCTTGTTTGAGTCTAGAGTCTCATCTTAAGTTTAGTGTCAAATGCATGTTTTTGTTATAATTTTCGAATTCATGCATATATTTCTTGTTTTGATCTTTGAATTCTATTGACTTGAAGTATTTGTGTGTCTCATATGCATTCTCATATTGTTAGTGTCAGTAGTGCACAAACTGCTAAGTTTGGTGTCTTGCATGCATTGTTATTTGATTCTTGTTGCATTTTGATTAATAGAAAAAATCCAAAAAATATTTTTAATTTGAGTCTTTTCAAGTCAATGATACAAGGAATTGAAGATTCAGAACCAACTGCAGAGGAATTATACAGAAAAAGCTGAGCATTCAAAAATGCCCAGTGAAGAAGGCAGACTGGCGTTTAAACGCCAGCCAGGGCACCTGGTTGGGCGTTTAACGCCCAAAAGGGGTGCATTTTGGGCGTTAAACGCCAGAATGTATACCATTCTGGGCGTTTAACGCCAGGATGGTGCCAGGGGGAAGATTTTGTTTTCAAAATCAATTTTTCTTAGTTTTTCAAATCAAATCTTTTTCAAATCAAATCTTTTCAATCAAATGTTTTCAAATTCAATTTCTTTCCTTTTAAAAAGATACTTACCAACAATTAATGATTTGATTGAACATCACAAGATTGTTGCCTTTTCTGTTGAGAGAGGTTTAAATGTTTCAATCATATCTTTTCTTGTTAGGCAAGTCATCAATTTTCAAAATCATATCTTTTCAAATTGTTTTCAAATCATATCTTTTAAAAATGTTTTCAAATCATATCTTCTCAATCACATCTTTTTAAACCCATAACTTTTCAATTAAATCTTTTTAACCACATCTTTTTCAAAATAGTTCTCAATCAAATCTTTTTAATTTCTAATTTCAAAATCTTTTTCAAAAATCACTTTATCTCTTTTCCACTTTGATTTTCGAAAATCAATTAACATTTTTCAAAATGTTTTCAAATTTTTTTAATTGAATTTTCGAAAATTCTCTTCCCTCCTTCCCACATCCTTCTATTTATGGAGTACTACTCCTTCTAAATGCACAATTCGAATTTTATCTATTAAAATTCGAATTCTCCTTCTCCTTCTTCTTACTATTTCTCTTTTCCTCTGACATTTCAAGGAATCTCTATACTGTGACATAGAGGATTCCACATTCTCTTCTTCTTTTTCTATTTCTTATGAGCAGAAGCAGAGACAAAGGCATTCTTGTTGAAGCTGATCCTGAACCTGAAAGGACCTTGAAGAGAAAGCTAAGAGAAGCCAAAGCACAACTCTCTTTAGAGGGCTTGACCGAATTCTTCAAGGGAGAAGACATGGCAGCCGAAAACAACAACAATGCCAACAATGCAAGGAAGGTGCTTGGTGACTTTACTGCACCTACTCCTGATTTCTATGGGAGAAGCATCTCTATCCCTGCCATTGGAGCAAACAACTTTGAGCTAAAGCCTCAATTAGTTTCTCTAATGCAACAGAATTGCAAGTTCCATGGACTTCCAATGGAAGATCCTCATCAGTTTTTAGCTGAGTTCTTGCAAATCTGTGACACAGTCAAGACTAATGGGGTTAACCCTGAGGTCTATAGGCTGATGCTATTCCCTTTTGCTGTAAGAGACAGGGCTAGAATATGGTTGGATTCTCAACCTAAAGAAAGCCTGGACTCTTGGGAAAAGCTAGTCAATGCCTTCTTGGCAAAATTCTTTCCACCACAAAGATGGAGTAAGCTTAGAGTGGAAGTCCAAACCTTTAGACAAAAGGATGGAGAATCCCTCTATGAAGCTTGGGAAAGATACAAACAATTAATCAGGAGATGTCCTTCAGACATGCTTTCTGAATGGAGCATCATAGGTATTTTCTATGATGGTCTCTCTGAACTATCCAAGATGTCTTTGGATAGCTCTGCAGGAGGATCTCTTCATTTGAAGAAGACGCCTGCAGAAGCTCAAGAACTGATTGAAATGGTTGCAAATAACCAATTCATGTACACTTCTGAAAGGAATCCTGTGAACAATGGGACTGGTCAGAAGAAAGGAGTTCTTGAGATTGATGCTCTGAATGCCATATTGGCTCAGAACAAAATATTGACTCAACAAGTCAATTTGATTTCTCAAAGTCTGTCTGGAATGCAAAATGCACCAAACAGTACTAAGGATGCTTCATCTGAGGAAGAAGCCTATGATCCTGAGAACCCTTCCATGGAAGAGGTGAATTACCTAGGAGAACCCTATGGTAATACCTATAATTCTTCATGGAGAAATCACCCAAACCTCTCATGGAAGAATCAAGAGAGACCTCAACAAGGTTTCAATAATAATGGTGGAAGAAACAGGCTTAGCAATAGCAAGCCTTTTCCATCATCTTCTCAGCAACAGACAGAGAGTTCTAAGCAGAATAATTCTGACTTAGCAACCATGGTCTCTGATCTAATAAAGACCACTCAAAGTTTCATGAATGAAACAAGATCCTCCATTAGAAACTTGGAAGGACAAGTGGGTCAGCTGAGCAAGAAAATTACTGAACTTCCTCCAAGCACTCTCCCAAGTAACACTGAAGAAAATCCAAAAGGAGAGTGCAAAGCCATCAATATGGCCGAATTCTGGGAGGAAGAAGAGGCAGTGAACGCCACTAAGGAAGACCTCAATGGGCGTGCACTGGCCTCCAGTGAGTTCCCCAATGAGGAACCTTGGGAATCTGAGGCTCAAACTGAGACCATAGAGATTCCCTTGGACTTACTACTGCCTTTCATGAGCTCTGATGAGTATTCTTCCTCTGAAGAGGATGAGTATGTCACTGAAGAGCAAGTTGCTAAATACCTTGGAGCAATCATGGAGCTAAATGACAAGTTATTTGGAAATGAGACTTGGGAAGATGAACCTCCCTTGCTCACCAAAGAACTGGATAACTTATCTAGGCAGAAACTGCCTCAAAAGAGGCAGGATCCTGGGAAGTTTTCTATACCTTGTACCATAGGCACCATGACCTTCAAGAAGGCCTTGTGTGACTTAGGGTCAAGTGTAAACCTCATGCCCCTCTCTGTAATGGAGAAATTAGGGATCTTTGAGGTGCAAGCTGCAAAAATCTCACTAGAGATGGCAGACAACTCAAGAAAACAAGCCTATGGACTTGTAGAGGATGTTCTGGTTAAGGTTGAAGACCATTACATCCCTACTGATTTCATAATCCTAGAGACTGGGAAGTGCATGGATGAATCCATCATTCTTGGCAGACCATTCCTAGCCACAGCAAAGGCTGTGATTGATGTTGATGGAGGAGAGTTGATCATTCAAGTGAATGAAGAATCCATGGTGTTTAAGGCCCAAGGATATCCCTCTATCATCATGGAGAAGAAGCATGAAGAGCTTCTCTCAAAACAGAGCCAAACAGAGCCCCCACAGTCAAACTCTAAGTTTGGTGTTGGGAGGCCACAATCAAACTCTAAGTTTGGTGTTGAAACCCCACATTCAAACTCTAAGTTTGGTGTTGGGAGGTTTCAACAAGGTTCTGAGCATTTCTGAGGCTCCATGAGAGACCTCTGTCAAGCTAGTGACAGTAAAGAAGCGCTTGTTGGGAGGTAACCCAATGTTTTATAATTAATTATTTTCTTTTGTTATTTTATCTTTTTTGTAGGTTGATGATCATAAGAAGTCATAAAAATAATGAAAAAAGCAAAAACAGAATGAAAAACAGGAAGAAAAACAGCACACCCTGGAGGAAGATGCTGCTGGCGTTCAAACGCCAGTCAGCCTAGCAGATGGGCGTTTAACGCCCAGTCTGGCACCTTTCTGGGCGTTTAACGCCAGAAAGGGGCACCAAACTGGCGTTAAACGCCAGTAAAGGTATAAAACCTGGCGTTAAACGCCAGGAATGGGCACCAGCCCGGCGTTTAACGCCAGAATTGGCCCAAAACGTGGATTTTGGTGCCAATTGGTGCAGGGATGCCTTTTCCTTGACACTACAGGATCTGTGGACCCCACAGGACCCTACTACAGGATCTGTGGACCCCACAGGACCCTACCATCACTCTCTCTCTTCTTCCCCCATTCACCAATCACCTCAACACCTATCAAATCCCATCTTTCTCTTCACCACTCACATCCATCCTCATAAAACCCCACCAACCTCACACTTCAAATTCAAACCACTTTCCCTCCCAAACCCACCCTCAAATGACCGAACTTTCATCCCCCTCTCTCCTATATAAACCCCTCTTTACACCCTTCATTTCCACACAACCTAAACACCACTTTTTCCCCCTTTGGCCGAATACACCTCCATCTCCCTCTTCCTCATTTCTTCTTCTTCTACTCCCTTCTTTCTTCTTTTGCTCGAGGACGAGCAAACATTTTAAGTTTGGTGTGGTAAAAGCGTTGCTTTTTCGTTTTTCCATAACCATTATGGCACCAAAGGCCGGAGAAACCTCTAAAAAGAGGAAAGGGAAGGCAAAGGCTTCCACCTCCGAGTCATGGGAGATGGATAGATTCCTCTCAAAGGTGCATCAAGACCACTTCTATGAAGTTGTGGCCTTGAAGAAGGTGATCCCCGAAGTCCCTTTTTCACTCAAAAAGGTGAATATCCGGAGATCCGCCATGAGATCCGAAGAAGAGGTTGGGAAGTACTTACCAACCCCATTCAACAAGTCGGAATCTTGATGGTTCAAGAGTTCTATGCCAATGCATGGATCACCAAGAACCATGACCAAAGTGTGAACCTGAATCCAAAGAATTATCTTACTATGGTTCGGGGGAAATACTTGGATTTCAGTCCGGAGAGTGTGAGGATGGCGTTCAACTTGCCCATGATGCAAGGAGATGAGCATCCTTACACTAGAAGGGTCAACTTTGATCAAAGATTGGACCAAGTCCTCACAGTCATATGTGAAGAGGGCGCACAATGGAGGCAAGACTCAAGAGGAAAGCCGGTTCAATTAAGAAGGCATGACCTCAAGCCCGTAGCTAGAGGATGGTTAGAGTTCATACAACGCTCAATCATTCCCACTAGCAACCGGTCCGAAGTGACCATAGACCGGGCCATCATGATCCATAGTATCATGATTGGAGAAGAAATAGAGGTTCATGAGGTTATAGCTCAAGAACTCTATAAAGTGGCGGACAAGACCTCCACTGTGGCAAGGTTAGCCTTTCCTCATCTCATTTGTCACCTCTGTTATTCAGTTGGAGTTGACATAGAGGGAGACACCCCCATTGATGAGGACAAGCCCATCACTAAACAAAGGATGGAGTACACAAGGGAGCCCTCTCATCATGAGATCCCTGAGACACCTCAAGGGATGCACTTTCCTCCACACCACTATTGGGAGCAACTGAACACCTCCCTAGGAGAATTGAGTTCCAACATGGGACAACTAAGGGTGGAGCATCAAAGAGCACTCCATTATCCTTCATGAGATTAGAGAAGATCAAAGAATCATGAGGGAGGAACAACAAAGACAAGGAAGAGACATTGAGGAGCTCAAGCACTCCATAGGACCTTCAAAAGCAAGGAAGAGCCGCCATCACTAAGGTGGACCCATTCCTTGATTTCCTTGTTCTTTATCTCTCTGTTTTTCGAATTCTATGCTTTATGCTATCCATGCTTGTGTCTTATGATCATTAGTGTCTTAGTGTCTATGCCTTAAAGTTATGAATGTCCTATGAATCCATCACCTTTCTTGAATAAAAATGTGCTTAATTGAAAAAGGAAGAATTGCATGAATTTTGAATTTTATAATAGTTTAATTATGATGATGTGGTGGCAATATTTTTGTTCTTTGAATGTATGCTTAAACAGTGCATATGTATCTTGAATTTGTGGTTCATGAATGTTGGCTCTTGAAAGAATGATGAAAAAGGAGACATGTTATTGAGGATCTGAAAAATCATAAAATGATTCTTGAAGCAAGAAAAAGCTATTCAAAAAAAAAAAAATCGAAAAAAAAAAAAAAAAATTCGAAAAAAAAAAATCGAAAAAAAAAAGAGAAAGAAAAAGAAAGAATAAGAGTTGTGATCCAAGGTAAATAAGAGTGTGCTTAAGAACCCTGGACACCTCTAATTGGGGACTTTAGCAAAGCTGAGTCACAATCTGAAAAGGTTCACCCATTATGTGTCTGTGGCATGTATGTATCCGGTGGTAATACTGGAAGACAGAGTGCTTTGGGCCACAGCCAAGACTCAATAAATAGCTATGTTCAAGAATCATCATACTTCACTAGGAGAATCATTAACACTATCTGGACTCTGAGTTCCTAAAGAAGCCAACCATTCTGGATTTTAAAGGAGAGATTGAGATGCCAAAACTGTTCAGAAGCAAAAAGTTAAAAGCCCCGCTCATCTAATTAATACTGATCTTCACAGATGTTTTTGGAATTCATTGCATATTCTCTTCTTTTTATCTTATTTGATTTTCAGTTGCTTGAGGACAAGCAACAATTTAAGTTTGGTGTTGTGATGAGCGGATAATTTGTATACTTTTTGGCATTGTTTTTAGTATGTTTTTAGTAGTTTTAGTTTAGTTTTTATTATATTTTTATTAGTTTTTAGTTAAAATTCACTTTTCTGGACTTTACTATGAGTTTGTGTGTTTTTCTGTGATTTCAGGTATTTTCTGGCTGAAATTGAAGGTTCTGAGCAAAAATCTGATCCAGAGACTAAAAAGGACTGCAGATGCTGTTGGATTCTGACCTCCCTGCACTCGAAGTGGATTTTCTGGAGCTACAGAAGCCCAATTGGCGCGCTCTCAACGGCGTTGGAAAGTAGACATCCAGGGCTTTCCAGCAATATATAATAGCTTTTAGATGTTGTTACTTCCATTTCCATTAATACATTGAGGTAATTCATGTTCTTAGTTTTCAATTGTTTGTTGTTGTTAAACTCTTGTAGTGGATACCTTTGATTACAAGTTTTCTTCTCAATTTTACAATGCCTTTCACTTTTGCTCTCCAAGTGTTTGAGCAAATACCAACTTTAGCTATGGAGTAGACTTTTTCTTCTTGGCTTGGGAGTTGAGATATTAGAGACACTTGAATTATTAATATCCTTTGTTGATTATCAATTGGAGATTGCTAATTGATTTGCATGTCACTAAAGCTAGACTTCCCTAGGGTTAGTCTAGGACTTGTGAATTCAAATTGATTACTTTCACTTGACTTTCCTTAATACTAGAGGTTAACTAAGTGAAGCAATAACTAATTGTGGTCACAATTGATAGAGATTATGATGATAGGAAGTCCAATCCTCACTCCTAGCCAAGGCTTTTATATTGCTTGATTCTCATTCACACTATTAGCTTGTTCATTGATTGCATGAACTCCAAACACCATACAACTTCTAACCAACAATGTATCTCTTGGAGCACTTAGGGAGAACGATTCGAAATTCATACTCTCGGTTATAAATTCTGGATTATGGTAACACAATTTCTTTGTTTGATGAGGAATCGTGTGTCAGGTTAGACTATACTCACAATTGCACTTATTGATAAATTCTATACCGGCATAAAATTACTCATCAAAATGGCGCCGTTACCGGAGAGTTGCACGTGAGTGCCATGTTGTTGGTTAATGTAAATATGTGGATGTACATACTTGCATTTTGCTTGATTGTTTCTGTTAGTTAGGATTACTCTTTGATTGGTTCATTTTATTGTCATGAGCTCTTTGTTTCTTTCCTTGAATGACGCGTTCTCTACCCGATCCGAGCTTAGCTAGATTTGATCCTGAAATAGAAAGAACTTTGTTTCACATTAGACAAGCTTAGAAATGGTTGGCCTTTGGAGGTGGTGAAAGGCTCTTCCTAATTCACCTACCATATCCGAAGTTGATTCCGAATCGTCATTCGAAGAAGGCACTGTTTACTCTTCCATAGACACCACTAATAACTCTTCTATTGATTTAGGTACGGACACTATGGCCGCTCCAAGGCGAGTCACTCTCAAGGAAGCCAGTGCTCCGGATTTTGTTCTTCAACCCACTCATATTCGTCATCCGGACTTGAACACTAATTTTGAGCTTAAAACTGCCTTAATCATCTTCTTCCCAAGTATCAAGGACTTCCCCGTTCAGACCCTATTAGACACCTAAGGACTTCCAAGGTGTATGCTCTACTACTAGGCGGGAAGGCTCTAGTGAAGTTGCGGTTTCGTTGTATGCTTTCCCTTTCTCTCTTGAAGGGAGAGCCAAGGAGTGGTTTTATTCTTTGCCAAGTGAGATTGTTGGTGATTGGGACTTGCTTAGAAGAGAATTCTTAGACAAATTCTTTTCTGCAGCAGTGACCGATAAGTTGCGAAAAGAAATTTCATGCATCGTCCAAGGGGAATTGGAAACTCTATATGAATATTGGGAGAGGTTCTGAAAGCTTATTGACTCATGTCCCAACCACATGATTGACACTCTTGTGTTAATTAGCTATTTTTCAAGGAATGAAACCACAAGACAGATCCTCCTAGATGCTTCAAGCAATGGTTCTTTGACAAAATATAGGATGGCGGAGGAGGCATGGCAATTGATCTCCGATTTGGCCGAGTCCACCTTGCATGCTAGACAAAGAAGCAATCACCTAGAACCGTTAATGAAGTTTCTTCTAGTGGTGAGACCGCCACCCTTACCAAAACCTTTTGCGAGATGACAAGCATTCTAAAGCTACTCCAAATAAATCAACAACCTCCATTCCATCAACAGCAACCTCCACCACCTCCTCAAAAAACAAGTCAACAATTGGTCCCCCAAAGAATAGTGGTATTTGCTCTTGCTACTCCCATTACATGGATGAATGTTCAAGCCTCCAAGAAGACAACATCGTAGCGGCTACCCATAACTTCTATGACCGCCCTAGTCAGGATACTATTCACAAGGCGGCAATTTCAACCAAGGGTACCCCCAACAAGGAGGCAATTACAATCAAGGGAGTAACAACTATATCAAGGTTGGAGAGAACCGAATAACTTCTATGACCGTCCGAGTCAAGGATACTATTCACAAGGGGGCAATTTCAACCAAGGGTACCCCCAACAAGGAGGCAATTACAATCAAGGGAGTAACAACTTTAATCAAGGTTGGAGAGATAACTCCAACCAAGGTTGGCGGGACAATTATCAACAAGGAGGTAGGGACAATGGAGGAAACCAAAGATGGAACACCAACAATTCACAAAACCGATACTCACAAAACCTCCACATCAACAACCAAACCAAGGAAGAAACTACCAAACCTACCAACCGCCTCATCATAGGCAACCACCTCAACCCAACCAATCACAAGCACCTCAAATCACCTATCCTTCCCCTTCCTCCAATCAAGATGAGACACTCCGGTCCATACTCCAAGGGCAAAAAGAAATCCAAAACACACTTACCTCAAGCCTTACCGGACTTACTTTACCCTCCAAGCCCTTATTGCTCGCATGGAACCACCTTCTACCTCCACTCCTCAAGCTTCAAGTTCTAGTGCCATACCCTCTCAACCTCTACCCAACCCAAGGGTGGCATCAATGCCATAACCTTGAGGTCCGGAACTCAATTGAAAGAGAGGAGTTCAAAGGCACCTAGCCCAATGATAGTTACTCAAGATGAGGATGTGGTTGAGATAGAAGAAATTGAAGAGGAGGATGAAGCACATGAGGTAGTTGAAGATGAAGACCCTCAACCAAGGAGTGAAGTCTCTAGAGAGAGCAAGTCTTGGAGGAAGTGGCTCCACCAATTCTATTTCCTATATGGCAAGAAAGACTAAGAAGCGTGTAGAACTTGATCCCAAAATGGTGGAAATGATTAAGAAAGTGAGGTAACTGGTGCACGAAATTGTGATCACACTTTTCACAACTCTGGTATCATAAGCTTCTCTGGTAAGCTTTTCAGAATGACTGCACTGCATTCTTCAGTGAGGAAAACTTTTTCAGTTTCTCTCCAATCCTTCTTATGACTTAAGATCTCTTTCATGAACTTAGCATAAGAGGGTATTTGCTCAAGTGCCTCTGCAAATGAAATCTTTATTTCAAGAGTCCTGAGATAGTCTGCAAAGTGGGCAAATTGTTTATCCTGTTCCGCTTGGCGGAGTTTCTGAGGGTAAGGCATCTTGACTTTATATTCTTCAACCTTATTTGCTGCAGGTTTACTTCCTGCAGAAGTGGTTGGAAAAGTCTGCCTAAGGGGGTTATTATCAGCACTTGCAGGTGTCTGATCCCTTATTGGCGTTTGGACGCCAGATTTTGGCTATCCAATGGGCATTTAACGTCGGCTTTTACCCTTTTCTGGCGTTTGAACGCCAGAATCATTCCTCTCTGGGCTCTACTATCCTCAGAGAGATTTTGGACAGTGGGTTGGTCATCCTTTGTCAGTTGTTCCTTTCTTGGCTTTTTGCTGCCTTGAGCTGAATTATTCAATGTCTTCCCACTCCTTAATTGAACAGCTTGGCACTCTTCTGTTATCTGTTAGATAGCTGCTGTTTTGTCTGATCCAATTGTGCTTCCATATTCTTGTTAGCATTTTTAGTGTATTGGAGCATCTCTTTAAATTCTGCTAACTGTTTTGTTATAAGAAGCAATTGCTGATTGAGTTCAACAACTTGTTCTTAAGGACTAAGTTCAGTGGATACTGCCTTAGCCTCTTCTGTCATGGAGGACTCATGCTTGAGTGCAGATGTTAATTTCTAGCAACTGTATCAATGAGCTCTTAAGCCTCTTCAATTGTTGATGAGCGGATAATTTGTATACTTTTTGGCATTGTTTTTAGTATGTTTTAGTAGTTTTAGTTTAGTTTTTATTATATTTTTATTAGTTTTTAGTTAAAATTCACTTTTCTGGACTTTACTATGAGTTTGTGTGTTTTTCTGTGATTTCAGGTATTTTCTGGCTGAAATTGAAGGTTCTGAGCAAAATCTGATCCAGAGACTAAAAAGGACTGCAGATGCTGTTGGATTCTGACCTCCCTGCACTCGAAGTGGATTTTCTGGAGCTACAGAAGCCCAATTGGCGCGCTCTCAACGGCGTTGGAAAGTAGACATCCAGGGCTTTCCAGCAATATATAATAGTCCATACTTTGTCCAAGATTTGATGGCCCAAACCCGCGAAGCAATCCGGCCTCAGAAATTCCAGCGTTAAACGCCGGAACAGGATTAAAAGTTGGAGTTAAACGCCCAAACTGGCATGGGAGCTGGCGTTTAACTCCAGAAAACGTCTCTACACGAATTTCCTTGATTGCTCAGCCCAAGCACACACCAAGTGGGCCCGGAAGTGGATTTTTATGTCATTTACTCATCTATGTAATAGTTTTCTATAAGTAGGACCTTTTACTATTGAGTCAGAGAGTCGAGAGACGACATCTGAGTAGCTATCTTGTTTTATGCTATCTTAGACCTTTGGGAGGCTGGCCATTCGGCCATGCCTAACCTTTGTTCTTATGTATTTCAACGGTGGAGTTTCTACACACCATAGATTAAGGGTGTGGAGCTCTGCTGTACCTCGAGTTAATGCAATTACTATGTTCTTCCATTCAACTCCGCTTGTTCTTTATCTAAGATATCACTTGTTCTTCAACCTATGAACAAGATGACTGACAACCATTCTTGTTCTACAAGCATTCAAGGCTTTAGTGAATATCTCTTGGATTTCTGATTGCATGACGCATGGTTGATCGCCTGACAACCGAGTGCTCGTCTGACAAACGAGCCAGCCATTCCATGAGATCAGAGTCTTCGTGGTATAGGCAAGAACTGATGGCGGCATTCAAGAGAATCCGGAAGGTCTAACCTTGTCTGTGGTGTTCTGAGTAGGATTCAATGACTGAATGACTGTGACGTGCTTCAAACCTGTAACCTACTGGGCGTTAGTGACAGACGCAAAAGAGTGATTCTATTCCGGTAGGGGAGGGAACCAAACCGGTGATTGGCGGCACTGTGACAGAGTGCTCTGCATTAGCTTTCACTGCGCGGATGGGAGGTAGCTGCTGACAACAGTGAGACCCTACACAAGTTTGCCATGGAAAGGAGTAAGAAGGATTGGATGAAGACTGTAGGAAAGCAGAGAGACGGAAGGGAAGGCATCTTCATACACTTGTCTGAAGCTCATACACCAATGATATACATAAGTATCTCTATCTTTACCTCTTCTGTTATTTTCGTTCATCATCATCATATACATTTGAGTCTGCCTGACTAAGATTTACAAGATGACCATAGCTTGCTTCAATACTAACAATCTCCGTGGGATCGACCCTTACTCACGTAAGGTTTTATTACTTGGACGACCCAGTACACTTGCTGGTTAGTTGTGCGAAGTTGTGTAATGCCATGGTATTAGGCGCACCAAGTTCTTGGAGCCATTACCGGGGATTATTTGAGTTGTGAAAAAGTATTGTTCACAATTTCGCGCACCAATTGTCTTCCTCATGTGTATAGATCGACCAGCTGAGTGGTCTAGAGACATCTGAGCTTTTTTTGTAAGTCCGTAGTAGAAGATGTCTAACTGCACTCATTCTGAAAATATTTCAGACGAGCATTTCCTTAGCATCTCTCTATACCTCTCCCAGGCACTATAAAGAGATTCATTTCTGATGAGCAGATAATTTATACGCTTTTTGGCATTGTTTTTAGTATGTTTTTAGTATGTTTTAGTTAATTTTTATTATATTTTTATTATTTTTTAATTAAAAATCACATTTCTGGACTTTACTATGAGTTTGTGTATTTTTCTATGATTTCAGGTAATTTCTGGCAGAAATTGAGGGACCTGAGCAAAAATCAAATTCAGAGGCTAACAAAGGACTGCTGATGCTGTTGAATTCTGACCTCCCTGCACTCGAAATGGATTTTCTGGAGCTACAGAAACCTAAATGGTGCGCTCTCAATTGTGTTGGAAAGTATACATCCAGGGCTTTCCAGCAATATATAATAGTCCATACTTTGCCCAAGTTTAGATGACGTAAACTGGCGTTCAAAGCCAGCTTTCTGCCCAATTCTGGAGTTAAACGCCAGAAACAGGTTACAAGTTGAAGTTAAACGTCCAAAACAGGTTATAACCTGATGTTTAACTCCAGAAACAGCCTAGGCACATGTAAAGCTTAAGTCTCAGCCCCAGCACACACCAAGTAGGCCCCAGAAGTGGATTTCTACACTACCTATTGTAGTTTACTCATTTTCTGTAAACCTAGGTTACTAGTTTAGTATTTAAAACAACTTTAGGGATTTATTTTGTACCTCATGACCTTTTAGACCTGAAATTTGTATCTTTCATGACATGAGTCTCTAAACTCCATTGTTGGGGGTGAGGAGCTCTGCTGTGTCCCGATGAATTAATGCAATTATTTCTGTTTTCTATTCAAACACGCTTGTTTCTATCTAAGATATTCGTTCGCACTTCAATGTGATGAATGTGATGATTCGTGACACTCATCACCATTCTCAACCTATGAACGCGTGCCTGACAACCACCTCCGTTCTACATTAGATTGAATGAGTATCTCTTGGATTCCTTAATCAGAATCTTCGTGGTATAAGCTAGAATCCATTGGAAGCATTCTTGAGAATTTGAAAAGTCTAAACCTTGTCTGTGGTATTCCGAGTAGGATTCAGGGATTGGATGACTGTGACAAGCTTCAAACTCACAAAGGTTGGGCGTAGTGACAGATGCAAAAAAGGATCAATGGATCCTATTCCAACATGAGTGAGAACCGACAGATGATTAGCCGTGTGGTGACAGCACACCTGGACCATTTTCACTGAGAGGACGGATGGTAGCCATTGACAATGGTGATCCACCAACATACAGCTTGCCATAGGAGGAACCTTGCGTGCGTGAAGAAGAAGACAGTAGGAAAGCAGAGATTCAGAAGACAAAGCACCTCCAAAACTCCAACATATTCTCCATTACTGCATAACAAGTATTTATTTCATGCTCTTTTATTCTTCGCAATTCAAACTGATAATTATAATTGATATCCTGACTAAGAGTTACAAGATAACCATAGATTGCTTCATACCAACAATCTCTGTGGGATTCAACCCTTACTCACGTAAGGTATTACTTGGACGACCCAGTGCACTTGCTGGTTAGTGGTACGAGTTGTGGAAAGTGTGATTCACAATTCGTGCACCAATTATCCTCTTGTTTAAAGCCTTGGATGTCCAACCTTAGCTGTGTCATCCTTTTTGGAGGGAAATATTTATTCAGGAATTGTCTGATAATTGTTTCCATGTTCTTATGCTTGCTGTGGGTTAGTTATTTAACCACCTCTTAGCTTGATCTACTTCCTTATCACGTACTATGTCAGCAATTTGTAAGAACTATGCCAGAAACACAGTAGGTTCTTCCTGTGGTAAACCGGAGTACTGGCAATATTGCTGCACCATGATAATGAGCTGCGGGTTTAGCTCAAAATTGCTGGCTCTTATGGGGGGTATACAGATACTAATTCCATATGCAGCAGTAGTGGGGTTAGCATATGACCCCAGCGTCCTTCTGGACTGTTCATTTCCACTTAGGTCCATGATGGAGAAAGGGAGATGATGTGGATTGCAAAATAAAATATATTTTTGTTTTTATTTTATTTAATTAAGGATAACCGAATTAAAAATAAAATAAGATAAAATAAAATAAAATAATTGGAAAATAGAATATAGATTTTGAAAATTAAAAGAAAAGGGAATTAAATAAATAAATAAATAATTCGAATACTGAAATGACTAATTAATTAAAAAGATTTGAAAAATTTTGGATATGATTTTCGAAAAAAATGGAGAGAGAGAAAGTGGTTAGGAATTTTTGAAAAAGATATGTCTTAAAATTAAAGATACTTGTAAGAAAATAAATAAAAGAAAAGATTTGAAAAAGATATGATTGTAAAATTTGAGATTAGAAAAGATAAGATAAGATTGGTAAGAGAAGATAAGGAATTTTAAATTAAAAAGTTTTGAAATTTAAATTTTAAATTTGAAAATTAAATTTTGAATTTTAAATTTTGAAATTTGAAATTTAAATTTTTTGAATTTTGAATTTTGAAAAAGTCAACAATATAAGATAAAGATTTGAAAAAGATTTAAATTTTGAAAAGGTTTGATTTTTAAAATTTTAAATTTAAATTTTGAAATTTGAATTTTGAATTTTGGAATTTAAATATTGAAATTTGAAATTTGATTTTGAAATAAGATAAGATAAGATTTTGAAAAAGATATGATTTTTCAAAAAGATTTGAATTTTGAAATTTAAAACTAAGATAAGATAAGATAAAAATTTTAAAATAAAAATCTGAATTTTTTTTTGTAATTTTCGAAAAAATCAATTAAAATAAAGAGAAAAGATATTTTTGAATTTAATGAGGAAAGAGAAAAACAATAAAATGACACCAAACTTAAAATTTTTAGATCAAAACAAAGAAATAACCAAGAACAACTTGAAGGTCAAGATGAACTCCAAGAACAACTTGAAGATCAAGATGAACATCAAGAACAAATTTTTGAAAATTTTTAAGGAAATAAAAACACAAAGGACACCAAACTTAAAAATTTTTATACTTTGGACACTAATAATTCGAAAATGCACAAGAAAAACAAGGAAAGACACAAAACAAGAAAAACTAAAGATTAAGCTAGGAAAATAAACAAGAACAACTTGAAGATCAAGAAAGA